>NC_072432.2:129202500-129516250 GCF_028878055.3 Symphalangus syndactylus
TGACTTCCTATCCAATTTGCCATTTTGTGTCTTTTAATTGGAGAATTTAGCCCGTTTACATTTAGGGTTAGTATTGTTATGTGTGGATTTGATCCTGTCATCATGATGCTATTTGGTTATTTTGCACACTAATTGATGCAGTTTATTCCTAGTGTCATTGGTCTTTATATTTTGGTGTGTTTTTGCACTGGCTGGTACTGGATTTTCCTTTCCATACTTAGTGCTTTTTTCAGGAGCTCTTGCAGGGCAGGCATGGTGGTAACAAAATCCCTCAGCATTTGCTTGTCTGGAAAGGATTTTATTTCTCCCTCCCTTATGAAGCTTAGTTTGGCTGGATATGAGATCCTGGGTTGAAAATTCTTTTCTTTAAGAATGTTGAATATTGCCCCCCCAAATCTCTTTTGGCTTGTGGAGTTTCTGCTGAGAGATCCACTATTAGTCTGATGGGCTTCTGTTTGTAGGCGACTTGGCCTTTCCCTCTGGCTGCCCTTAACAGTTTTTCCTTCATTTCGACTTTGGAGACTCTAATGATTATGTGTCTTGGAGTTTATCTACTTGTGGAGTGTCTTAGTGGTGTTCTCTTCTCTATATTTCCTGAATTTGCATGTTGGCCTGTCTTGCTATGTTGGGAAAGTTCTTCTGGTTAATATCCTGAAGTGTGTTTTCCAGCTTGTTTTTATTCTCCCCACCTCCTTCTGGTACTCCAATAAATTGTAGGTTCAGTGTGTTTATGAAGTCCCATATTTCTTGGAGGATTTATTAATTCCTATTCTTTCCTTTTTCTCTAATCTTGTCTACATGTCTTATTTCAGTAATGTGGTCTTCAAACTATGATATCCTTTATTCCACTTGGTCCATTTGGCTTTTGATACTTGTGTATGTTTCAAGAAGTTCTCATGCTTTGTTTTTCAGCTCCATCAGGTCGTTTATGTTCCTCTCTAAATTGGTTATTCTGGTTAGCAATTCCTCTAACCTTTTATCAAGGTTCTTAGCTTCATTGCATTGGGTTAGAACATGTTCCTTTAGCTCATTGTAGTTTTTTATTACCCATCTTCTGAAGCCTACTTCTGTCAATTCATCTATCTGACCTTCCGTTCAGTTCTGTGCCCTTGATGGAGAGATGTCACAGTCATTTGGAGGAGGAGAGGTACTCTGGCCTTTTGGGTTTTCAGCATTTTTTTGATGATACTTTCTCATTTTCGTAGTTGTCTAGTTTCAGTCTTTCAGGCTGCTGACCTTTGGATGGGTTTTTGTGGGGGCCTTTTTGTTGTTGTTGCTGTTGATGCTGTTGTTGTTGCTTTCTGCTTGTTTTTCTTTCAATAGTCAGGTCCCTCTTCTGTAGAGCTGCTGCAGTTTGCTGGGGGTTCACTTCAGGCTCTATTCATCTGATTCTTTCCCGTACCTGGAGATGTCACTCAAGGAGTCTGGAGAGCAGCAAAAATGGGTGCCTGCACCTTCTTCTGGGACCTCTGACCTCAAGGGGCACCAACCCGATACCAGTAGGAATGCTCCTGTATAGGGTGCCTGACAACCCCTGTTGGAGGGTCTTATCCAGTTGGGTGGCATGGGGAGCAGGACCCATTTAATGAAGCACTTTGTCCCTTGGAGAGGATGTGTTTTGCTGGGGGGAAACCCACTCATCTGGGCTGCCCAGATTCCTCAGAACTACCAGGAGGAGAGGCTAAGTCTGCTGGCCTGCAGTGACTGCAGCCACTTTTCCCATTAGGGGCTCAGGCCCAGGGAGATCCAAATTCTGTCCCTGAGCCTCTGGCTGGAGTTATTGGAGATTCTGCAAGGAAGCCTTACCCACTGAAGAAGGATAGGTCAGAGTTAGACCTGAAGAGGCCCTCTGGCCACAACTGGTGTGTTGGGCTGTGGAGACAAGTCTTGGGACCAAGCCATCCAGCCTCCCTGGCTCCAGCAGGGGAAGAGCGCAGCCTGGAGCTGTAGAAATGGATGCCATCCTTCCCCTGCCAGGGAGCTTAATATGTTAGGCAGCTGCCAGTCCCAGTGCTGGCTGCTGACCCTCCCCCAAGGAGCTCAAATGGCTTACACAGCAGGAAATTCTCACCCCTCCCCCTGGTAAGCTTAAGCAGATTCCCACTGAGAGGCTGTAAGAATGCAGGTTCCATGGTTGGGTCACTAGGCCCTGGTGGCTTGGGTTTGCGAATAGGATCTTCCCATCCGTGGGTTGCACAGTTCTATGGGAAAAGCACAGTTTCCTCAGCTGGGTTGCACACTCACTCACCACCTCCCTTGGCTGGTGGGAGGAGGTTCCCCTTCCCCGTGTGGCTCTCAGGTGGGCTGTAGCACCACACTGCTCTTCCTTCTCTCCGTGGCTCATGCCAGCCTTCTAGTCAATTGTGATGAGAGAACCTGGATACATTGGTTGTCGGTGAAGGATACACACACTTACTATGTTTTTTTTCAATGGAAGCCTCTGAATGCTGCTGCTTCCAGTCGGCCATTTGGCCCAGTCCCTTCTGATTTCCAAATGTATTACACAGATATAGTAATCAAAACAATAAAAAATGAAAATTGCATAGAAATAAACATATAAATCAATGGAACAAAATAAAGAACCCAGAAATTAATCTATGTTTTTATGGTCAACTAATCTTGGACAAGGTGTGTCAAGAATACACAATAGGGAAAGGATAGTCTCTTCAATAAATGGTGTTTGGAAAACTAGGTCTCTACATGCAAATGAATGAAACTGGACCTTTATCTCAGAACATATACAAAAAAACAACTCAAAATAGATAATGACATAAGATCCCAAACCATAAAACTACTAGAAGTAAACATGTGACTTTGGTCTGGACACTGATTTTGTAGCTCTGGCACAAAAATCACAGGTAATAAAAGCAAAAATAGACAAACAGGATTACATTAAACTAAAAAGCTTTTAAATAGTAAAGGAAACAATCAACAGAGTGGAGAGACAGCCCACAGAGTGAGAGAAAATATCTGCAAACCATGCATCAGATAAAGGTTAATATCCAAAATATATAAGGAACTCAGACAACTCAATAACAAGAAAAAAAATGTGATTTAAAAATGAAGGCCTGGGGCAATGGCTCATGCCTGTAATCCCAGCATTTTGGGAGGCTGAGGTGGGTAGATCACCTGAAGTCAAGAGTTTGAGACCAGCCTGGCCAACATGGTGAAACCCTATCTCTACTAAAAATACAAAAATTAGCTGGGCATGGTGGCGGGTGTCTGTAATCCCAGCTACTTACGAGGCTAAGGCAGGACAATTGCTTGAACCTGGGAGACGGAGGTTGCAGTGAGCCAAGATCATGCCACTGTACTCCAGCCTGGGGGAGAGAGCGAGGCTCCCTCTCAAAAAAAAAAAAAAAAAATAGGCAGAGGACCAGAGTAGACATTTCTCAAAAGAAGACATGTTAGACCTAAAACCATAAAAACCCTAGAAGAAAACCTAGGCAATACCATTCAGGACATAGGCATGGGCAAGCACTTCAGGTCTAAAACACCAAAAGCAATGGCAACCAAAGCCAAAGTTGACAAATGGGATCTAATTAAACTAAAGAGCTCCTGCACAGCAAAAGAAACTACCATCAGAGTGAACAGGCAACCTACAGAATGGGAGAAAATTTTCACAACCTACTCATGTGACAAAGGGCTAATATCCAGAATCTACAATTAACTCAAACAAATTTACAAGAAAAAAACAAACAACCCCATCAAAAAGTGGGCGAAGGATATGAACAGACAATTCTCAAAAGAAGACATTTATGCAGCCCAAAAACACATGAAAAAATGCTCATCATCACTGGCCATCAGAGAAATGCAAATCAAAACCACAATGAGATACCATCTCACACCAGTTAGAATGGCCATCATTAAAAAGTCAGGAAACAACAGGTGCTGGAGAGGATGTGGAGAAATAGGAACACTTTTACACTGTTGGTGGGACTGTAAACTAGTTCAACCATTGTGGAAGTCAGTGTGGTGATTCCTCAGGGATCTAGAACTAGAAATACCATTTGACCCAGCCATCCCATTACTGGGTATATACCCAAAGGATTATAAATCATGCTGCTATAAAGACACATGCACACGTATGTTTATTGCGGCACTATTCACAATAGCAAAGACTTGGAACCAACCCAAATGTCCAACAACGATAGACTGGATTAAGAAAATGTGGCACATATACACCATGGAATACTGTGCAGCCATAAAAAATGATGAGTTCATGTCCTTTGTAGGGACATGGATGAAACTAGAAACCATCATTCTCAGTAAACTATCGCAAGGACAAAAAACCAAACACCGCATGTTCTCACTCATAGGTGGGAATTGAACAATGAGAACACATGGTCACACTCTGGGGACTGTTGTGGTGTGGGGTGGGGGAGGGACAGCATTAGGAGATATACCTAATGCTAAATGACAAGTTAATGGGTGCAGCACACCAGCATGGCACATGGATACATATGTAACGAACCTGCACATTGTGCACATGTACCCTAAAACTTAAAGTATTATAATAAAAATAATAAAAAGAAGACATACAATGGCCAAGAGATAAATGATGAAATGCTCAACATCACTAATCAGTAAAGAAATGCATTAAAATAACAATGAGATATAACCTCAGCCCTGCTAGAATGGCAATTACTAAAAAAACATAAGATAAGTGTTAGTGAGGATGTCAAGAAAAGGAAACTCTGGTACACTGTTGGTGGGGACATTAATTAGAACAGTCATTATTAAAAACAGTTTTAAGTTTCTTTTTAAAAATGGATTAAAAATAAGAATACACACACACACACACACACACACACACACACACAATGGAATAATATCCAGCCTTAATAAAGAAGGAAATTTGTACCATATGTGACAATTTAGATGAACCTGGCGAATTGTATGCTAAGTAGAATAAGCCAGATACAGAGAGAAAAATAGTGCATAATCTTATTTATATGTGGAACCTAAAAAGTCAGACTCATAAAGGCAGAGAGTAAAATGGTATTAATAGTTTCCACGTTCTGGGGGATGGGAGAAATCAGACCCTGCTAGTCCAAGGGTACAAAGTTTCTGTTATGCAGGATGAATAAGTTCTGGAGCTCTAATGTACAAGCAAACTGACTATAATTAGTAATACTGTATTGTACACTTGAAATTGGCTGAGAATAAATCTTGTGTTCTCACCATTAAAAAAAGTAACTGTGAAGTGACGGATATGTTAATTAGATTGACTACAGTAGTCATTTTACAATGTATACGTATATATATATCAAAGCATCATTTTATACACCTTAAATATAAACAATTTTTTTCAATTATCCCTCAATAAAGCTGGAAAAAATATTTCCTCCACAGACATTTAGATACATATCACATACTGTTTTAGTTTTGTTTCAGCTATGAAGTATAACTTAGAAATCTCAAAAGAGAAAAAAAATCTGTTTTTTATGCATGGCACTACTCTTTTCATTGTTCTACTCTTTTCATTGTTCTTTCTTACTGATATTACAAGATTTATTTTATCAAATTATTCTCTTTAGAGAATTATCTTCAGGTATTTCTTAAGGCACATCTGCTAGTGACAAATTATTTTAATTTTTCTATCATTTAAAAGCTTAATTTCCCCCACATTTCTAAAGGATATTTCACAGGATATAGAATTCTATACTTACAATTCTTAAAAGCACTTGAAAAATGTTGTGGCACTTACTCATGGTCTTCATAATTTTTGGTGAGAAATTTTTTGTCATTTGGATAATTTTTCCCTCCGTATAGATAAGGTGTTATTTTTTACTTTGCTATTTTTACAATTTTTTGTTGGTCTTTAGTTTTCAGAAATGTACTTATGATGTTTTCCTGTAGATTGTTTGGGATACATTCTGTGTAGGGTTTTATCAGCCTCTTAGGTCAATGTCTTTTGTCAAATTTGGTAATTTTCAGTTAGTATTTATTTGCATAATTTTTCATCCTTGCCCTCATTTTCCTCTCCTTCTAAGACTCTGATGACATAAGTATTAAATATTTGTTATAGATGCACATATTCCTGATGTTCCATTCATTTATTCCTTTCAGAGTAAGTTTTCTATGATGTTTGGATTGGGTAATTTCTATTGTTCTATAATGAAGTTTACTAATTATTTCTTCTGCCCTCTCCATCCTGCTATTGAGTCCTTCTGCTATGGACTGAATTGTGTCCTCCAACCCCAAATTTATATGTTGCAGCTTTAACCCCCAATGCTATAATATTTGCAGCTGAAGCCTTTGGGAGTTAATTAAATTTGGATGACTTCATCAGGTAGGACCTTTATGATGAGATTAGCACCTTAGAAGAAAAGGAAAAGTAAGTGAGATTGATTTCCCACTCCCTGTTATGCAACTGAGAACAGGTCATGTGAGCACACAGGGAGAGGTGGCCATCTGCAAGTCAGGAAGACAGCACTCACCAAAACCTAACCATGCTGGCACCAATCTTGAACTTCCAGATTGCAGAATTATGAGAATATACGTTTTTGTTGTTTAAGCCACTCAATATGTGGTATTTCATTTTGGCAGATTGAGCTAAACAAGGCACTTTCCATAGAGCTTTTAAAATTTTGTTTATTGTATTTTTCAGTTCTAAAATTTTCATATATATAATGTGTATATATACATAAATATAATGTATATATGATATGTAATATAATTTATATATTATATATATATATTTCTTTGCTGTAACCTTATATTTCCTTGCCAAGACTTTCTACTATTTTGTTTCAAGTATGTTTGTAGTTGCTTGTTGAAGCATTTTTATGATGACTACTTTAAAATCTCTGTCAGATAATTCTAACATCTCTGTCATCTAGGAGGTGGCATCTATTGATTGTCCCTTTTTTGTAAGTTGATATTTTCCTGGTTCTTGGTACAAGTGATTTTTAAAATTGAGAACTGGAAATTTGGGGTAGTATATTATGAAATTCTGAATCTTATTTAAACCCTCTGTTTTAACTGGCTCCCTTTGACACTGCTTCAACAGTGAGAGCCTGGGAGTGCTGAATTGTTACTGTCAGGTGGGAGTAGAAGCCCAGTTTCACATTGGCCTCCACTGAATCCAATGAGGGGGAGAGCTTCTCATTACTGTTGGGTGGAGGAGGAGTTCTGGCTTTCCTCTGGGCCTCTACTGATAACACCCAGACTGAGGGGAGTACTTGTTACTGTTCCTCATGTAGCCTCCACTGAAATCACAGAGGGATGACCTTAATACTAATGGCTAGTTGTGAAAAACTTGACTCTCTGCTAGATATCCTCTGATATCACTTCAGTGGGGAGGAGAAGGGCCCTCTCCTGTTTTGATTTTCAGTTGGGTGGAAGTCCAGGCAACCTATGTGGTCTTTAATGACACCACAGGAAACATCTTGTTATTGCCCAAGAGTGCTGGAAGTCCTCTCTACTTAGCTTTCTTGGGCCTTGTGCTAGGAGAGTTGCTGGAGCACCTTGCAACAGTGTCATTAGCATGGGATTCTGTGTTTGCCCTTGGTTTTTGATGATGTGGGTGGGGAGTTGTGTGTATTTATTTTTATGATGTTTGGTTGAAATAGAGAATTTACAGTTTAAAAGTTTTTTTTTGTATTTTTATATTACCCCTTCCTGATCCTTTGGCTAGAGAGAACAAGCTTTTGTTGAGGTTTTCCAGTCCTCATACACTGTTTCTGGCACACTGGTTTTTCAGCTGTCAGTTTGGGGTATATGATGGAAACAGAAAACCTATAAAACTCACCACCATGTTGTTCCTTGCTGACATTCCTATCCAGTCTGCCTTCTTCTCTCCATCTTTTAGAGTCTTCTTATGTTTGTTTTACATCTAATGTCTAGAGTTTTTAAATTGTGCTTAGTGGGAAGAATAGGGAAATTATATCTACTCTATCTTATGAGAAGTGGAAGTGATGAAAATCTTACATATCTCTAAATCTTCCCACCAGTATGGTTATGATCTCTTTCTCCTTTTCATCTCTTCTCCCAACTTTGTTAATAAAAAACATTTGCTGATCAAATTACCATCTTTTGATTCAATTAGATTAATTATTTAACATACTCTATTTCCTGCAGGCATAAACAACTTTCCTACCTAAGACAACTCTGTTTAGTGAGGAGTACATTCATCTAATAACTAACACTCTTTTTTTTTTTTTTTTTTTTAGATGGAGTCTTGCTCTGTTGCCCAGGCTGGAGTGCAGTGGTGTGATCTCAGCTCATTGCAAGCTGAGCTTGCATTGAGGCATTGCAAGCTGAGCTTGCATTGAGGCATTGCAAGCTGAGCTTGCATTGAGGCATTGCAAGCCTCCTGGGTTCATGCTATTCTCCTGCCTCAGCCTCTTGAGTAGCTGGATTACAGGTGCATGCCACCACGCCCAGCTAATTTTTTTGTATTTTTAGTAGAGATGGGGTTTCACCATGTTAGCCAGGATGGTCTCGATCTCCTGACCTCGTGATCCACCTGCCTCCGCCTCCCGAAGTGCTGGGATTACAGGCATGAGCCACCGCGCCCAGCCATAACTAACACTCTTTATGGGTGTATTCCATGGCTTTTGACATTTCACTATCAAACTCAAGAAAATCCATAAAACTCTCTTGACTGATTGGGGTTGGGGTGGAGGATAAATGCAAGAGTCATGTATTATAATAAGCTTTGAAATATGGAGATGGAAGCCACAATAGCAAAATTAAATAGAAAAAGTTATTATAATTTCTGGTATAATTAGTATTAATGTTCTCTGGTTCTTTTGACATGATTGAAAAATGTCAATAGGGACTATCCTCCATATTATAGTCATCTCCTTATTGACAGACACAAGGAGACATGGAAGAATACAAAGTCATCCTTCAGGCTTTTTCTTTTCCCAGAGTAGGTGACAGCTGAGCACTACTTAGAAGGAACATCGTAGCTAATTTTGACAAATTTCTCTGAAAGTTTATCTTGGAATTGAAAGCCATAGTATAATAGCATCTTCATTTTCACTCTCTCCACCTCTCCTCCAAACCACAACACATTTCTTTGATAATGTAGAAAATGTTGGCTGATTCACAGAGTTTCCTACAAATGACAGATTGCTTTCTGAGATACCATAATTCTGACAGAGAAATAATTACAGAGGATGCCTGAGTCTCTCTCTCTCTCATTTCTTCTCTCTCTCTCTGCTTCCCAAGTCAGTAGACCAGAGAGCCTGTGTCCCTGGAGTCTGCAATGCAGAGGTCCTCGCTTCATAGACTTTTAAGCCAAGATCAGAACTTCTATTTCTGAGTAGAAATATCATGTCTTCACCACACGTGTTTCTGCACATTTGTCTAAATAGAATTTCAAATATTTGGTGAAGATGAGATTGTAAGCAAATTCCTGATGCTATCTTGAGTGTCTCTGATAGGTAGAAAAATATATATTTTTTAATTTTTAAGTAAATATAAAATTATAAAATATAAAAATTTAAGTAAAAATTTTAAGTAAAGTATTTTTATATTTAAGCAAAAAATTGCTAAATGATTTCATTTTAAAATATATGTATTTTTGAAACGGAGTCTTGCTCTGTTGCCAGGCTGGAGTGCAGTGGTGCAATGTCAGCTCACTGTAACCTCTGCCTCCTGGTTTCAAGTGATTCTCCTGCCTCAGCCTCCCTAGTAGCTGGGACTACAGGCACACACCACCATGCCTGGCTAACTTTTTTGTATTTTAGTAGACACCGGGTTTCACCATGTTGGTCAGGCTGGTCTCAAATTCCCAACCTCAGGTGATCTGCCCGCCTTGGTCTCCCAAAGTGCTGGGATTACAGGCATAAGCCCCCGAAAATTTATGTTTTAAATCTAACATGGTTGACAAATACCTGTTTTTTTATGAATAAGGGTTTAGAAGCGTTCCTCTTTTTATTTTTTTGCTTCACAATTCATTACCGGTAATATCATATATATATTTTTTTGGTAGTATAGACAAATTTTTATAAATCTCTATCAAGTTTCTTTCATTTACGACTTACAAACATACTCATTACTATTTGTAGTATTTGGACCATTTTGTATTTTACAATAATATGAATTTAGGCAAATTCTATTTTGCATAACTACCGTGCAAAAAATGTATGGTAGTTTTACAATTTTGTATGTTGCATTATTGAGTATATTTCGGTTTTGACTAGACATTGATAGGAACTGAGTTATCTGCTTGTAACGTTTCATTTATAATGATTGAATGAATTTTTATATAGACAAGTTTATGACTTAATACTGGTAAACCTTGTTTTTCCTCCACGAATCACAGTTTCTGTGCCAGGTATTGTAGTACATATTTATATCTTTCTGCATCATAGTGCTACTGTAATGATTGAGTCAGCAAAGTGTCCAGAGACAGAATCCCAGATGCTGTTTTTAATAGAATGGCTGGCGGTAAGTTAACTTCCATGGGAAATGATTATAAACAGCATCAGTGTATCCCAATCAACCCAAACTAAATGAATGCCCAACTCAACTTTTTCTTAGCAGCACCCCACAAAATGCTCACTGTCATCAAAGAGAGTTCTTCCATTCTACCCATCATAACAGAAAGTGTGACAGAGAGAAACTCACAACGGAAAGAGCCATTTGCCAACTTTTGCAAATTTTCAAACACAAATAACCTTGTGCACACATTTCCTGGGCTGCTGTCAGAACCTTGGAACGAGCTTATACAAGCCAGGGGCCATGCAGCTTAAGCTCCATGAGTTTATAGTGAATCCATCTCTGCCTTCATCAAAGTTTACCATTTAACCGTTTTTAAATGTTCAGTTCAGTGGCATTAAGTACATTCACATTGTTGTGCACCCATCACCATGACAGATGAATGAATAAAAAAATGCAGTACATAACTACAATGGAAATTTTTCAGTCTTAATTAAGGAAGGCAATTTCAACACATGCCACAATGTGAATAAGAATCTTGATGACGTTCTACTAAGTGAAATAAGGACATAAAAGGACATATTTTAAGTCATAAAAGGGCAAATGTTGTGTACTTCCTCTTATCTCAGGTTCCTAGAGTAGTCAAATTTGTAGAAACAGAAAACAGAGTGATGGTTTGTAGGGCTGGAAGAAAGGGCAGTGGGGAGTTAGTGTTTAATGGATATAGATTTAGTTTGGGAAGATAAAAGGTTCTGGAGATAGATGTGATGATGGCTGCACAGCAATGTAAGTAGACTTAATGCCACAGTACTGTACACTTAAAAATGTGTAAAATGGGAATTTTGTTATATCTATTTTACTACAATTAAAAAGAATCAAAAACATTTGCAAAAACCTAGTCAAATTGAGAGCAGTTATTATTAATATTGTCATTAACTTCTAAATAGATGAAAATGCTAAGCCACAGAGAGGTTAAATAGCTAGCACAATATTATATAATTAATGAGTAGAGGGACTAAGCTTCAGGCCCATATCTTCTGATCAAAAATCAGTTTTTCTTTCCAGAAATAAATACAAAACATTTTATAAATCTACCCCAGGGCTCAGAATAATCCCAGGTTTATTATCTCTAAGGTCACTAAATGAGGCTGCTGATGGTTAGACGAAGAAAATCAAATCAATTTTCATGAATAAGTAATATGTTTGTAAAGAAGTTGCTAATTGGTAAAATCCATAATCCTCAAAGGTAACTGTTAACGATTTGATGCATAGTATTTGTTTCTCATTAAACTATGTTATTAGTTTTCTGGTATCTTGATAATGTTTGCTCTCAGTGTTGAAATCTGCAATTCTGAGTATCTCTTCCATCAATGCCAAAAGTACAAAAATAGAGGACTTGTCCTTGCATTTTTGCTGCTTTTCAACTTCATCTTATGCTTAAAATAGAACGCATTTATCCGTGTGTGTGTGTGTGTGTGTGTGTGTGTGTGTGTGTGTGTAAAGAGAGAGAGTGAAATGAGAGATCATGAGTACACTGGATCAGTTTTGGTTGGAAAGTTTTCCTCACAACAACGTAGGCTTTTAGACCACACTCTACACTCACCTAGAGGAATGTTGACAAATGTTCCATCAAAAAAAATAATTTTAAAATAAGGAAAGGGATTATCTTTCATTTATAAGGAAATACATTTTCTGAATTTAACTTAAATTTATGTGTTATTATTCAGTGCTAGAACTATAAGGTGTTGAGTGAGTTACTGGGTGGGTCTCTACCATTTAAATACCTGTGTGGAAAACTTTATGCGTTCATTTGATGGTGAACATGACACAACCTAAGGCAAAACATCCTAACTGGAATTTAAAAAATATCCTTACTAGGAATTAAGTTTATACATCTATTGTAAAAATTACTAAATATTCCCAGAAGGTGGAGCTTGCAGTGAGCCAAGATCAAGCCACTGCACTCCAGCCTGGGCGACAGAGCAAGACTCCATCTCAAAAAAAAAAAAAAAAAGAATTACTAAATATTTTTTCTTAACGCAGATATTAAATGGAGTATCATTGTTAGCCCTAACATTGTACAACTTAATTAGGCAAAATAGACAAAAAGAAAACCAAGTCAAGCCAAACCAGTTAGCAATATGGACATCACTTGGGAAACACTATCACTGAATACTTTAGGCTTATCAGCTTTGAGAAATCTATTTAGTGTCCTTTTGGGATCTCAGCCTCAGTTCCTTAAACTAAATAGGTGTAGACTAGTGCCTGAAAGTCAGAAAGTTCTAAGGGTTAAGCAGGACTGAATCCTGATTTTATTCAAATGTTGACACTCACAGTTACTCTTAAAGTCAGGAAGTTTGTCATTTTCTCTCTTTAGACCAAGTTCCAAAGAGGCACTCAATATATGTTTGGAAGGAAAGAATAAGAACTTAACTGTAGGCTGGGCATGGTGGTTCGTGCCGGTAACTGCAGCACTTTAGTAGGCCAAGACAGGCAGATTGCTCGAGCACAGAAGTTCAAAACCAGCCTGGGAAGCATGGCGAAACCCCGTCTCTACGCACACACACACAAAATTAAACAATTAACCGGGCTTGGTGACACATGCCTGTAGTTCCAGCTCCTTGGGAGGCTGAGGTGGGAGGATTGCTTGAGCCCAGGAGGCGGAGGTTGCAGTGAGTCAAGATGGTGCCACTACACTCCAGGCTGGGTGACAGAGTGAGACTCTGTTTCAAAACCAAACAAACAAAAATAAAAACAAAAAATCCTTAACACTAAAGCTGAGAAATTTGCTAATGGTAGAATGGAAATGTATGTACATCAAGTAATCCAGAATAATAAACAAATACAAGCAAATAGGTTGGAGGCATATGGGCATATGTAGAGACTTAGAACAAGTATTGGGTAAATTCAGGTTCAGAGAGAAAATCAAGCCACAGGTGTACATTAGTTCCAGGTACTAACTTAATCATTATAACTGGAGAGCATGTCAAGAATCCAGTTATTGAGAATCTTGTTACCAAGGTCAAAAACACTCAATGTAAAAACTGCCCGTGAGGTTGAACTAGAGAGTTAGTGCCACACTTATGCATCATATATGCCCCTCATTTAGGGTGAAGGCTCATCCCAGAGTCTGGTTTAGAAACTGGCTCTTTTGGCAGGATTTAAGTAATCATATTGAGACAGGCAGGCTGGTTGGTTTCCTGTTTTAATATGATCTGGAGGAAAAGGATAAAAGCCCCTCACTCAAGCTCTAACTTGTCAAACTCTCAACCAATCAGTAAAAAAAGACCCAATGAGCTTTTGACTGCCAATTTCTATTTCAGGTGGCTATGGACTTTGCCAGAGACCCTGCACGCACAATTAGACTTGGAGATTTAAAATGCTAATGCTACATATGAAAAAGCATGTTGAGCCACTGTGCC
This sequence comes from Symphalangus syndactylus, assembly GCF_028878055.3. NCBI lineage: Eukaryota > Metazoa > Chordata > Mammalia > Primates > Hylobatidae > Symphalangus > Symphalangus syndactylus. The sequence continues at coordinate 129,216,321 of NC_072432.2, forward strand.
AGCACTAAAAAAAGCCCTTCTATACATGCCCTGACATAACCCTTCCCTACAGAAAGACCCTATAAAACTAACCCACACGCTGTCCTCAGGGAGCAGCCCATTCCTTTTCCTTTTTCAGTGCTGGCTCCCTTGGGCATAAGCTAAATAAACTTTCTCTTCGATGCTGTACTTGGTAGGCTCTCTTGATTTCGATCCCGGGACACTGCAGGAACTCAGGGCACCAGTAACAATATTGAGGTTATAATTGTTATAATTGAGAGCCGGGTGAAAATTACAAAGGCCAGGGAAAGAAAGGAACCCTTTCTTAAGTGATCAAAGTTCTTAAGTGATCTAAGTTGGTTGCAGTTTGGATTGTTATTTTTTAATTTCCAGATTTTCAAGTGTGACTTGCTGCCTTCCAGGTTGCTTGTTTCAGAGTTTAGCTGACATAAGGAGGGGGAAGTTTCCAGTTTTAGGGAGGCTTCTTTAGAGACTTAGAGAGCATACTTGCCTAGGAAAAAATCTCCCAATAACAATAATTTAAAAAATCGAAATTGTCTGGATGCCTGTTTCCTTGAGTGACTCTTAATTTTCCCTGGCTTCTCTGGAGTGCTTACTTAGTTCTACTCCAAAGGCCCATTCTCACATATTCTAGCTTGTCTTTGCATGTTTTAACAGTTAACATAAGCCACTGAACTTGTAGGTATTTATCAAGATAAGGAACATGAACATTTGGGGCTTTGCTCCTAAGTCCCTTCCACTAAAATTTTCTTTTCTGGGCACTCATTTGGGCTGAACACACAAAGTACAGATTGGCTCTTGCAACAGAGATGCCAGGCTGATGCTGATAAAAGATTTACTGTAGTGTTTTAGAATCATGAAGTTTTGTTAGGGAATTATTATATAGCCCTTCCCACTGGGATGCTATGATTTATAATCAACCTATAAACAAAAGTATTTAACTCTGTTCCCATTAATTGATTGAACAATTTACTTTCTGCTTTGTGCTCACACCTGCTCTTGATCAAAGCCGGTTCATATTCTGCTCTTGGCTATTGCATGATGCCACATTAATGGTTTATTGGTTCCACTGTGCCTATAACACAGCAGAGTTTATGATGTTTAATAAAATGACATGTCTAAACACTCTCTTGGCTTCGAATTGTCTTCTCATCAAATTAGTACCATCACGCACGTTTTCCTTGTACTTCAAAATTGCAAATTTCTGTAAAAGTCTGCCATGCAGACTTTAAATATTTTAATCATATTCTTGCAATATACGAGATGGCAAAAAGTATTTTCTTGTTAATTGGAGTTCTTTGCTGTATGCTTCAGGCAGCTAGAGAACCCTAGTAGGATTCTCTTAGAAGGGAGAACCTAGATGAATGGAGAAATTTTTAGGCATACTCTATATCTGCTCCTCCTTGGAATCAGGTACTTCTAGGAGAGAATAAAGAGTGCATCACGCTGAGGAGTACGCTGAAGAAGATGATTTCTTTTTAAGAACTAGAAAGCCGGTAACCATAGGAAAGCACGAAGTGAACAGAAGTCCCATGGTAGTTGAGTCAGGTTGTAATATCTTCTCTTAGGGTTGTTATTAGAAGTCACCTAAGAGGTGAGCATCTCAACTTTTCGGGTTTGTATTCTTTATCACTTCACTCTTTGGTATCTAGTAATACTAATATTTACTGAAGTCTTTCTTAAGAGTTAAGAGCATGAATCTGGAGCCAGGATATTTGGGTTAAAATTCAAACAACATATCTTAGGTGTGCTAAGCCTCAGATTCCTCTATAGATTAGGTAAAATATCTACTCTAGGCAGTTGTTATTTTTACACGAGCTAAGTTAATGACATTTTTAACATAGCACTTGACATTTAATAAATACTCTGCAAGTGTTAGCAGTTATTATTATCATAATAAGATACATCATGTGTAGATATTTTAACTCTGTTGTATGGCTAAAAGACATGGTACCTGTTATGTAGAAGGAAGGATGATAGAAGGGCCTAATATATAGTAATGAAAGTTTCCTTGAGGACTGATTAGGTCAAATTAATTGTTCAGTACCTCCTACCAATGAGGTCATTCCATTAGGTTGTAGGCCCAAATATTAAATTCTTAACCTTAGCAAGAAGCCCTGGAAATGAGGGAGAAAGGAGATTAGGTCATCACCAGTGGAAACAAAAACTATCCAAAGCAGAGACTCTGCTAGTGAAAATTGCGTTCATCTACAAAGAACTTTATGATTTTTAACTGTAAGAATATAATGTCAAAATAAGCAAAACAAAAGATGAGTAGATAATGTCAAGTACATAGTTTTCCCTCTTTCTGGAGTGTTCTTAACTCCTGTTCTCCAAATGACTGGCTCTTATTTATCCGTAGCTTAAATGCCACTTCAACAAAGTGGTCTTATCTGACTTTCTTTTTAAAGTTTATCTCCCCTTTTCAGAACTTTCATTAGTCCACATGGTGCCTTTGGGCAAATTGGAAAAAAAGCAGCACTTCTTCAAGAGTCTTTACTTATATCTGTCAGAAAAAAAATAATTTTAATATACCAATGTGTTTGAACAAGACACTTTGCTGCCATCTGCCGGAAAATTTTTGCAATAAATATACAAATCTGCAATGTCCATAAAATAAGTGGCGCCTCCTAGGGTCGTGTTGTGCAAAACATGCATGATTGCACACAGCATTCCTGCAACCCTTAACCCTTTATCACGGCATCCAGTTTGTTTCATCCACAGTATTTATTGCATGCTGAAATTATTTATTGCTCATTTATGTTTTATTCCTCCACGATTTTAGAAGCTCTAGCACTGCTATATCCTCAGTATCCAAAACCGGTATTTCATTAAATGTGCTCAAAATGTATTTGTTAAGTAAATGAATAAATGATGAACTAAATGCTTATACCTATTTAATCTTTGGTCCAACTTATCCATTCATATAGCTGAATACAGTGTAGAGCAGGAAATCTGATTTAAAGTCTGGTTGGCCATAGTAGTAAAAAGCGTGGTGTCTTTTTTATGTAGTAGAAAATTAATAACCGTGTGTTGATGGAAATTAAAACCATTTTTCCAGGATTTGCAAGGATTATGAATCATATAAAACATGGGTCTTGCCATTATTAAATTAAAATCTAGTATGAATGATCACAACAGCTACTTAATTCTATTTGGTTCTCAGGATAAGAAAGGGATATTGAAGAACTATAATTATAAGAGTATTTTGAATTCTCACTTTGATGAAAATTTGGTTTTGGAAGCCAAGAATCACACATAAGGTTTTGAGCTTACACTTTGTCCATGAACAAGCCTTCTCACTTTTTTGGGTCTCAGTTTATCCCCTTATAAAATATTTTGATGAGAATTCTCAACTTTTTTGTTTCTTAAAAAAAAAATACCAAAACAGCCTCCTGGCCAGGTGTGGTGGCTTATGCTTGGAATTCTAGCACGTTGACAGGCCAAAGCAGGAAGATTGCTTGAGGCCAGGAGTTCGAGACTAGCCTGGGCAACATGGTGAAACCACGTCTCTACAAAAAATATAAAAATTATCCAGGTGTGGTTGGGTGCACCTGTAGTCCTAGTACTCAGGAGGCTGATGTGGAAGGATTGCTTGAGGCGAGGAGTTTAAGGCTGCAATGAGCTATGATCATGCCACTTCACTCCAGCCTTAGTGACAGAGCAAGACCTCATCTCAAACAAACAAACAAAAATTAAAAACAAACAACAAAAATCCTCCACACACTACTGTGAATTGAGAAACCTGTTGAAGATTATCTTTCTAAGATCTCTTAGACCATAACAGTCTATGAATATGGTGCCTTGCTCTCAGTTTTTGCACCTATGAAAAGGAAAGTGATGCTGCATGTTTTTCCCTATATTGTTATGAATTTGGTAGATATATGTGGTGACATGCTAGTGCATGCCAAGCAATCTTGAGCTTCTAGGCTAATTTAACTAAAAGTAATTTTTAGTCATGATCTGTCAATTGTGTCAAATAAAAGTACTGGGCTCCTATTCCCTGCAACATTAATGAAATGATCAACTCATGCTTCTATGAGTAAAAGATGGTTGTAAATTTATAACTTTAAGCATGAAATGCTATATTGGTCAGGATCTATTCAGCAAACAGCATTCAGAGTATTTAGAACAGAAAGACCAAAATGCAGGGAATGGGTTATATGGATGATAGAAGAGAGGAATTGAGAAACCAGCAACTGGAAGTAAAGCCACTCGGAAGAAAGTCAGAAAGAATAGAGACAGGAGGTAGCATTATTAGAGCAAGAATCAGGAGGTCCCAGCAGAAGCTTAATACCGTAATGGAGATGTAAGGTGGAAGTTGGAATGATGAAGGAAATGCAGTTGCTTCTAAACATGCTTTCTGGAGGAGAAAGGGAAGGAGAGAAATAAATGGATATTCTCTTCTTTCCATCTTTCAATCTTCTACCAGGACCTCCTCCTGACTAAATACAGTTGGAAACAAGCCTGCTACATTCGTTGCAGTACAGGGCACAGCAAGCAGACAAAACAATGGATCTAAGGGCAAACAGGCTAGAGACTGGCACAAATATCTGTCATCTGTTATCTAATAAAGAAGAGTCCCATCATATAAGAAATTCATAGAGAATGAACTTTGTCTCAGATAAAGCAAAATGTCTTTTTCTAAGTTATTTTATTTTGATAAAATAAAATCTGATACCAGAGCTAGATAGTCGAAATGTATAAACCTTGATATATGATCCATTTTGACTATTACAGTGATAAAAATTGCTGAATCCTTATACTTTCAACTCAGTCAATTGCTACATGGCCAATCACTAAGAGGGTGAAAAATATGAAATTGATCATGCCATAGTCAATTTATACCATCGGATAGACCCGATGTAAACATGGATGAGTGCTAACAATCTAAGGAAAAAAGGATTCAAAACGACGTTGAAAATACTAGGATGAAATTCAATCATGAAAAATACAACACTGAACTGTGCACCCACAAAAAAATGAAGCCACAGTGGAAGTATTATAAAGAAAAAAATGTTATTGAGATGGGGGAAGGGAGTGGCATTTGCCTAACCAAGCAGAAAAATTAAATTAAAAGGCACTATGTTAATTTATGAACTATCATCTCTTTGAATAAAAATTAAAAATGGGTATTGAAAACAACAGGCTGGGAATAAATACACTCTGCCTTGGCTTCATCTTCAGCTGGTAGGGTTGTACCTGGCTTTCGGGGTAAATTTCAACACCATTCTCCCATAGACTTCTTTTCTTCCCACTTGCAATTGAAAGTTGTCTTTCAGTGATTTATTTGTATTTATCTTATGACATTTATTTTATTAGACCTTCCAATGATACTATTATAGGTTTGTAATCGCTTATATATTGTATACTTCTTGAGTAAAGGGATTGTGGTAATTCATTTTGGCATCCATCAGAGCATTAGTATAATAAGTTCTCTGTAAATTTTTGTTTAATTTTCTATAGGATTATATGTTCATTATTCATTTCTTCTATAAGTATTTAAACATTTACAGTTATTTCCCACACTGGAAGCACATATATGGTGCTTTGGAATAACTTTTAACTCTAGAACTCTTTAATAATTTAGGCTGCTTTAGATTTATTGATATGATATTTAATTTATTTAAGATTTATTCAAATATAATACATTTACAGAAATAGGCTCAATTACAATTAATCAGCTTTCAGCTTGATGACTTTTCATAAACGGAGCACAACTATAGGACCAGCACACATTTAAAATACCATGTTACCAGCACCACAGGAGCTATTTTCTCTCTTTTCCAGAGACTACCTTCTTGTCCCTGCCAAGGATAGCCACAATCCTGACTTCTATAGTAGAGATTTAGTTTGATTGGCTTCTTTTGTTCAACAGTAAGTTTTTTTAAATTTTTCTGTGTAGGTACTTTTGCTGTAAATTATTCACATTCAAAATACTACATAGTGTTAAATCATGTGACTATAATAATTTTTTAAATGATTTAATTGTTAATGAGAATTTTGGTAATTTCCAGTTTGGAATGATTACTAATACCACTGTTGTGAACATTCTAGTAAATATGCACCTACATGTGTATTTTTTTTTTTTTTTGAGACAGAGTCTTGTTCTGTCACCCAGGCTTGAGTGCAGTGGCCTGATCTTGGCTCACTGCAACCTCCGCATCCTGGGTTCGAGTTATTCTCCTGCCTCAGCCTCCTGAGTAGCTGGGAATACAGGCGTGCTCCACCATGTCAGGAAAATTTTTTTGTGTATTTTTAGTAGAGACAGGGTTTTGCCACGTTGGCCAAGCTGGTCTCGAACTCCCGACCTCAAGTGATCCGCCCGCCTTGGCCTCCCAAAGTGCTGGGATTACAGACATCAGCCACTGTGCCCGGCCTGCATCTATATTCTTGTGGGATGTATGATAGAAGTAAATTGTTGTGTCACTGGGCATTGATACGGTTCGGCTGTGTCCCCACCCAAATCTCATCTTGAATTGTTAGTTCCCATAATCCCCATGTGTCATGGGAGGGGCCAGGTGGGAGGTAATTTAATCATGGGGTCTGTTACCCTCATGCTGTTCTTGTGATAGTGAGTGAGTTCTTATGAGATGACCTGATGCTTTTATAAAGGGCTTTTCCCCCTTTGCTTGGCACTTCTCCTTGCTGCCACCATTTGAAGGAGGATGAGTTTGCTTCTCTTTTTGCCATGATTGTTAAGTTTTCTGAGGCCTCCTTAGCCATGCTTAACTGTGAGTCAGTTAAACCTCTTTTCTTTATAAATTAGCCAGTCTGAGGTTTGTCTTTATTAAAAGTGTGAGAATGGATTAATATAGGTGTGCTTATCTTACTGGATCCTATTCTTTTCCATTGGTAAGTTTGTCCCTGCAGTACAGATTTATAATGAATCTTGATATCCGGCAAAAGTCAGTCATTCAGCATTTTGGTTTTATTAGGATTGCCTTGATATTCTCAAGTCTTTGCATGTCCACATGAATGCTTAAATTAGCTTTTTAAGTTCCACCAAAAAAATACTTTTTTAAAAAAAGAGGAATTGTATTGATTTTAGAGGTTGATTTTGGGGAAAATGAATATGTTTACAATACTGAGTCTTCCTGTCCATTAATGTGATATATTCATCCATTGTATTGGGTCCTTTAAAATTTCTCCCAAAAATATTTTGCAATTTTTAGCTGACAATTTCTTCATATTTTCTTATGAGATATTTTCCTAGGCATTTTATATTTTGTTTTGTTTTGTTTTCCCCTCTTGAAACAGGGTCTTTCTCTGCCACCCAGGCTGGAGTACAGCGACATGATCCTGGCTCATTGCAGCTTTGACGTGCTGGGCTCAAGCCATCCTCCCACCTGAGCCTCTCCAGTAGCTTGGGACCACAGGCATGTGGCACCGTGCTCAGCTACTGGGTCTTGCTATGGTGCCCAGGCGGGTCTCAAACTCCTGGGCTCAAGGGATTTTCCCACCTCAGGCTGCCAAAAGCAGTGGGATTACAGGCATAAGCCACCACACCTGGCAATTTTTTGATAGTATTATAAATGATATGTTTAAAATTTATTTTTAATTTTTTGCTACTATATAAAAATAGAATTAATTTTTAATACTGACCTAGCATCTTAAAATTTTCTTAACTTCACTTATTAATTATAATATTCCTTTGAAAGAGTTTTTGTGTGTTGGCAGATTTTTTTATACATAATTATATAACTTGCCAGCAGTGACAGTTTTATCTTTTCCTTTCTAATCAATTTGCCTTCTGTTTCTTTGCTTACCTTATTGTATTTTTCGGACTTTACCAACAACATTGAACAGAGTGGTCTAAAGTGAGTATCCTTGTCTTATTTCTAATCTCAGATGAAAACTTTCCATGCTTCGTTATTGAGTATGATATTTCCTGTAGTGTTTTAAAAAATATATTCTTTGGTCTTAATTTGCTAAAAATATTTCTTAAAGTCATGACAGGTTTTTTAAATTTTGTTAATGTTTTCAGCATTTATCTGGATGATCCTATCTATGACTATTTTCTTTATTCTGTTAATGTGGTAAATTCAGTAGATTAATTTTTTTTTTTTTTTTTTTTTTTTTTTGAGACGGAGTCTCGCTCTGTCGCCCAGGCTGGAGTGCAGTGGCGCAGTTTCGGCTCACTGCAAGCTCCGACTCCCGGGTTCACGCCATTCTCCTGCCTCAGCCTCTCCGAGTAGCTGGGACTACAGGCGCCCGCCACCACGCCCGGCTAATTTTTTTGTATTTTTAGTAGAGACGGGGTTTCACCGTGGTCTCGATCTCCTGACCTCGTGATCCGCCCACCTCGGCCTCCCAAAGTGCTGGGATTACAAGCGTGAGCCACCGCGCCCGGCCAGTAGGTTAGTTTTTGAATTTTCATACATTACACTCTGGAATACCCAACGTGATAATGATCTGTTATCTTTATATATATATAGAGAGAGATAAATATCTCCATATATGTATCTATATATATATAGATAGATATATATAGATCTCCATATATATAATAGAATTTGATTTGCTAATCTTTTGTTAAGGATTTTTGCATCTATGATTATGTGAGAGATTAGGTAATAATTTTTCTTTCTTGGAGTGTTCTTTGAAAACTTTTAAAATCAAGTTTATGTTAGCCTAAAAATAAAGACACAATATTCACTCTTTCAATTATTCTGGATGAATTTGTACAAAATTAGTATAATTTATTCCTTAAATATTCAGAAGATTTCACCAAGAAAGCCATCTGGGTTTTTGTTGTGGGAAGGTTTTAATAAGTGTTTCAAATTTATTATTAGATGCCAGACTATTCAGATATTAAATTCTTCTTCTGTCTGGTTTTGTAATTTGTATTTCTCAAGGAATTTGCACACTTCATTCAAATTTTCAAATGTATTAGCTAATTAACTGAATAACAATACCATAATTAAGCTAATTAACACATTGATCATCTCACAAAATCATCATTTTCTTCTTCTCTTTCACTCCTCCTCCTCCCCCTTCTCCTTCTCCTCCTTTGTAGTGAGAATACTTAAGATGTCTTATTTTCTTAGCACATATCAAGTATACAATACAGTATTGTTAAGCATAGTCACCATGCTGTACATTAAATCTCTAGAACTTATTCATGTTGCGTAACTTAAAATTTGCACCTAATTGACCAACATCTCCCTCTTTCCCTTATCCCTCAAACCCTGGCAATCCAGCATTCTACTCTCTGCTTCTACTCATTTGACTATTTCAGATCCCACATATGAATGAGATCTTGCAGTATTTATTTTTTTGCACCTGGCTTATTTCACTTAGCATAATGCCCTTCAGGCTCAACCATGTTGTCACATCTGACATGGTTCTTTTTTTTTTTACAGCTGAATAATATGTCACTATACACATGATAGATAGATAGATAGATAGATAGATAGATAGATAGATAGATGATAGATAGATGATAGATGATAGATAGATAGATAGATAGATAGATAGATAGATAGATAGATGATAGATAAATAGGGCAGATTTTCTTTATTCATATCCGTTCATACTTTGATGGACATTTAGGTTGTTCCCATATCTTCACTATTGTGAAACATGCTGCAGGTAACATGGAAGTGTGGTTATCTCTTCAAAGACACTGATTTCAGTTCCTTTGGATATAGAAGAGGGATTGCTGGAGTTTTTATGGAACCTCTGTACTGTCTTCCATAATGGCTGTGCCAATTTACATTCCAACCAACAGTGTATATGGGTTCCCTTTTCTCCACATCCTTGCCAACACATATTATCTTTTTGTCTTTTTGATAGTAGCTATCCTAACAGATGTGAGGCAATGACTCATTATGGCTTTGATTTGCATTTCCCTGATGATTAGTGATGCTGACAACCTGTTAATGCACCTGTTGGCAATTCGTATGCCTTTTTTGGATAAATGTATATCCAGGTACTTTGCACATTTAATAATTGGGTTTCATTTGGGGTTTACCTGTTTTACTATTGAGTTGTTTGAGCTTTTTATATGTTTTGGGTTTTTTGTTTTTGTTTTTGTTTTTTTCGAGACAGAGTCTCGCTTTGTAGCCCACACTTGAGTGCAATGGTACAATTTCACTCATCTGCATGTGGATGTCCAGTTTTCCCAGCACTGTTTATCGAAGAGACTATCTTTTCCCTACTGTGTGTTTTTGGTACCCTAGTCAAAGATCAGTTGCCTATAATGTACAGATTTATTTCTGGACCCTCTATTCTGTTTCATTGATCTATATGTCTGATTTTATGCCACCATCATACTTTTTTGATTACTGTAGATTTGTAGTATATTTTGAAATCAGGGCATGTTATACCTTTAGCTTTGTTCTTCTTGCTGAGGATTGTTTGGCTATTTGGAGTCTTTTGTGTTCCACGTGAATTTTAGGACTGTTTTTTCTATTCCTGAAAAGAATATCATTGGGATTTTAATAGCTATTACATAGAATTTGTAGATCATTTTGGGTATTATAGATATTTTCATTATATTAATTATTCCAATTCATAAAGATAGGCTATCTTTCCATTTATATGTCTTCTTTGTTTCATCAATTTTAAAATAGTTTATCAGTATATAAAAGTATTTTATTTCACTGGTTAAGTTTACTCCCAAGTATTTAATTATTTTTGTTGTTATTGTAAATGAAATTTTCTTAATTTTTTTCAGATAGTTTCTTGTAAGTGCATAAAAATTCTACTGATTTTTGAATGCTGATTTTGTATCCTGCAACTTTATTAAATTCATTTGTTACCTCTAACAGTTTTTTGTTTAGTATTTAAGGTTTTCTACATATATGATCCTATCATTTGCAAACAGAGATAATTTTACTTCTTCCTTTCCAATTTAAATGTCTTTTATTTCTTTTTCTTGTCTAACTGCTCTGGCTGAAACTTATAGTACTATGTTGAATATAAGTGGTGGGAGAAGGCTTCTTTAGTGGATAGTAAAGAAAAAGGTTTCAGTTTTTCTCCATTGATTATAGTATTAGTTGTAGCATTTTTATATATGGCCTTTATTGTGCTGAGGTAAGTTCCTTATATACACCTATTTTGTTGAAAGTTTTTTTTTTTTTTTTGTCATGAATGATATTGAATTTTGTCAAACACTTTTTCTGTATTTTTGGGATAATTATATGGTTCTTATCTTTCACTCTGTTACTATGGTGCATCACATTTATTGATTTTAGTATGTTGCATTCTAGAGAAAAATCCCACTTATTCATGGTGTATGATACTTTTAATATGCTGTCGAATTCAGTTTGCTAGTATTTCATTGAAGTTTCTTCATCTGCATTCATCAGGAATATTGGCCCGTCATTTTCTTTTCTTGTAGTATGTTTATCTGGATTTGGTATCACAGTGATGCTGGCCTCATAAAATGAGTTTTGAAGTATTCCCTCTTCTATTTTTTTAAGAAGAGTTTTAAAAGAATTGGTATTATTATTTGAATGTTTGGTAGAATTCACCTGTGAAGGCATCTGGTCCTGGGCTGTTCCTTGTTGAGAGGTCTTGGTTTACTGATTCGACATCCTTACTCATTGTTGGTCTGTTCGGGCTTTCTGTTTATTTTAGATTCAGTCATGGTGGGTTGTCTGTTTTTAGGAATTTATTCTTTTTTTGGTTATCTAATTTGTTGGTGTATAATTGTTCATAATCATCTCTTAAGAGTTTTTGTATTTCTGAGTCATTGATTGTCATGTCTCATCTTTCATTTCTGATTTTACTTAAGTCTCCTCTTTTTTTCTTAGTTAAGCTAAGGGTTTGTCAATATGGATTATCTTTATCTTTTGTTTATCTATTTGTTAATATTTCTTTTGTTTCTGCTTTTATTTATTATTATTATTATTTGAGACATAGTCTCACTCTGTTGCCCAGGCTGGAGTGCAGTAGTGCAATCATGGCTCACTGCAGCCTTGAGCTCCTGAGCTCAAGTAATCTTCCCACTTTAGCCTCCCAAGTAGCTGAGAATACAGGTGCACACCACAGTGCCTAGCTTATTAAAAAAATATTTTTTGTGGAGACAGGGGTTTTACTATGTTGCCCAGGCTGGCCTCGAACTCCTGGGCTCAAGCGATCCTCCTGCGTTGGCCTCCCAAAGTTCTGATTGCAGGCATGAGCCACCATGCCTAGCATATATTGTTCATATTCTCTATTTCATTTATTTCTGCTATAATTTGTATTTTCTTCATTCTGTTAATATTATACTTTAATCTTTTTTATAGTTCCTTATTTATTGGAGATATATTTTCTTTTTTAATGTAGACAATTATCAATGTAAACTTCTCTCAGTATTGTTTTTGCTGTGTCTTATAAAGTTTGGTGTGTGGTGTTTCCATTTTCATTTGCCTCAAGATATTTTTTAAAATTGCCGTTGACTTCCTCTTTGACACAATGGTTGTTCAAGAGTGGATTGTTTAGTTTTTATTATTTATGAATTTTCTCATTTTCTCATTGTTACTGATTTCTAATTTCATTTGATCGTGTTCAGAAAAGATACATGCTATGATTTCAATCTTCTTAAATTTGTTGACTTGTTTTGTGACCTAACCAATGATCTGTCCTAGAGAATGCCCTATAAACACTTGAAAAATATGTATATATATTCTGCTGTTGGGTAGAAAATTCTGAATATGTTTGTTAGGTCCATTTGATCTGCAGTGTTGCTTAACTCAGCTGTTTATTGATTTTCTATCTGTTATTAAAGTGACATCCACTTTAATTCCTAGTATCGATAATTGTGTTTTCTCCCATTTTTCTTGATTAGGTAGTTTTAGAGGCTTATCAATTGTAACATTTATTTTAAATAATTTAATTTTGTCTTTTTTTGGTTTTTCTATATTTTACACTTTTCTATGCCATTGATTTCTCCCAGTATGTTTGTCATGCTTTTCTTCATAGTTTTCTTTAGTTTGATTTGATCTTCCTTTGGTTTAGATTCTTAAACAGAAACTTCAAATCATTCAATTTTGAACCTATTTCACTTTATTTTCTCATCTTTTTCTTTAAACATTTATTTTTATCTTACTTTTTTTTCATCTGACCTTCAGCTCTAGCTGAAATGATTGTTTTTTAACATACACATTTTAAAGCTGTAATTTTTCTCTCATCATTGCTTTTGCTACAACTTGCAAGTTTGGATATTTTGTATCTTCTTTGTCATTCATTTCAAAATATTTTCTAATTTATATTTTGAGTTCTTATTTTGCCATTGAAGTTTTTCAAAAATAATGTGGGTTCATTAATTTTCACAAACTGGAGTTTTAGGGGTTATATTTTTGTGGCCAAAGAATGCACTGTGAAGGATAATGAAGTTTTGAATTATGTTGAGGCTTTTTTTTTTTTTTTTTTTTACAGCCCAGCTCTAAGCGTAAGTGTTTTATGTATACTTGAAAATAATATCATTATTGGGTTTATATCTGGGTTGTCTATTCTGTTCCATTGGTCTATGTGCCTATTTTTATACCAGTGCCACACGTTTTGGTGACTATGTCCTTATAGTATAGTTTGAAATCTAGTAGTGTGATGCCTCCACATTTGCTCTTTTTGCTTTGTCTTGCTTTGGCTATGCGGGCTCTGTTTTGGTTCCATATGAATTTTTGAATTGTTTTTTCTAATTCTGTAAGGAATGATGGTGGTATTTTGACAGGGATTGCATTGAATTTGTAGATTGGTTTTGGCAGTATTGTCATTTTCATAATATTGATTCTACCCATCCATGAGCATGGGATGTGTTTCCACGTTTCTGTTGTCAATGGGTGCAGAGCTCTAAATATGACAGTTCGGTTTGTTTGCTTATTATGCTATTCAGACATTCTGTATGGACTTTCATTTTCTTTATCTGCTTTTCCTGTCAGTTAGTGAGAGACATGTGCTAAAGTTCCCACAATAGTTAAGGATTTGTACATTTCTCCTTCTATAATAGTTTTGTTAATTTTTGTTTTATGAAGTTTGTAGCTGTACCATAGGATTTATACAAATTAGGATTATGATGTTCTCTGTTTGACATTTTTTACTTTAGAAACTTTACCTATTTTTTTATTTTAAGAACCTTATTGAAATTTAATTCATATACCACACAATTCATCCGTTTAAAGTATGCAATTCAATGTCTTTGATTATTGACAGAGTTGTGTAACTATCACCACAAATGCTTAGAATATTTTCAGCAATCCCCAAAGACATCTTGTATCTAATAGCTATCACTCCCCATTACCTCACATTAACCTTCATAGACTGAGGCAACCATTAATATACTTTTTGTCTTTATAGATTTGCCTATACTGAAGATTTTATATAAGTAGGATTATATAATATGCTGTCTTTTGTAACTTAATTTGTTTTTTTCATTTTGCAAAATGTTTTCAGAGTCTATCCATGTTTTAGCATGTACTTGATTCCTTTTTATTGCTAAATAGCATTCCATTTAATGTGTATACAACATACTGCATACTGTTTGCCTATTGTGGACATTTGGCTTGTTTTCACTTTTTGGCTATCACGAATAATGCAGCTTTTAACCTTCTTGTACAAGTTTTTGAGTGAACATACATTTTCACTTCTCATGACCCCGTACTTAAGAATTCCTGGGTCATATTGTCACTCTATGTTTAATCTTTTGAGCAACTGCCAGAATATTCTGTGGTTCTTTCTTGTTAATAATATTTGCTTCCTTAAAATTAGCTTTTTCTGACATTGGAAACTTTCTTTCGATGAGTGCATACATGATACTATGTATATATTTTTTCAAAGATTTGTCTGTCTTATATTTAAACTGTTTACTTTTAAACACTACACAGTTATGGTTTCTTTTTCGCTGACAATTTTATTTAGTCTTCTATTTGGAGTTTTTAAGATTTAAGGTAGTTACTGATAAAACTAGGTTTATATCAATCTTCTTACTCGTAATTTTCTACGGGCCCATTGTTTTTATGTTTCTTTTATTTTAAAAATAGTTTCCTGCTTTCTCTTTTATTATCAAGTATTTTTATTATTATACATTTTTCATAAATTTGTTAGTCATATGTTCTCTTACCAGTTTTCTAGAGCTTACAACATGTATCTTTTACTTATTACAGCCCAATAGAAGTGATTGCTTTTCTCATAGTACTTATACTATTAAACCCTTAGAATCTTTAAATTCCATTTAACATCTCCTATGTATTATTAATACATTTTAGTTCTACATATAATTTTAACTTCCCAAAACATTACAATTATTGTTTTATAAAAACAATATTCACTTATATTTATAATTCCAAATACTCTTCATTTCTTCTTACATTTTAACTTTTTTCTCTGGAATCTGATGGGATCTTCTGCTTGAAGAATTCTCTTTGTTCTTTTTCTGTTGGGGCAGGTTCTCTAGCCACAAATATTTTAGTCTTTGTCTGAAAACTTCTTAATTTTAGCCTCATTTTCAAAGACTATTTTTACTGGTTATAACATTCTAGCTGGACTATATTTGATCAGATTTTTTTAAATGTCTGATAAAAGTTTATTGCCTTCTGGTTTATATGACTTCTTTTGAGAAATCAGCTGTCACTCTTATTGTTCTTTTGAATGCAGTGTGTGATTTTATCTCTCTTCTCATTGCTTTCCAGATTTTCTCTTTGCCAGTGGTTTTCAGGAAATTTACCTTAATTTACATAGATTGGGGAGTGTGTGTGTGTGTGTGTGTGTGCCTGCACGTGTATGTGTGTGTATTCTGCTTGGGGTTCATTGACCCTCTTGAATTTTGAGGTTGATATCTTTCATACATTTTGAGAAAATTGTCAACACTGTGGTCTTTGAAGATGGCTCTGTCTCATTCCCTCTACTTCCTTTCTAGAATTACAAGCCTATATGTATTAGCCTCTTTGAATATATCTCTCAAGTATCTTGTGCTCATTTCTGTCTTTTTTTCTGGTCTTTTAAAATCTCTGTTTCAATCTGTGTGTTTTTATTGACCTGTTCACTAACCACTGATTAGTTCATTAATCCTATGTTGTTCTGCTTCTAAACCCATGCATTGAATCTCAAATATTGTTTTTTTAGTTTCAGACTATTCTTTTGACTCTGCTTTACAGATTCCATTCTCTGTTGAAATTATCCAGTCTTCATTCATTTTGTCCTCTATTTTTTTCAACATATTAATTATTGCTACTTTAAGATGCCTGACTTCTCATTTCAATATCTAGATCATCTGTGGGTTTCCCCGTTATCATTATTGGTCGTATTTTCTTGCCTGTTTACCTGCTTAGTAATTTTTTTTGAGACAGGGTCTCATTCTGTCACCCAGGCTGGAGTGCAGTGTCACGATCACAGCTTGCTGCAGCCTCAACCTCCTAGTCTCAAGCTATCCTCCCACCTCAGCCTCCCGAGTAGCTGGGACTATAGGAGTGCACCACTATCTAAACTAATTTTTGTATTTTTTGTAGAGATGGAGTTTTGCCATGTTGCCCAGGCTCTGTATAGTAATTTATAAATATATGCTAGCCATTGTGTGTAATGAAATTATAGACACTCCAAATGGTCTTATATTTCATTCTCCCATTTCTCTTAGAAAGACAGTGTGAGAAGCTAAACATCTCAATCCAGTCAGAAATAGATCTGAGTCAGGACTAGTTTGTAGTTTTAATCAGATCAAGCCACCCCTGGTTTACCTCTTTACTTAATGTATGGCCATCCTAAGCTTTCTTTAAGAGTCTTCAGCAATTCATATTTTAGCTCTGGAAGATTTCAGAGATCAAGTTTTTTTCTCCATAGTTTCCAGCCCAGCTTCCCCAACTCCACTTCCATATAGCTTCAAAATTTGACAAATATTTGTAGGGAAAGATTGGCAGTATGTTTGAAGCAGGCCTCCTACTTGCAAATTTCTTTATTCCTAAGCACCATGAACCTGCAGGAAACTTTACTGTGCCTTGTAGAAACTTTCAGCCTACTGTCCTAGTCATCTACTCAGCACTGGAATTTAGCAAGTTTCTCATAGGGAAAACTGCTATGCATTTGCACTCTCTGAATTTCTAAACTGTTAATCCACCACCACAGAATCTCTACAAAGCTTACTGATGTCCTCATTCTCCCCAAAAGAGTTTCTCAGTGAACACTATCCTTAGCTTATTCACAGGATTGGCAAATGCTCCTAGATGAACAAAAGGTTGGATATAATCAGGTCACCTAGGAAATATTCTCCTCTCGAGCTGTAGATCATCTAATTCTCCTTGCTTCCATAGCTCTTTGATGCCTAAAATATATTTTGGGGGTTTTTTTGGTAATATGTCTGACTTCTGGTTATTGCAGCAGAAACATTGGTTTGTGTACAGAAGTCTTGGCTGCATTAATTTTTTAAACAGATGGTAGTCTTTCAGCTGTCTGGGGTCAGGGTTTTAGAAGGCTCAGAAGTACTCTTTTTGTCTTTTTCATGTTTATGAATGTTACCCATTCATTGATTCATCGAGTCAGAAAATAGTGACTGCTGGCTGTAGGTGCATGTTAGTCATAGTGTTTTTATAAATTTCCAAACTGGGGGCTGGAATAAGCATTGCCTTTGTTCTTGTTTAAAACACAGCTTAAAGGGAGTCAATTCTAGAGATTCTTCTGAATGATTGGGTTGGGACCTGGGAATCTGTAATTTTAATATACTTCCCAGGCAATTCTGATGCAGTCCATTTACACAAAGGCATTTGGAAACCACTGAAGTAGACCTGAAGTGATTAAAAAGTAATGTTCTGAGTCACTATCTTTGTGATGGAATACAGGAAATTTTATGGACTGTAAATAGGGGAGAAGATCAATTTTCAGTTCCCATTGCCAGTAGGTATAGAAATATAGATCTCTGAAAGAAAGTTTAAAACCACTTCCCGACATCATCACAGTACATAAAAGAAAGTAAAGGTAATATAAAGAACATAAAGGCCAGAAATAAGAACTCTGATCCTACAGGTAGAGCACTATCTCTCACCTGAGCTTTAGTAAGTTCTCCTGGAGACTGAAAGCCATGCCTAGGAGTAATTAGGAAATATGAATAACTTTGTGTGATTACTAATTAAGTTTCTGAAATAAAAAGCAAACACTTCTGAGAAGACCAGATTTTGTGGAAGAAGAGCAATGTTCCTCACACAGAAGAAGGGCCACTCTAGACCCACACTGCTCCTGTGGCCACCCTATACCATTATAACCAGAGTTTCAGTGAAGAGGAAATAGAATATGATGCTAAAACAATAACTACTCTTTGTAAGTAATTATATATTTAGAAATCAATTTATAAGAGACCTCATTTCAAAATACAGGTCTGGTTATTTTCAATAAGTCATTTTATTGTCTTCATAGTTTCAAATTCTAGAAAAATCCTTGCTTGGTGGTGCTCTCTACCTATTGAATCAAGAGTCCAGCACCCAGAAATGGCCAAAGAGGTCAATTGAAGTAACGTTTACCACATTTTCTCTAAATGAAGCTTACTCTGCATGTACCACTCATGAGGTGACACACTGAAGATGCCATCACCGTCCAGAGGTCATAGGATGAGAACAAGCACACTGGATGCACTGTGACAATGCGAGGCTGTGTTGAGAATATTCTACGTCTTCTAAATATGGGAGTAACGTAAGTGACTCTGCCTCTCTGGGGAAGGAGGAGTGAGAAGATTCTTCCCGTATTTTTCTCTGTGATAAGGGGAGTAGACATTGCCTCCTACTGCAAGTGCCATTCTTCTCCTTTTACAATGCCCAATACCGTGGCATTGTCCTAAGTAACACAGGGACTGTCACAAGCTCACTGTCTCCAGTACTGTCCTTACTTAAAGTGCCCATGGTCTCTCATTCTCTCTCTTATTTTCCATTGTCTTTTCGCTCTCTTCTACACAATACCAACAGAAATACTTGATCTATATTTTAGGTAGTACGTTCCACCCTTCACAAATAGGGGGTTATAATATACCTGTGAAGATCTTCATCCAAGACTTTACAGGGTGCTGTTGAGGAAGACATTGAGAGGAAAACAGGTCATAATAAATATCCTCAGCTCATATGTTAAAGCAGCAGATTACCTGGGAATCAGCCCTACTAGAAAGCTGCCGTTTTGGCCACCCATCTATTCTAGCTAGCTGCAACACATGGATTAAGAAGACACTCTTTTCAAGGAGGTTTTTTTGTTGCCGTGAAACAAAAATATTCAGTTTGGAGTAACACGTCCTTGCAGCTCATTTATACCATTGATAAATCAATCTCACTGATGATGCTCTGGTGCCTCCTGCTTCATATAGCTAGGAATCTCTAAATTTAACATCACAAACTCAAATATCTACAGGCATCAAGTAAACCATGTAAATGAGCAAAGCAGAAAGGTGGAAGTTATGAGTAAGAATGGGAAGTATGGCAAATAGAAAGTAGCCACCCCACTTGAAGAGGCAGCAGCTACATCGTTTGATGGTTTGCCATGATTTTGCATGGTAAACCAGCTGTCTTCTATTTAAAAAAAAAAAGAAAGAAAAGAAAACTGAGAAACTCAGACTTTTATGTTAGATACTCAGAATATGAAATATTTAAACCCAAATTAAAAATGGAAAAACCCCCACCACACTAATATAAGATAAATAAAACACAACCCCAAGCTAAGATATCCAGCCTGAATTCAGCCTATACCTGCACATTTACAGCTGTTCTTCTGTATTAATTCATTTGATTCTTGACCCACCTGGATGTCTTTTTACCAGACAGGGCCTGAGTACGTTCCCTGCCAGTAAGTCTTCTCTGCCTGACACCCGTGTTATAGCCCCTGCTCCAAAAGTGTGAATTTGCAGAGCCGAGTTCCCCTTCTTGCTCATTCTCAGAGTTCCAGAATCAGAAAAAAAATATTTTTCAAATTCGAGTTTGACTCTTAAGGAAAACTGTCATTTTCATAATGTGAGCCATGGAATGTCAATTTCAAATTTGTTCGATTTTCAGATTTTCATACTGGACCTGGCACAGAGCAGAAAGTTTTTAGATTAGCTTTAAGAGTGTGAGCAAATCCTTGATGAAGAGTCTGACCGAAGCATCTTCTAATCTTGTCTCTGACACTTCTTAGCATCAAGAACTTGTTAAAGTCCCTTAGATTCATTTAGTTTTCATTTTCTCATATGCAAAATGGAGATACTAATAAAAGATTGTTATATGGATTAAATAGGACAGAATATAAGATAGTACCAAGAAAATCACTAAGTGCTATTGAAACACAGGGCATGATTATGATTGATGCTTTTAATATTTAAATCTAAGCTTGTCTTGGAATTTCTTTTGTTTTATTGATGTTCCCATTTTCCTTTTTTATCTCATAAAATGGAATTAAGAAAGGGCCATGTAAAAAATGAAGAAGCTAATTAGCAAAACAGGGTCAGATTTTAATTAAATATATTGACCTGATGCAATAGTTTCTTCAAAATTTCATTTGTAAAATACTTATTGAGTGTGTACTATGGCCCAGACATTGTTTTAAGTACTGGGTATACAGGGATGAACAATCTAGGCAAAGAGCCTACCTCATGGGACTTATATTTTTAATTAGGAAGACAGATCATAAATATATAAACAAATAGATACACAATTCAATGTAGTTTACGTGTTTTAAGGTAAAATAAAGCAGGATATGAAAATAGAAAGTGACAATAGAGAGAGAGGAGCTCTTTTGAGTAGCACAATTAGAGAAAGCCTCTCAGAGCTAGTGATGTTTGAACAGACATATGACTGCACTGCAGGAATTCACCATGCAGGTCCTTCGAAGAGAAGTGTTTCAGGCCGAGGAAGGAACAAGTACAAACTATCAAAAGCAAGAATAAGCTTGGTATAGCCAATGAATACGAAAATAACCCCACTGTTGCTAGAACAAAGTGAGAGGAGAGGATAAAGAGGTAGGGGATAAGATATTCTCATTCTCGTAGCTGGGAAGGGCTGGATCATGTAGAGTCCTACGATCACAGTACGGATCACGGTCAAACTGTGTTCTGAGTATCACTTGGGTTTGAGCTGGAGCAACATTACTTCAGCTGCTAAGCATAAGAGAATTGGTTTTAGGGGGACAAAAGTGAAAGAAGGGAGAGCAGTCTAGGAGAGACAGAATACCAGTCATAACCAGAGTAGTAGTGGTGTAGGCAGGGTGAAGCAATCAGATTAAGGATATACTGCCTTGTGAAGGTGGCACCAATAGGACTTGCTGATGGGTTATATGTAGGAGTGAAGGAAAGGGAGGTATCATGGGTGATTTATCGATGTGGGGTCTGAGTTACCAGGTTAATGCTACTGCCATTTAGTAAGATTTAGGGAAAGACTATGGAAAAAGAAGATATAACAGACATGGAGAGTGAAATAAGAAAATCCGTTATAGATGTATAGCATAGCAAGTTTGAGATTTCTGGCTGGGCATGGTGGCTCATGGCTGTAATCCCAGCACTTTGGGAGGCTGAGGCAGGCAGATCACTTGAGGTCACGAGTTTGAGACCAGCCTGGCCAACATGGTGAAACCCTGTCTCCACTAAAAACACACACACACACACACACACACACACACACACACACACACAAAATTAGCCAGGCGTGGTGGTGCGTGCCTGTAATTCCAGCTACTAAGGAAGCTGAGGCAGGAGAATCACTTGAACTCAGGAGGCAGAGGTTGTAGTAAGCCAAGATCACACCACTGCACTCCAGCCTGGGCGTCAGAGCAAGACTCCATCACAAAAAATAAATAAATAAAAAGATTCCTAGTAGACATCAAGAAAATATATCAAGTTGGAAGCTGAATGCTTGCATCTGGAGTAAGGCTGAGGAAAAAGCCAAAGATCCTTAGACACTGCAGTTTGACTGGTCAGGAAGAGGAGGAGGAGCCAGGAAAGGAGATGGGAAAGGAGCAGCCAGAGTTGTAGGAGAAAAATCAGAAATGCAGGCTGTCTTCGAAGCAAAAAAAAAAAAAAAAGAAGAAGAAAAAGAAGAAGAAATCAAATGTGTCAAATGCTTCTTATCAATTAAGTAAGATAATACCTGAGAATTAACCATTGCACTGGCAGAATGGAAGGTGTTAGAAATCTTTGAAGAGTAGTTTTAATTAAGTGCTAGCATGAAATCCTGATTGACATAGGACAAAGAGAATGTATGGGGAGAAAATGCCTGCAGCAACTACCTACAACTCACTGGGGATACTTACTTTTTCTATAAAGATGAGCAGAGAAATAGTCAGTACCTGAAAGTGCTAGTAGGGCTTATGGCAGTTTTATCAGTATGAATACAGAGAGTGTGTAAAGGAGATAAAAAAGCAGACTAAATCAAAGATGCAATGAAATTGATGACCAAGAGTTATAGATTAGGCTGGGTGCAGTGGCTCATGCCTATAATCCCAGCACTTTGGGAGGCTGAGATAGGCAGATCACCTGAGGTCTGGAGTTTGAGACCAGGCTGGGCAACATGGTGAAACCCCATCTCTACTAAAACCACAAAAATTAGCCAGGCATGGTGGAGTGCACCTGTAATCCCAGGTACTTGGGAGGCTGAGGCAGAAGAATCACTTGAACCCAGGAGTCGGAGGTTGCGGTGAGCAGAGATGGAGTCACTGCACTCCACCTAGGTAACAAAGCAAGTCTCCATAGATCAAATTTCAGAACATATGGTCCACAGTTTCATGCAACTATGTTTATAAGCAAAATGGGTCGATTTCATTTTAAACCTAATTAGAACATTTGAGAGAGTTCATGTTAATTTTGCCATTGCACCTCAAGCTGCAAAAGTTGTGGTCACAGTGTGTGATAAGTGCTTAGTTAAAATACAGAAGGCATTAAATTTGAGGATGGAAGATGTGAACAGAAAGGTGTTTGATTTGATAGCAATCGGGTTTGGTACTATCCTAAGTTTCAGGCATCCACTGAGGGTCTTGGAATGGATAACCCGTGGACAAGGGGGATTATTGTACACAAATTAATCTGTAAGTGTTAAAGCAAGCTTGCATTCCTGAGATAAATCCCGTTTGGATATAATATATTATGTATTGTGGGGGTTTGATTGGCTAAAATTTTATTAAGTATTTTTGCACTTATGTTTATGAGGAGTTTGGTAAGCAGTTTTTGTTTTATTTCTTGAAAGACTTTTTTCTGGATTTGGTATCAGAGAGGGATGGCTTTATGACTTACTTAGAAATTACTTTTTTCTTTTTAATTTTTGTCTGAAAGATTTTATATAGAGTTGGTATTATTTATTTCTTAAATGGGGTAATTTTCTGGTGAAGCCATCTGCATCTGGAGTTTTCTTCGTGAGCAGATTTTTAAAATATAAATTCAAATTTTAAAACAGTTATAGAACTATTCAAGTTATCTATTTCCTCTTGAGTTAGCTTTGTTAGTTTGTGTTTTCCTCAACATTTGCTATTTCATGTAAGGCGTCAAATTTATTGGGCATTTTTTATAATATTCCTTTAGTATCTTCTTAATATTTGAAGAATCTGTAGTAACATCACATTTCTCATTCCTGATATTTACAACCTGTAACTTTTCTTTTTTGCTTGATCACTCTGGGTAGAGATTTTTCATTTTTATTGATTTTCCCAAATAGCCAAATTATAGTTTCATTGATTTTCCATAATGTTTTGCTTTCTGTTATTTTGCTTTTGCTCATACCTTTAATATTTCTTTCTGCTTACTTTAGGTTGAATTTAATATATTTTTTTCTTTACTACGGAAGCTAAGGTTGTTAGGTTGAGCTTTTCTTCTCTTCTAATGTAGTTCTGAAGCTATAAATTTCCCTCTTGGTACTGTTGTATACGCATCCAGCAGACTTTGGTATACTGTGCTTTCCTTTTCACTCAGGGAAAAATGTTTCCTAATTCCCCTATTGATTCCTTTTTTGACTGACAGACTATTCATTTTTCTAAATACGTGGGCATCTCCCAGATACTATTCTGCTATTTATTTCTAATTTAATTCCAGTTGGTTACCTCCATTTACTAGGCAAGTATTCTGAGGCTCAGAGAATGTGCTCTGTGTCTCTCTTGTGTCCCTGCAGATCTATTATCTCCTCTCCACTTTAATTTGTGCCTTGAAAGGCTGCAGGTGGAGACTGCAGCAATGGACTCAGTTTTGCCTTTGCACTTGCTTTCACTTTCCTTTTGGATTTTCAATGTGGGGCACCACCAGGAAACTGGAGGGAAGGAGGTTTATGTGGCCAGGGCACCGATGTCTCTAGGATCCTCCTTACAGGACACTACTAGATGCTTACCTTGTACAAAGATCAGCCAGCACACTGTACAAAGTTTTCTCTGCTTCTGACTTATGACAATTGCTCTCCCTTGCCTTTTAGAACTAGTCAGGGAATCAACCCTGCGATTACTAGCCTCTGGGTACAGCACTATCTCTTAGGAATTGTAAATAATGGCTTAATTAAATTTCCTTCTGGTATTCCAGTTTGAGTATGCCATCTGCTTCCTCCCAGGACCCTGACTAATACAGAAAGTATAATTAAGGGTCGTAGAGCTGTTCTCAAAAAGCTTTTACTCTAATAGAAGAAATATATATTCTACAACTGAATGTTAATTATTTTTAATGTATCTGTAAATGCCAAGTGAATGAAACAGACAACAACCACACGGATTTCAGCATGTGGAAAAGGATTCCAAATCACAAATCCAGTTCTAAGTTCCTGTCTGATTTTGAAATACTTTTTCATATTTGCTAAGCAGAGAAAGCTTTAATGTAAATTGTGAATTAGGTTATAGGAAGACCTCCCATATGAAGTAGAATTCAACCAAGCAGTTGAAACATGGAGTATATTTGAATAGACAGAGATGTAGCATGAAGTCATATGCTAACTGGGATTTGTTCTCCAAATATTTAATGTATATATCCTGCTTCCTCAAACCTGTGCCTTTTTGAAAGGCTTGTAATAGTGCTATGTGGCTTACTCCCTCCATCAGAAGATGGGGGAGGAAAGCCAGCCATTTGAACTATAGCTAGGGTAGGATGCTTTGGCTCTAGTTCTAGGGAATGGAATTAAAATTACCCTGGAAAGTAGGATGAAAACAAAGAGCATTACAATTTCAGTTAACACTCAGAGTCAAGTTAAGAGTCTGAGCGGTGTCATCAACCTCAAGTTCAAAAGGAAGATTTAAGTCTATAGACCAGAGACAAAATATTAAGAGCCCAGAAGATCAATAATAGATGAGGAAATGACACACAGGATGCATTGAATCAAAATATTTTAAGACACACGTGGTGAGAAAAGAAAAACTTTTGGGTACATATTATTACAGAGCACCATGCAGGAATCCTTGAAGTGACACTTAGATAAATCTCAACAGAGTAGCTGAAAGAATGATTAAGGGAATGGTTCCATAGACAACATGTAAACGTCTACCTAGAGAACATTTATGGGCTGAAGTGAATTAATGTGCACACGCTCTTATATATTGAGACTATAAGAAGTTAAGTTTCAGGCATGATAGGAAAGACACATGTCAGTGATGGACAGTTACCTTGGAAATGTACTGAAATGTGTGGGCCCAAGCAAATGAGTCATGACTTTATTAACCACTGTGAAGTAAAAGCAGACCAGAATATATGAATATTGCAGATAAGCTAATAGTTTTGAAGTTTTAAAAACTTACTTGATTTTTTTTTTTTAAGGATTCCTGACTGCCAGAATCAGCACTCAGCTTTTCCTTTTTCCTCATGGAGTTCGACTTTGATCTCAAATTGCACATCCCACTCACCGATACAAAAGCTTCAAGCCTGCTGGGCGCAGTGGCTCACAACTGTAATCCTAGCACTTTGAGAGGCCGAGGCAGGCTGATCACTTGAGGTCAGGAGTTCCAAATCAGCCTGGCCAACATGATGAAACCCCATCTCTATTAAAAATATACAAAAAAAAAAAAATAGCTGGGCATAGTGGTGGGTCCCTGTAATCCCAGCTACTTGGGAGGCTGAGGCAGATGAATTGCTGGAACCTGGGAGGTGGAGATTTCAGTGGGCTGAGATTGTGTGCACTGCACTCCAACTTGGGTGACAGAGTGAGATTCCATCTCAAAAAAAAAAAAAAAAAAAAATTTAAGTTGACCAGCCTCATTCTTTTTGAAACAGAATGGGCACTAGCTGTTGTGATTCATGCATGTTCCTAAGGGACTGCTATCTACCTCTTATAGTGTTCAGCATCTCCACAAAAAGAAAGACTTCTGGGAGCTTGTTATTAATGAAGTCAAACCTGGGAGCTATGAAGTACCACTTTAATAAATACTAATTGATTATACAAATGACACTAAACTAACTTTCACCTACATACATTATGAGCAACTATTTTTTCCCAATTTCATTTTTATAATAATAATTTTTTTCACATTGATCTGCTATGCCACTTTTGTCACCTTTCACAATTCCATAGATGTGTTGGTCTGTGAGCTCTCTATTCTGTACCATTTGTCAGTTTGTCTGTTCTTGCATTAATACACCCTGTCTTAATTACTATAGTTTCATCATGAAGCCTGATATATAGCAAAATTGGTCTCCTCCATTATTTGTCTTTAGATACGTCTTTTCTGTTGTTGACCATTTATATATTCATAGAAATTTAAGAATCAGCCTAATTAGAAGTCCAATTATGAGGCTAGGTGTGGTGGCTCATGCCTGTAATCCCAGCAGTTTGGGAGGCCAAGGTGAGCAGATCACCTAAGGTCAGGAGTTCAAGACCAACCTAGCCAACATGGTGAAACCCCATGTCTACTAAAAATACAAAAATTAGCCGGGCATGGCGGCACATGCCTGTAATCCTAGCCACTTGGAGGCTGAGGCATGTGAATCATTTAAACCCAGCAGGTGGAGGTTGTAGTGAGCCGAGATTGTGCCACTGTACTCCAGCCTGGGCAACAGAGTAACAGAGTGAGACTCTGTTTCAAAAAAAAAAAGAAAAAAAAAGTCCAATTATGACTTTGGAATTGTGTCAAATCTTTAGATCAATCTGGGGTGAATTGACATCTCTATGATACATCTCTATCACAAACAGCCCTCTCTTTAATTGTTTAGGTCTTCTTGACTGTATCTCAGTTAAATTTTTATAATTTTTTGCTCTCAGGTCTTTGCATCTTAGTTGGATTTATTTCTAAATAGTCTGGAGTTTTGCTTGCTATGTGAATTACATCTTTATTCACATATTTACATTTTCTTATGTGTTACTGATGTATAGAAATACAATAGATGACCATGCATGGGGGCTCACGCCTGTATCCCAGCACTTTGAGAGGCTGCAGTGGGAGGATTGCTTGAGCCCAGGGCTTTGAGACCAGCCAGAGCAACATAGTGAGACTCAGTTTCTCTCTCACACACACACACACACACACACACAAATTTAGCTGGGTGTGATGGTGCGTGCCTGTAGCCCCAGCTATTCAGGAGGCTGAGGTGGGAAAATTCCTTGAGCCCAGAAGGTCAAAGCTGTAGTGAGTCATGATTGAGCCACTGAATTCCATGTTGGGTGACAGAGTGAGACGCTGCTCAATTCTATTATTTATAATTACATGTTATTAATATAACCTGTAATATTTTTATATACAATTCTCTGTTGATTTTTTGGCATTCTCTATGTTAATAATTATATCATCTGCAAATAATGACAGTTTTATTTCTTCATTTCCAAGCCTTATTACTTAATTTCTTATCTTATTTCACTGGCTAAAAAACTGAAATCAATTTGACACCATGCAAAACAAACAACTTCACATGCATTGAGGATTCAAATATCAAAAGTAAAATTTTAGCATTTTGGTAGATAATATAGACAATGTACAAGTAGGAAACTTTTTCTTAAGTAAGATATCAAAAGTGATAACCATAAAACAAACAACAGATAATTTTGTGTATATTCAAATAAAAACCCCTGCTAATCAAAAGATAGCTGAAGAAAATGGGAAAATATACAAGCTATAAATAGGAAAGACTGTATTTGCAGCACATAAATTGATACATTGATAGAGTATACTCACTGTCTCTTTAAAGGATAAAGAACTTCTACAATATAATATTAAAATGAGAAAATCGTTATTTCACAGAAAATATTTATCACCAATAATCATATTTAGAAATTTTAAACAACATTAGCAATGAGGAAAATGAAAAATAATACTGTAATAATAAGTAACCTAGAGATGATTTAAATTACTGTAGATGGGAGGATTGCATAGGTTATATGCAAATATGACACCACTTTGTGTAAGAGACTTGAGCATACATAGGTTTTGGTATTTGCAGGGGGATCGTAAAACTAATCAATCCCCCATGGATATCAGTGGACAAGAGTACTATATTGGAAAGTTGAACAGTTATGTATCTTACAACCCAGCAATTCAAATTTTTGGTTTATGCCTGAGAGAAATAATTGCACAGGATCACCAGAAGTCATGGACAAAAACTTTCACATTACCACTGTTCATAATAGTGAAAACCTGGAAAGAAATTTAAGAGAATGAATAATGAAATTATGATATATTCAAACAATGGACTTTTGCAGGACAGTGAGCTGAATCAACCTCATGTATTCACTACAATATGGATGAAAAGAAAAAAATCAAATCATGGGGACTTGAAATCAAATCAAATATATAGCAAAATACTATTTTCCAAAAATCAAAAGCAAGTAAAACTAAATACTATATGGTTTAAGTATACACATATTCTTCTAAGACTGTTTAATATTTAAGGGAATAAATAACACAAAATTTGGGATTGTATTTATTTTATGGTGGAAGGAAAATAGGGGAACAGTATGGGAGGAGCATATAAATAGATAAACATTATTGTCAGAGTTCCAATTATTTGGTTGCATGGTACATTTTTGAGTGTTTATTATATTATCAAAATTAATAAATCAAGTAAATTAACATCATATATGAATCATTAATGATAGGATATCATGGACTGAGGCTTATGTTTAATTCTGTAAACCTGAGGTTCTTCAAAAATCATATATAACATATATGATATGAGCTGGAATTAATCCCTACACAGGATCTCTCAGAAAGTAGAGTGGAAGGATGAAGAGAAAAGACAAGTACTTTAGTGAGAAATACCACGGAAATGCACTGACACCAGGAAAAATACGCTTCTCAAGCAACGAGGGATGTGGCTTCCTTAGTCACTATTGGGGTTAGATTAGCCACTATGATCTATTTCCTATTCAAAGGCACAAATAATTTGTTAATATGAACCTTAGATTTTATCTACTCCAATGATTCAAAATATTCTCTGATATTTGTTTCTTTCTTCATTTTTTAAAATTTTATTCTTTTTTTTTGAGACAGAGTCTCGCTGTGTCGCCCATCCTGGAGTGCTCGGCTCACTGCAACCTTCGCCTCCCATGCTCAAGTGATCCTCCTGCCTCAGCCTGCTAAGTAGCTGGAATTACAGGGCACCACGCCCAGCTAATTTTTGTATTTTTAGTAGAGATGGGGTTTCACCATGTTGGCCAGGCTGGTCTCGAACTCCTGACCTCAGGTGACCCACCCACCTTGGCCTCCCAAAGTGCTGTGATTATAGGCATGGGCCACCATGCCCAGCCTCTGATATTTCTTTCTAGCTGTTTGAATTATGTGACCATTTCTTTTAACCTCTCTATTATGGTACTCAGCTTCTCCCCTCCCCTACCCAGCCCTAGGGTTTTGGTCTTGTGGAGATATATAATTAACTGAGGAATGCAATAGTGTTGCCTATGGATTCTCTAGTTAATGTTATCTATGAGTAAGACCGTACTCCACATTTTTTCCTAGTTAATGTGTAATGCCACCTTTCTCTCCCAGAACCCTAAAGCACTTGTCAAAGCCACAGGGGTAGGGACAGGAAGGGGAACAGGGTATAGCACAGAGGATCTAGGGCTGTCTGAGGTGAAAAAAGGCATTAGAAAAAGTGTAGATGATGAAATTAAAGCAGAGAGAGATAAAAATGAATGACTGAAAGCACTCAGTTGAATAACTGAGTAATTCAAGGGACATTTGTCATGGCTGGTGGCAGAGCTGAACCAGAACCTGAGACAGG
This sequence comes from Symphalangus syndactylus, assembly GCF_028878055.3. Lineage (NCBI taxonomy): Eukaryota > Metazoa > Chordata > Mammalia > Primates > Hylobatidae > Symphalangus > Symphalangus syndactylus. The sequence goes on from NC_072432.2 coordinate 129,246,331, forward strand.
ATAATAGGGTCTGGGAGGCAGGGAACCTAAGGCTGATTCACACTGACTGCCTAGTACTAAATCAAAAGGAAAACCCCAACTTCCCACACTAAGTAACAAAAGGACCAGAGGCTACTTCCTTTGCAAAAAAGACCCCTCCCTTTTTCTGTGTGGCAGATGGAAAATTGAAAGTATCTCTGATTGGTTGCTTTCTGCAACTTGTTTTCTTTGAACTGTGTCTTCCTTGCAGCTTGCCTTTTAATTAAACTCTTAATAGATCTATTTAAGACCTCCCCAGACTGATTAATCAAGTGCCACCAAGAAACTGAAATTCCATCATAAAACAGTTACTAATGTGTGAGGGGGGATTATTAAATTGCTGTTTTATTACCGAAATTGACAAAGATCAGTGATGAAGAGTGAGCATACTGGAGTCGCGTGGCAGCACGCTCCTCTAATTAATGAAGTGACAGTTTTATGCTGTGAAGTAGCAAAAGGACTTGACAAGACTCATGGCTTTTCTCATTGACTCTAACAGCTGGAATGATGTTTCTTAACATTCGCACAAGGTTTGGCAGTAATATATTACCCTTGTCACACTTAAAGAAGGAGGGAGGGGCAGTTAAATTCTTCTTCCACTGTCAACAAATCCCAATAGGAAGACATTGCTGAGAGTACTCCCCGGCCCCTACCTTATCTAACTACCAACATCCACGCCGCCACCATACACTCTACAATTAGCTATCTCTATTGTGAAGCTGCTTGCTTTTTTTTTTTTTTTTTTTTTGGTACATTTGTTGGGCAAAGATGAAGAAACCAGCAGGGACTGACTTTAATTTTCCCAGGAAGAAAAGGAAATAAAAGCTTAAGGCATTGACACACAGTTTGTTAATGATTCTGAATTCATAAACCAATGGGACCTAAAGCAGAAAACAGGGACTTATTCTGAATTAATCCGACATTTATAATATCGATGGATGTTTTCTGTGACAATGGTAAAACTGTCTTTATCAGGAGAAAAGGCAGGCAACTTAATCCGTCTTTTTCAGTTGATTTTTTTTTTTTTTTTTTTTTTTAGTATCTGTTGCCTGGCTACTTGTGTTGTTTGGCCAAATATTTGGGCCTCTGTGTGTTTTGATTCTGCTCAGATAGGCAAAGGGGATCAGATGGATTTGAGAACTGTGTCTCTCTTGAGTCTACAAGAGTCCTCAGGAGATCAGATGAAAAACAGTCTACTCATTTCTGGGATTACAAAGTTCCAGAAAAGCAGGCTACATGGTACTAACAAAGGCAGTCTTGCTTCTGATATTTCAGCTGTTCAATTCTTTCATTATTTCCCCTCCAAATTTCCCCTATTAAATTAAAGAGGGAGAAAAGAACTGTTTTTCTCCTACTTAGTTGATACGGGTAGGTCCAGCCTCAGGTCTAAATCAGATCTAACCCAAGGTTATGTTTGTGGAGCTTAGTTCTGAAAACTCACTTTTTTTGAAGGCAAATGATTATAAATTTAAATTTCAACTCCCTGTGGGGCTGCTTGGCTGAGAAGGATTTCTGGACTTGGCACAGCTCAGTAGTAATTATCAAGACTTGAACACAGTTTTTGTTTCAAGGAGAAAGACATTTGGCAGCAGCTCTTGCAGACTCTAAAAGGCCACATGATTTTTTTCCCCAGAGGTGCCAAAACCTCTAATTTACAGAAGTAAAATGTTAACGCTCCTCTCTCACCCATATCCTGGTCCCCACCAGCTTTGAGGAACAGGTATGGTTTTTTCTGCAACACTCTCATCACAGGAAACCACAGAGCTCACAACCCAGCAGGATTACTTTCAGTGCCAGTGTACCGTTTAGGCCCATCCATGTCGGATGGCTTTCAAATCTCCACAGCCAAACATGTTTCACTTGAAGGGATAAACCAGAGTTACTCAAGCAAATGATACCTAAGCTTTTTTTTACAATCCACTCCAAAGATGCATTTCTTTTTCTCTTTGAGGCAAGGAGCAACCAACATAGCATTTTTAAGCATCTAATAGGTGCCAAGCCTCGTGCTAATCAATGCAGAGAGAGCCTAATCCCAAAGATACAGCTCTTGGCCATTAAAGGTGTCAGATCTGTTTGGGTAATAATACAAGTCCAAAATCAGCAAAGTATGATTCCAAGGCCCTACATGAACAAGTAAAAACTAATATGTGTGTATGTGTGTGAGTGTGAGTGTGTGTGTGTTTGAGAGAGGGAGAGAGAGAGTGAGAGAGAGAGATATGTGGTACATTCATTCATTTATTCATTCAACAAACACTGGGCTAGTATCTCAGGATGCAAAGATGACTAATATGCTGTTCCCATCCTTAAGGACCATATAAGCAATGGAGAACACATTGAATGAATAGAGCATTTACTCATTCAGCAAATATTTGGGTACCTCTTATAACCCAGGCCCTCTGCTATATGATGAGAACATAATGCTAAGAAGCTAGATACAGCTAGATGTAGTGTCTATGCCTGTAATCTCAGCTACTCTTGGAGGCTGAAGCAGGAGGATTGCTTGAGGCCTGGAGTTCAAGATCAGCCTGGTGATATCACATCTCTAAAAAAAATAAAAATAGAAAAGAAGCTAGATACGGTCCTTTGCTTTATGGGATTCATTATTATGCACTCATTCAAGAGAACAGTTCATGATGCTGAGTAAGAAACTAGATAGGCTTTGGAGTAAAATCAATCTATATTCACATCTTGGCTTTACAATGTACTAAACCTGTGGTTAATATGTTACTGAGCCTCTCTAAGACCTGCTTTTATCTTCTGGGAAATAGGCATAACAGTACATACCATACAGGTGTTGCAATTATAAAAAAAAAAAAAGGTAATATAAGCACACACCCATTGTAATGTCTGGTAAGTACTCAATAAACAGTACTCTGTAAGTACTCAATAAACAGTAGTTAGTTACAGATATAAGTGGGTATTTGAAGACAAGAAATGGTAGTACATAGATGAGACATTTAAGAAAACCAAAATTCAGGTGACCTGAGACGGGTTTGAAGAATGAGAGGAGTTAAGGACAGGAGGAGAAGTGTGTACAAAGGCCTGGAGGTATGAGAGAGCCGGATGTTAAGTACTAGTGTGGAGGAAAGTAAGGGTGAGAAATTAGGTTGGACAGGAAAGCTATGGCCTGGCCATGAAGGGCTTAATATGTCATATTAAGTCTGGATTTTTATCCTGAAGATAATGAGAAGCCATTGGATTCTCAATTACAGGAACATTTCTTGAAGGAAATGGTTCTTGAGCTAAGGCTTGATTGGTGAGTAGGATTCAGACTGGCAGAGAAAGAGGCTTGGGGTGGAGGAGGAAGAGAAGCAAGTGTACAGTGCTCAGAGATACAAGGGAGCTCAGCACTTATAGGACCTAATTAGCCAAAAGGGGCTTTGGCTCTAGTTTCTCTTTGAGCAATCTTAGAAGACCATCATCTTAACTGATGATTCCAGAAGGGTTTTAGAGTTAGAGCTGCTGAGATGTGTGGCTGGAATCAATCCTAATATATTTCTTTCTTTAAATTGTTTACAAGCAAATGGGCTTCTGTCCTGGAGCAGCAGGTCTCTGAGTATTATTTATAAGTATTTTGGAAGTAGAGATGATCCATTTGCTCACTGTTACAATAATGATGGTTCATATTTGCCTATAAAATCTTAGATGCTTCTGGCTGTTACAGTGAGCATGTCTTTTTGACAGCTCTGTCTAGCACTGGAAATAGACATGATAACTGTTTTCTAAACTCAAAATCATTCAGATGGTTTGATATATCTAGTAGCATCATGGCAACAACCACAGGATTGCCTGCTTGACACCAAGGTGTGTGGTCAGATCAGGCTTCCTATAACTAAAAAAGCATGGATATTTCAAAAGGGCAACACTGCATGAGGTAGGCATGTACTCAGGCCCCAGCTAAGGAAGGAACTGAGAGGAAGCTGCTCTTTGACTCAGCATTTTAAGACCATTGTCTGCAACAGAAGCTGTGTCCTTAAAATTTAATCCAACTGTAGGTCAGTTCTAAAAGAACTTTTAAAAAAATTATACCTTTTTGTGTGTTCCAGAAATAAAAAAGTATCTTTCATCTTTCTAAACAATATATATAGTCCTTAAGGAACTTATATACATATATGCGTGTATATATATGTATATGTATACACATATGCATATATATGTATATATGTGTATATATACATATATGTGTATATATGTATATATGTGTATATATACATATATGCGTATATGCGTATATATATACATATATGCGTATATGCGTATATATACATATATACGTATATATGTATATATACACATATGCGTATATATGCATATATATGTATATATACACATATGCGTATATATGTGTATACATGTATATATATACATATATGTGTATATCTGTGTATATATACATATAATATATAAATATATAATATATTATATAAAACATATATAATATATATTATATAACACATATATAACATATATAATATATATTATATAATATATATTATATAACATATATAATATATATTATATAATATATATTATATATAACATATAATATATATAATATATATGTTTCTTAATATATGTTATATATTTTATATATGTTAATAATATATGTTATATATATATATATAGTCTGCTTCCCACATTGCCTCTGTTTTCTCTGAACGTCCTTTTCCTGTTTGACTTGGTCTCTATATTTCCTGATAATGGTGCTCCTCAAATGTTGTGAGATCTCAAATGTGAATTAATGGCATGGCTTGGAATGAGTGTCTGAAGGTCACACTTCACATTGTACAACTTTCAATTAATCCTGTCTTCGCTTCACTTCTCACCATGGCCAGTGAAGGTATCTGGGACCTCCAGACCCTGAGCTCTCCTTGTTCTCTGCATGGGTCAACTTGCTGCTCATTACTTTTTTTCTCTGCAGTCACTCAGGGTCCAGCCTTCCCTGCTGTGCCCAGGCAGTTATCACTCAGACATTCTTTTCCATCTTTCAGAATAGCATTGACCTCTCTTTTCTGGTGCTGTTTCTCTCCCACAGTGTTTGTCTTTGTGGGTTGATGACTTAGTGGATGCCAGGAGGAAGAAGAAATAAACACATGTGTGCAATTTATTTTACTCAAGGAGAAGGATATTCTTTTCTTAAAATCAATATTTTCATTTAAAATCATTAATGTAATTTGATTGTACAGAAAGATACTCTGAGGCTGGCACTCAAGGTTTTTGACCTTTAAAACCTAGAAATAGGGAAAATGTGATTATTTGAAAAGTGGTAGAAATTTGCTCTCTGTGGTTCAAAAGGTGTAATGGGAAATTTATCTTTAGGACAGTTTCTTTATTCTGGGATAGGATCATTTTGGTTGGGTTTCTTCGTCATGTAGTGTTTCATTACATTGCATTTAGAATAGCTCTAAATGTTTTTGAGGCAAACCAAATGCAAATGCTTTTTTTCATTCATTCATTCACAATTCAGCTATTCATCCATTCACAGTTCAGCTATTCATCCATTCATCTTTTCATTTATTTATACAACAAATATTTATTGAACCCCTATTCTATGCCCTGTCCTGTGCTAAGCTCTGTATACAAAACAGGGAAGGAGGCACATGAGATTACTGTCCATGTGTTACTCACATGTTATTAACAATGTAAAAGTTGTGTTAAGAGGTTGGAGGACGGATATAGCTCCAAAGCAGCCATTCTCCAAGTTTGGTATCCTGATTGGCAGTGTCTGCAACACCTAGAAATTTGATAGAAATGCAAATTCGCTGGCCCTGCCCCAGACATACTGAATCAGAAACTGCGCAGTTGGTCACAGCAGTTTGTTTTAAAAAGCCCTTAAGGTGATTCCAATGTAACCTACAGTTTAAGAACCACTGTTCCAAAAAAAAAAATGCTTTAAAATAAAAAAATAAAAAAATTGACTTTCTGTATGTGGACTGGGAAATAAGGAGTCCCTGGTTCTATTGAAAGGAGTATAGCAGTGGGAAAAAAGGGCTCTGGAATGATGGAATTTCCAGAGGTTTATTTTTTTTTAATGTAGTTTGTCCTATATTAGGACTTTATGTTCTGAAAACAAGGACATGCTACTATGTGTCTTATTGAGGATTGTCCATGATTTTTGTTGGTTTATTTTATGTGCTTTTAAATCCATTTGCTGGTGGGATATGAGAATAAGACCCTTATATTATGGCATTTATGTTGAAACTATTGCCTGGATGCTGACAGCACCAACAAATCAGCTATGAATTGGCCCTCATTGGGATTAGTTCCTCCAGTGGCAGTGCTCTTGATACCCTTGCCAGTGCCATGCCCAGGACCAATACTGCTCTCAATGTCACATTGATATTTTATTGAAATTCATCTTGTAGCTTTTACTTTTTCTGGGATGCGGGTGTCAGTTAAGGAGATCTGGACTGGGTACAGTATTAGCGATAACCTAATATTTTCAGATTTACCTAATTCTTTCAATCATGCTTTAATACGTATATCAATTGATTTCTTCATACCTCAATTTCTCTTCCTTTTGGAAACATCATTTCCCAGGATGCTTTTTATGCATTCCTTTAAACACGTATCTGGGGAACTTGTCCTCAGTTCTTCATTTATGTCCAGGCATGCCCTTATGCTTAGAGTAAAGCTGTCATCCTGTCACACTCATCATTCATTTGAATTTGTTAATTATGGGCAATAACAGAAGCAGCAGCAAATGCTTTTCATTTCTTTTATACCTGGCGAGGCATTATGGTACAATGGAAAGAGAAGTAGATTTAGTGTCAGAGGTGAATCTAAAGGCTCTTGTTTCCAGGAAAGCCACATGACCTAGGAAAAAGCTTTCCTCTCTTATTGCCTTATTTGTAAAACTTTAGGATCATACGATTTCTTATGACTATTTCTAATAACTGATGATTCTATTATACAGAGATCACAATGTGTACATAAATATTATGCTTGGGATTTCAGCCATGAATACCGTGTCTATTGGGGAATCAGAAGTATCAGCGGGTTTGGAGTATTGGGAAGACACTGGAAGAGCGGAATTTAAGGTCAGTTCCTTACCTTCCAAATCCCAGGTTTTATAGAAATCCATTGCTTGAAAAAATAACTCATATGAGAAGGTTAGCTCTCACTATTAAGTTCATTGTTATGTGATTAAGTTTGGGTTGCTATGTTGCTGTTCTGTGGTGAATTCGAATGCATCTTCAATCATTAAGATTTTTCCAATCAGTACACTCTTCCATTCCTATTCTTCCATTCGTCAGATGCAGATAATTTCTCAGAGCATATGGCTATAAAGGTTGTCTTGGAAATATTCATTATGTGTATACTCGTCTTGTGTCACATATTATCCTAGAGGTTCTATCATAAAATCTGAGTCTTGCTTATTTGCAGGGAGGGACCCTGTGTTTAGCACAGTGACTCATGTATACTAAGTACTTACTGAATAAATTAAACATTTTCTTTATTAATAAAAAGGGGAGTCTCATTTGGGTAGTGGTCTGTAGGCTGGTGCCAGTCCATGAACTTCTTGTTACAAGCCCAAAATGAGAGATGTACAAAAATTGAGAATGAGTGTTAGAAACTGTTATATAAATTGGATATTGTTGCAGCATCAAAATATGTCATCAATATTTATCTCACTGAATAGTGTATACAATAAATTTTGCATACAGTATTGACCTTTTATTCTGCAAAATTGCTAAATTAATCTATCCTTTTTTGTATCTTTTTAGTAGATTTATTGGGATTCTAAGTACTCAATTGGGTTGTTGGCAAAGAATGTTTTATTTCTTCATTTCCAATTTGCATGGGGTTTTTTGTTTCTTTTTTCATAGTTTAAGACCTCTAGGATAATGTTGAATAGAAGTGATAAGAAGGGTATTTGTGTTTCATTCTCAATCTAGGAAGAAAGAATTCAATCTTTCATCATTAATTGTGATATTATCCATAAATTTTATAAGAGATGTAATTTATCAGATGAGGACATTCCCTTCTATTTCAAGTATGCTGACAATTATGTGCTGAATTTTGTCAAATACTTTTTCTTGAAATCATAATATATTGATTATATATCATAATTATCAAATAATCATAATCATTTTGATTATCAACATAGTGAATACCATGGATTGATTTTTGAATGTTAAACCACCTTTGCATTCCTGGGGTGAGCCCAAATAGTCAAGATGCATATATTGCTGGATTTGATTTGCTAAATGTATGTAAGAGATTTTTGCATTTATGTTCATAAGGGATATTTGTCTGTAGTTTCTTTTATTGCAATATATTTGTCTGGTTTTGGATTCAGGATAACGCTAGACTCCTAAAATCAGTTGGGGGATGGAATTCATCTTCTATGTTCTGGAAGAGTTTCTTTGTGTAATGGGTAGTATTTCTTCCTTATATGTTAAATAGAACTAACCAATGAAACTACTGGGGTCTGAATATTTCTCTGTGTAATTCCTAAAACTATGATTTTAATTTTACAAATTAAATATAGGACTATTTATTTCTTCTTTAGTGAACTTTAGTAGTTTGTGTCTTTGAACAGCATTTTTACTCCTCAATGATGGCTACTTCTTTCCATAAAGTTATTCATAATGGTCCCTTATTAGATTCCTAATATTTTTAGGATCTACAGTGATGGCCTCTTCTACATTTCTGACTTTGATTATTTGTATTCTTGATTTTATTGATCAGTGTGGCAGTCCCTGTAGCAAACTTTTGCCTGGATAACCAGACATTTCCATACATCCTCTGAAATCTAGGCAGAGGTTCCCAAACCTCAATTCTTGACTTCTGTGCATCAACAGGCTCAACACCAGGCAGATGCTACCAAGGCTTGGGGCTTGCACCGTCCAAAGCCATGGCCTGAGCTGTACCTTGGCCCCTTTTAGCCATGGCTGGAGCAGCCTCGACACAGGGCACCAAGTCCCTAGCCTGAACACAGCAGGGTGCCCTGGGCCTGGCCCACGAAACCATTTTTTCCTCCTAGACCTCTGGGCCTGTGATGAGAGGAGCTGCCTCAAAGGTCTCTGACACGCCCTGGAAAAGTTTTCTCCATTGTCTTGGTGATTAACATTCTGTTCCTTGTTATTTATGCAAATTTCTGCAACCAGCTTGAATTTTTCCCCAGAAAATGAGTTTTTCTTTTTTAACCACATTGTCAGGATGCAAATTTCCCAAACTTTTATGCTGTGTCACTTCTTGAATGCTTTGCTGCTTAGAAATTTCTTCTGCCAGACACTCTAAATCATATCTCTCAAGTTGAAAGTTCCACAGATCTCTAGGGCAGGGGCAACATGCTGCTAGTCTCTTTGCTAAAGCATAGCAAGAGTCACCTTTACTCCAGTTCCCAAGCTTTTCCTCTCTATCTGAGATCATGTCAGTGTGGACTTCATTGTCTATATCACTATCAGCATGTTGGTCAAAGCTATTCAACAAGTCTTTAGGAATTTCCAACTTTCCCACATCTCCCTGTCTTCTGAGTTCTCGCAATCTCTAGGAAGATCCAAACTTTCCCACATTTTCCTGTCTTCTCCTGAACTCTTCATACTGTTCCAACCTCTGCCTGTCACCCAGTTCCAAAGTGGCTTCCGCATTTTCAGGTATTCTTATAGTAGCACTCCACTCTACCAGTACAAATTTACCGTATTAGTCTGTTCTCATGCTGCTAATAAAGACACACTCAAGACTGGATAATTTATAAAGAAAAAGAGGTTAAATTGACTCATGGTTCCACATGGCTGGGGAGGTCTCACAATCATGGTGGAAGGTGAAGGAGGAGCAAAGGCACATCTTACATTGTGGGAGGTAAGAACGCATGGGCAGGGCAACTGCCCTGTATAAAACCAGCAGATGTTGTGAGACTTGTTTAATATCACAAGAACAACATGGGAAGACCTGCCCCCATGATTCAATTACCTCCCACTGGGTCCACCCCATGATTCTTGGGGATTATAGGAGCTACAGTTTGAGATGAGATTTGGGTGGGAACACAGCCAAACCACATGAGCATCCTTGTCTGCTAATTTTATATTTCATTTAATTTTATTTTTTTGAGGGGGAGTCTCACTCTGTCACCCAGGCTGGAGTACAGTGGCACAATTTCTGCTCACTGCAACCTCTGTTTCCTGGGCTCAACTATTCCTCTTGCCCCAGCCTCCCGAGTAGCTGGGACTATAGGTACATGCCACCACACCCAGCTAGTTTTTATATTTTTTGTAGAGATGGATTTTTGCCATGTCACCCACTCTGGTCTCAAACTTCTGCACTCAAGTGATCCATTCATCTTAGCCTCCCAAAGCAATGGGATTAGAGGCATGAGCCACTGCACCTGGCCTGGTAATTTCATTATATATGCCATTTGGTGGTCCGTTTTAATTGATTAATTTTCTACTATCTTTATGCCATATTTTCATGCTTCCTGGAAAACCTATGATTTTTTAAGTGACAAAGAGGCTATGCATATTTATCATGTATAACATATTGTTTTGAAATATATATATATTGCAGGATGGCTAAATCAAGCTACTTAACATGTATTACCTCATATTTATCATATTTTGTGATGAGCGCACTTAAACTCTACTTTCTTAGCAATTTTCAAAAATACAATATATTGTTATTAACTACAGTCACCATGTTGTTCAATAGATCTTTTGAATGTATTCCTCCTATCTAACTGAAATTTTATATCCTTTGACCAACATCTCCCCAACCATTGGTAAACACCATTCTACTCCTTTTTTACATTCCACATGTAAGTGAAATCATCCAGTGTTTGTCTTCCTGTGCTTGGATTATTTTACTTAGCATAATCTCCTCCAGGTTCATCCATGTTTGTTTCAAGTGACAGGATTTCCTTCTTTTTTAATGCTCAGTGGTATTACATTGTATATATGTACCACATTTTCTTTATCCATTCATCTGCTGATGGACACTTGGGTTGATTCCACATCTTGGCTATTGTCATATCTGGTGATTTTTTTATTGGATGCCAGAAATTGTGAATTTTATGTTTTGGGGAGGCAAATTTTTTTTTAAATTTCTTGAAAATATGCTGCATGTTGTCCTGGCATACAGTGAAGTTGCTTGTAAGCTTTGTTACAATGGGTCCTGCACACCCTTTAAATGAGGCTAATTTATACCTAAAAATAGTGTGATACTCTTCTCAGGCTGATGTCTATTATGGTGGTTTATTATTATCATTATTATTATTATTTTGTCACTCTGGATAATGAGAACAAAACTTTTCACAACCCTCTTCGAGAATTGTTTTTTGGCCAGTGTTTTTTGTTTGTTTGTTTGTTTTTGAGATGGAGTCTCAGTCTATTGCCCAGGCTGGAGTGCAGCAGCATGATCTTGGCTCACTGCAACCTCCGCCTCATGAGTTCAAGTGATTCTCCTGCCTCAGCCTCCCAAGTAGCTGGGATTACAGGTGCCTGCCACCATGCCCAGCTAATTTTGGTATTTTTTTAAAGCAGAGATGGTGTTTCACCATGTTGGCCAGGGTGGTCTCGAACTCCTGACCTCAGGTAATCTGCCTGCTTCGGCCTCCCAAAGTGCTGGGATTATAGGCATTAGCTACTGCGCCTGGCCTGGCCTATTTTTTTCAGTAGTTCTTTCTCCAGTGCTTAGTAGTTTACTGTATTGAAGTGTAGATCAGTAATCAGCTCAAGCCATGAAGGCCACCCTCTATTGGAATCTGGAGTTCATTCTCATTACGAATTCACTTCTAGCACTCCACTCCATACATTCTAACATCACTGACCTCTCTTTCCTCTAATACTTGTCTCCTCTGCAGAGACTCATGGAGACATCTATGCTGTGTTTGGGTTTCTCTTAAGACGTTTTTAAGCCTAAAAACTGTCACTAGGCATGCATTGGGTCAATTGTAGAACTTACCTGTCTTTATTTCAGTGTTTTCAGAGGTCAGGCTCTGTGCTGCCTCTTTTTCAATGCCTGAAAACCCCAAAATATATTTCATTTTTTTTTTTCAATTTTCTAGTTGTTTAAGATCAAAGGATAAATATCGGGTACCTGTTACCCCACCATGGCCTGAAGAGCAATTCTTGAATAGAGTATAGACCATAAATAATTTGTTTGAGATAATTGGGAAAATAAAACAATGACAACATCAACAATACCATCAACAATATCATCAACAATAACTGAACTTTCACCACAGAACAACCTTGTTCAATGGGACTTTCTGAGACAATGTAAGTGTTCTATATCTGTACTATGCTCCACAATAGCCATTGGCAGATGCGGCCTTTTCAAGCCATGTTGAGCAAGTAAAATTTGGCTATCGTACCTGAGAAGCCAAAATTTTAACTATATTTAATTTTAATAAATTTAAATTATCACATGTGGCTAGTGGTTACCCTATTAGACAACTTAGATCTAGAGGCTTACAGAAAAATGTTAGCATTACTGGAACAGATAAAATGTCAGTGAGTGAGAACAAGAATCAATTGGCAACAAGGAATGGGCATTTTTCTTTCTAGGTAGAGCAAAGCTGGGTAATGTGTGTTTAAGGCTTATGTTTTAGAGTAGAACAATTAGAAAAGACATTATGACATAGTATGGTGAAAGTTAAATGTCCTTTGTAGGGACATGGATGAAACTGGAAATCATCATTCTCAGTAAACTATCGCAAGGACAAAAAACCAAACACCGCATGTTCTCACTCATAGGTGGGAATTGAACAATGAGAACACATAGACACAGGAAGGGGAATATCACACTCGGGGGACTGTTTGGGGTGGGGGGAGGGGGGAGGGATAGCATTAGGAGATATACCTAATGCTAAATGACGAGTTAATGGGGCAGCACACCAACATGGCACATGTATACATATGTAACAAACCTGCACATTGTGCACATGTACCCTAAAACTTAAAGTATAATTAAAAAAAATAAAAATAAATAAATGAATAGTTCTAAAAAATACTTTGAAAAAATGATTAAGGACTCGTGTCTGTCACTGCTGTTAATATTATTTCCCTCCTGATCAGTGGTTAAGGGGAGCACTTGAAGAACAGATACAATGTATGAGTGGAGAGCTGTGTCTCAATTCCAGTCTTCCTACCACTTAAGCACTCATGGCCTGATTCCAAACCAAAACTCATGGGATTTCCAAACCAAAATGGACAGAATGGCTCAGGATGCCTCTGTCATGTCATGTTCCTGGTCATATAAGAGAGGTAATAATTAAATTGAACAAGGATAGCACCTCTTCCAAGATGTTAAGAGACCTGGTACTTTTCCAACATTGAAGGCAAGAGGCAGCTGGCTGCCTGCTGAACTTGCATGTCTCAGTTACCTGCTCTGCGAAGTGATCATCCACAATGACATTCAATTCCTGGAAGCCCTAACACTGCAGATCAAACACTGGGAGATCGGTATGTCAGGAACCCTTCCTGGAAACCCTAATACTATAGATAAATCGCTGGGAGACTGGTATATCAGGAACCCTTCCTTGTGTGCAATATTCATATTAAATAATGGTCTCTGAATGTGAAAAATATACAAGGATCTTCCCAGTAAGTTGTAGATGTCTGCAATGACTTCAGGCTAAATCAGAGTTAAGGGGTTCATTCTTCCCTTAGCATCCTATTACATATGAATGTCTATATGGAAGTTTTATTTTCCAGGCTATCATTCCATCTTTTATTAAAATGCTTCTTTATGATAGACCTGCTTTTATAGGCCAGATCCTTAGAGACATGGGAGATAAATTGTATTTTTTGTCATTTGTGTATACAGTGCAGTATATATAATTCACTAAAAGATTAACAAGGACACAAGCTTCTATTAGTCACTGTCAGGATATATAACGGCTTTGCTTTCTTGTACCTAGTCCACTGTAAGTTTTAATCGGAAGCATGGTGTAGTTGTGGTTTTCTTTGGAAAATGTTCACCTTTGACATATAATAACATAATAACACAGGGCAGTAGGTGGCAGTTACTATATCATTAGAAAACAACAGGAACTCCACATTGGCCACAAGGGTAACGGAAGTAGAATAAAACACTGCAATAAATTTATTTACAGTCAGAACACGTGAAAACCATGAAGAGCTCTCAAACAAGGAACACTGGGAAGGTAGGCAAGAACCCGACTGGTACTGTCATAGAGGACTATGGTTAGGAGGTGGCAAGGGGAGGCTTTCCCAAGTCTGCTAGGAGGCTCAGTAGCAAAGTACCCAGAGGATAGGCTCACACTTAGGGTCAATTCCTGCCTCCCATTCCTGGCTTTAGATTATAATAAGTTCTATGACTTTGTGCTGATATCTGAAGGATAAAGACAATAGTTCCCACCTGTAACAGTTTTGTTAAAATCAAATGAGTTAAAATTTGTGTCAGTGCAGTTCTCTAAATTAAGATTCATGTTCAGATATGACTGGCGAGGAAGTCATGGAGAGCCTGGGTGGGGTGCGTATGTGAGGGTAACCCATCATAAGGCAATGGAGAAGCTTAGGAGACAAATTTTGTTTAAGGACAAGATAGAAGTGTTGTAGTGGAGGTGTGATTTCAGGACCACACATAGCATGTCAGAGCCCGCATGGACCTTGTTTCTGAGTCTTAGAACATGGTCTATAATCAGCAAAGGAACGTCTGTAAGAGCAATTTTCACTAGATGAATACTTGAGAGTATAAGACCTGCTTTGTTGAAGCTATGTGTTGCGTTTGTGCCAAGGAACGGTATTTCCTTCCTTTTGGTTTTCTAATGGAGCAGGATGTGGTGCAGAAAAAAAAAAAACCTAACAGCTTGATTAGTGAGGCAGAACCATGCATGGCGGGAAACACCAAAAAGATGTCATACTGTGCTGGCTTCACAGTCAGCATCATCTCCACTGTGTTTGTGGTGATAAAAGATAATTTTCAATAACTGCAGTAAGAGAAGAGAAAAATGGTAGATGCCACTCAGCAGCTGTGAAGGTGTCCACTAGCGGATCTGAAGCATCTCCGTGGGATGTCCAGAATTGATTCAGGAGGGAGGATTTGGAGGGTATCTGGCTTTCCCATTATGGTGAGACAGCACCCTTATTTTCTCCAGTTTTTAGATCCAGACTAGTGAAGCCTGGAAAATGTGAGGCCATGGAAGGCAACAACAGCATGGTGCCAGCTACACAGTAAAGAATCAGTAATTATCACCTTTCTTCCTGGAGACAGATGCTTACACACTGGTAGTAACAACAGAAGCAAAGACATTTCCCTTTAATTCCTGCACGGCTGCTTATGCTACCCCCAAGATCTCCCTGCAAGGAATTTTGAGTGGTTACTTTTGTCTAGAAGTTGCCAAATTGAAACCAATCAGCAAGCTGAGGCAGCCAAGCGTGCCAGCCCAGCGCAGGATAGTAGGAATGGAGTTGGGAGTCTCGGGTTTTTGTTCTGCTTTTGCTGTTTTCTAGTTGTATGACCTTGAACAAGGTATTTAATATTTCAGGACTCAGGTGTTTTTTTTGTTTTGTTTTGTTTTTTTGGAAAAAGGTCTCCAAGGTCCTTTTTCACTCTGACATTCTGTGAGTTCCTCCTGTAAGTTCTCAATTCTCTGATCTGCCCATGGTTCTTCAGTAAGTGCCAGAGGGAATGGAGGTTACAACAAAGGTGGTAGTGGTTGCAGAAGTCTTCTCAGAGTAGGTGGGAAATGACTAGTGCTCAGCAGACACTACGGAAACTAATTTTACTAAAATTGCATGTTCTTTGGGATTATTAGTAAGATATAAGTCTGAAAAATGTGAGCTGAGGTCCAGGCCATCTAAAGAGTCCTCTCTACCTTGATTTTTTTCAGATTCATCTGTTTGATTTGGAACTTGAGCTCATCTCAGGAAGTCTGCTTACCACTATATGGAAAAACAAACAATGATTGTATGTATTTTTCTTTGGTGGATAGTACATGGTTAGCATTTTTTCAAACTAATAAAAATAATAATTACCATTTATAGGTGCTTACCTAAAACAGCCATTAAGTCCAAAATTTTTAATTCTCCTAATAGCCTTAGGAAGTAGGAATCACTTTACAAATGACATAACCATAGCTCAGAAGTGGTTAACTATTTAAATTCACACAACTGGTAAGTAATGGAGCCAACGTTTGATTTCTAATCTCTTCTGAACCCCAATACTGAACTTTAATGTTGACTCTTTTAAGGAGTCCCTATCACTAACACACTGATATGCCACCCAGTGCAAAATGCGTCTAAGTCTTTGGGCAGTTTAATGGTGAATGAATTAATCAAAAATAATTAAATGTCTCAAGCATATTAAACACAAAATAACTAGGACATGGTTGGATCTCCACATGAATTCTTCCCGATGCAGCACTTTCTGCTGTGACAGAAATAAAGTGAAGTCTCTTGGTAATTCGAAGCATATACAGCAATTAATTCTACATTTATATGGTCTTCTTTTTAGAACTGTGTTTTAATTTTTAAAGCACACTTTTAATATCTGTGCTGTAACTGATAATTATTTGGGAAAAGGGGCAGGAGCAAGAAGATTTTAGTGGCAGCACAACAATTTTTAATGCAACAGCTGCAAGGCTTGAATCAACCATGTGCCAAGAGTTCTGAAGCCTGTCAGAGGAAAGATAGTCTATAGTTAGCCCCTCCCACTTCATGGTCACTGCTTTGAGGCTAGCCAAAGTTGATTGTGGCTTAAGGTCACTTTCATCGATGGCTCCTTGGTGGCCTCAGTAAATGAGAGAGTGGACATATCCATTTTCCTCCTGGGCAACCACCCAGGACTAATTCTGAAGACTGTCACTGCAAATGGGAGGACCAACCCTGACATAGACACTCATCATTGTGTCCCCTCAAGGTCTAGGTCATGCTGATGCTGATTCTGATTATTATTGCTATTATTATTAGATATACTCTGAGAAGCCTCTGGCAGAACACGAATTTGGAAAAAAACAAGCACATTAGTTTCAGTTTCTGTTGGTCAAGATGAAAACAGGGGACAATGATGAAATTTATTACTGGTGTTCCACCCATCTCCTACTCACATTTCAAGGTCCACTTCAGGCCTCAGCCCCCAACAAAGCTGTTCAGGACCAGTAAGTCCATGATGTCCCATGAATTCCAATTGCCTCTGCTATCTGTGGGTCCTATTATGGCTCATAATCACTTATGACTTCAAATTGTTTTGTACTCTGGTTGTGGATGCTCAAGTGAGAAATAGCAGGCAGGACATTAAAATCTTCCATTAGTTCATTGATTCGTGAAACTTGGCTTGATATAAGCCCTCAGATGTCCTTATTGGAAAAACCATGGCTTGTTTAAGATTTCAAGGAGTCTTTCTCTGAGGCTCTCCTTAACATATAAAGTCTAAAATTGCCTACAGCAGCCATATTCCACCTGTATTCTTACCTTAGAATAAATAAAGCACATTTATGCTGTATAAGAGGTGAGTATTCACTCTCTCAGGCTACTTCCTTAATAATAACATTCTACTTATGCCTTTGCATTCTTACATTCATTGAAGAAAGAGGTAGAACATTAATCAATTAGCTAATTACATTATTATTTAAATCTTTAGTTCCCCTGGACATGTTTCCATTATATCTGTGTTTTAATATTTTATTCCAAATATATATTTGCTTTTTGTTAGGACTTTGGTTCTTCTCATATTTCAGCCTCTCTCTCTTAGACATGAATCCTTGGGCACATGGAGGGTAGTGACGTTCTGTTTTATGTGAATCACAAAACCTCTCCTGCTAAGCCACTTTTCCCACAGGTGACTCTACAATCTGAGACAATGTGTACTTGTTGGAAGGACCTTCATAGCACATAGTCTATGAATCCATGGGTAAGAGACTTCATCACAGCCATGGAAGAGTTAATGATGCTTAATAACTCTTTGTGGACTCAATTGAATAAATGACTGACCTTATAGCGGTTCTGCCATCATCTCCATTCTTTTCCACTTTGGCTCACAAGACCCTACAGGAATCTGAGGCGACTGACAACACCAAGCTCACATGTTCTCTATGGGATCTCAAGACTTCAGATTTAACTACCTGGTCCTGAACTCAACAACAACCTGCCTACCAATTACTTTAGTGATTCAAACAGAAGCTCTTAGTTGCTTGTATATTATGTATGATTTTTCTACCACTGCATCTAGCTGTAACAAATCCTACATTTTATTCTTTCTAAATCAAATTGATCCTGACTTTGTGCCTACACTAGTCATGGAACTCCTTTCTCCCAAAGAAATTCAAACTCTAATATTTTTGGAAACAGGTGGCTTATGTGAATATCCAGAAACTGAGGAAATGTTCTCTAATCTTCAGTCAACCATGATGGTCTCTGATATGTATGTTGTTCAAGTCCACATGATCTATTCACAATATGTAGACCTGTTACTACCCAAGCTTGGGTATAGGGGTCTTACTGTAATCTGGATTCTTAACACCTGGCATCAACCTCAATAGACATACTAGGAAGGTCCAGGGTGCTATGAGGAAATTGTTTCCTGGTAAAACCCTGCTTCCTTTTCAGTCTATATGACTTTTCCTTCTTTAGGACCAGCCCTTCTGTCTAACTCTCTAGGTATTTCTCTCTCTTTCTTTATTTTGGGGCAAATTTTGCCTGGTAGTGTGACCATATGTCATTCAAAACAGAACACTTGTAAGTCTAAAAGCAAGCATTAGTTACAACTGCATTAGGAAAGCAGGTGGTATAAACCAGGATATATGATTATCCTATGTGTAGATGTGATATTGTGATATAATAAAAATATATATGTATTTGGTCTCTGCCCCTGGTTCCTGAAGTGCAGCTCCAAAATCCTTAGAATCGTCCTATTGATAAGATTGTCTTTTGTATGCTAATAAGATGACTGGTGGCTGGTGGCCGCTAGATAGCTTCAGGATGGGTGTGGTCACTAGAAAGACAAAGGCATAATTAGAAAGTTGGGATTTTCAGCCCTACTCTCCCATCCTCCCAACATCTAGGGAGGGAAGGAAGAGGGGCTGAAGGTTGACTTTATCACCAATGGTCAATAATTTAGTGAACTTTGCCTACATAATAAAGCCTCCATAAAATCCCTAAAGGACTGGGTTCAGAGAGATTCTAGATTGTTGAACACATGAAGGTTCCTGGAGGGTGTGCAGACAAAGAAGGCATGGAAGCTCCACACTGCCCCTCCTAACCCCATACCTTGCCCTGTGCATCTTTTGGTCTGGCTCTTCATCTGTATCATTTGTAATATCCTTCATAATAAATGGATAAAGATAAGTGATGTGTTTCCTTGAGAGTTCTGTGAGCTGTTCTAGAGAATTAACTGAACTCCAGGAGTGGGTAGTGGGAAAATGATTTATAGACAGTTGGTCAGAAGCACACAGATCACAACCTGTGACTTGTAATTGGGATCTGAAGTGGGGACAGTGGGACTGAACCCTGAACCTGTGGAATCTAATGCTACCTCTAGGTAGACAGTGTGAAAATTGAATTGAGTTATAGGACATCCAGCTGGTGTCCACTGGAGAATGGATTGCTTGCTGTGTATGAAAAACTACATAGGTCTGGTCACAGATGTGTTCTGTGTTGTATTGTGTGTAAGAGTAGGAAAAACAGTTTGCTCAGACAGGGCAGAGCAGCTCTTTCCTGTCCTATCATGTGGAGAACATCCCAGGATCTATTGGTTGCTATGGAACCTAGTCTCTCCCCATTGGACAATTAGACATTTTGAGAGCAGAGCATGTCAATCCTCAATCAAAAGACACAGAGAAACCCAATTATCCTACAAAGAAAGTTTGATTTCTCCTTTCTCTTTCAGAGTAGCCCTTCCTCAATGGGTCTTTTGAAACACAATGTTGATTTCTTTTTCCTGTAGGTGACAGTAGGGAAAGAAGATGCTACCATTGCTTAGCCATCCCACCAACTCATCCCATTACATCTGTACACACAGCTCAACAGGCAAAACCCTCTCTGGGAATGTGATTCTTCCTGGCAAAGCAGGCGTGAGCAGAGAGGAAGAATGCCAATACCCTCTTGACCATCGAGATCTGCCAAAACCACTTTAGAGAATATTGGAATAAAGTGCCTGAGAACAGATCACCCAAGAAAAAGTGGGTATAATCCTAAGATGTTCATTTACCACACCAAATAGCTGCCATTTCCCTTTGTTTATGCCATAAGTAACTAGAATTAGAGGTTGCATTTTGCAGCAAAGCCGCTGCATAACTATGAAGTCTAGATACAGCTCAGCCTGGATGCTTTCAGATTCCAGCTTTCAGAGGCAGGAGATGCAGACGGCCTCCACTTCCAGAATCCATTAAAAGAGAGTTGCAGGCACTCACGGTTTCACCCTAACAGCAAAGAAACCTCCATCTCAGAAGCATTAATCCATCTCCATGGTGAACCTAGGAAGGTGGCAGAAGTGTAGCTATTATTATCCCAATTTGTTTCCTACAAACAGCAGCCTCCAGGTGGAGAAACGTGAGTAGTTAACCTGCTTTGTTCTCCAAGATTATTTCTTCCCCCTGAGTCCCCAGGGAGCCACCTCAGACAGGGCAGAGAAGCCCTTTCCTGTCCTATCATATGAAGAACATCCCAGGATCTATTGGTTGCTGCAGAACCTAGTCTCTCCCCAGTGGACAATTGGACTTTTTGAGAGCAGAGCATGTCAATCCTCAATCAAAAGACACAAAGAAACCCACTTATCCTACAAAGAAAACAGAAAATAAAAGTCATCACCCCCCTCCTCTTCACAAGTTGACAGAGGAACAATTTCTAATTCATTCTGATGACACTTTTGAGGTAAAGACTTGGTTCAGTTGCTTTTGTGAATCTATCTTTTTTAAAAAAAATATTTGGGGGCTCTGAAAATATGGCTGTACTTTTGCTTACAGTCAGAAAAAAAAAATCGGATATCTTCCCATAATGCTTAAGAGATTAAAAAAATGTTTTTGCTTTTACTCCTCAGGCTTCCAAAAAATCATATTTTTCTCAGGCTTCTTCTATAAGGCCTGCTTTTTTTGGTCTCATTTCTAACTGAGGAAAAAAAGGTAAGGCATATTAAAAGGAAAAAAGTTTGCTCCCTTGTAATTAAATCTATTCAAGAAGAATTTTTCATGTTTCAAGAAAAGAATGTTAAATATGTGCTAGGGGTCTGGACTTTATTTCCCTATCTTGTAACAAGGTGTATGAAAAAATATTAATTTGCTCCTGAGAGATGCTGGAGGAACTTAATGAAAGTTGTTAAATACTTTGGAATCCTTTGATGGAAGAGAACACATAAAAGTGTGCTGTACTTTTGTTTCATGTGAAGTTTTTAGAAACCAGAAGGAAACCCTCTCACACCCCACCCCATTGCAAACAATGTGCTCACAAAGATATCTTTTCAATATGCATGCATATTTGATTGTGATAAATATAGTATCTGACCTTTAACAGACATAAAAGTGAAAACACAAAGAAATTGGACACTCCTTGATGGCTGTCGCCTATTTTCACAGAGCCTCTCAGCATACTGATTGACTAGAAGACACCGCTGAGAGCTGGTATTTGACTCTTAACAAACACATTCCATTGCGGGAGGAGTGTGTAGGCTTCTGAGACCCTACACAAGATAAGTTACATGGAACAAAGACTGAAATAGTCAATAAACCTGACCTTGTGACAGGAGGCCATCAGGAAGCTCTGTGTGACTTTTGTCGGGGGGTAGCCAATTCCCCCTCTTGGTTCTCTATACAGTGGAGAACATATATATTCCCCTGATTAAAGGCTCTGAAAGGATAGTCTTAGCTGATGCCTCCAAGAGCAAGTTGTTTTTCTGTCAACAAAGTCACCATGAAATTCAACTGGAAAAGCTTTGGCTTTTCTTCATCATTCTGTCAAGAACTTAGCCGATTCACTTTTCACTCTTACAGCCTCCCAGGGTTCTCTCTCTGGCCTGTGTCTACATAATAAAGTTGTTGAAGCAGTGTCTCTGAACCATCACCTGTGAGAGACCTGCACACATTTCCTTCGGCATTGAAGGCTTTCTTTCCTGCAGGTCAGGTGCTGGCTATGACTTCTTGATTGGGTTCTAGCAGAATGCTGTGTTTGGAGTTTTAGCAAAGGAGCCTACTTCTCAGGAGACACCCTGTATCGTCACTGTTAGAAATTTTCTGCTCTTAGTAGAAAATGGAGTAGGGAGTTTGGCAGGGAGGAGAAAACTTTCCTTGGGT
Organism: Symphalangus syndactylus; assembly: GCF_028878055.3. NCBI lineage: Eukaryota > Metazoa > Chordata > Mammalia > Primates > Hylobatidae > Symphalangus > Symphalangus syndactylus. Next base: position 129,268,532 of record NC_072432.2, read on the forward strand.
ACCTCAGTGGTATTCAGTTGGCCTTGGAAGAGCTATAGTGTATACAGCCACACACTGGGCTGATGACAGAATAAGAGAAGTGAATTTCTTTGGCATCTCACTTAATGAAAAGAAACTTCAGGGCTGGACGTGGTGGCTCACGTCTGTAATCCCAGAATTTCGGGAGGCCAAGGCAGGCAGATCACTTGATGTCAGGAGTTTGAGACCAGCCTGGCCAACATGGTGAAACCTCCTCTCTACTAAAAATACAAAACTTAGTCGGGCATAGTGGTGTGCACCTGTAATCCCAGCTACTTGGGAGGCTGAGGTGGCAGAATCACTTGAACCCAAGAGTTGGAGGTTGCTGTGAGCTGAGATCATGCTGCTGCACTCCAGCTTGGGTGACAAAGCAAGACTCTGTCTCAAAAAAAAAAAAAAAAAAACTTTAACTGTAGGCTCAACTACCTCACTTGTTTTTGAGCCAATCTTATTAGGCTCAGATTTGCTGTCCAGTGGTATTCTGCTCAGATCATGGCCTTTTAAACTGGCCAGGCCAACTAATGAACTAGTAGGTTCACGCAACTTTAATCTTCTGGCATTCTCACCCTTACCTCAACTTTGGCCTCTACCCTCACTTTGGAATTTGAGCATGGATCTTAAATATTTGAATCTTGGCTTTTCTCAGTGCATAGGATCTGGCTGTTCCTCTAGCCTTGAAGCCTGTGGTTATCTCTCAAGAGTATCTCATCCTAGATTTTACTCACAGAACCTAAAAGTGACCTCAAACCCTGGACTAACCTCCCAAATGGGCTATCCATGGCCATCCATGTTGAAAAGGACTCATGTGAAGGTGTGGAACTTGGAATTAATGTCATTGTGATGGGTCCTGGACACTTAAATGCTTTTTCAATATGCTTCGTCTTCATTCCTGCCATGGTTGTTCAAACCAGGGAACTCCTGGCATTTCAGACCCCCAGGTAAGAGTGGATTTCTCCCCTGAAACCAGAGAGAAACCAGGCAACTGGAAACCTGGAATTCTGCTCGGCTACTTTCTACAGGCTCAGTCCTACTAATTTTTTTTTCTTTCAGAAGTTGGGTGGTTTCCAATTCAAGTTGGTGTTCTTATTCTTTTTCACTGCTGAATAGTATTCTGTATTATAGAAGTATCATAGCATTTGTTTTTCTATTGATATTAGGTTGTTTCTGATTTTTTCCTAATATAAACATTCTATTGTGAATATCCTTACACATTTTTTGTGCACTGTTTCCCACCATGGGTTTAAACTGCTGTGTAAGGCATAAATATTTTGACAGATACTGACAGATGGCCTTCCTAAAATGTTGTATCTCTCCAGCCATCTAAGAAACTATTGGGAGAATATTGAGCTTTGCACGTGCTGTTCCACTAGTTGGAACGCTTTTCCTCATAGGTTCTCAGGCTGCTTTCTTCTTATCCTTCAGATCTCAACTAAAATGTAACCCTTCCTAAGAAACATTCTCTGATCGCCATAGCTAAAGCCATCTCTCCTCATCACTTTAACATGTCTCACCTTCTCCACAGCATTTGTTAGCGCCTGAAAGTATCTAACTAAATTATTTCTTTTTATTTATTTTATTTTATTATTATTATTATTTTTTTGATATGGAGCCTCACTCTGTCGCCCAGGCTGGAAGGCAGTGGTGTGGTCTCGGCTCATTGCAACCTCCCTTCCCAGGTTCAAGTGATTTTCCTTCCTCAGCCTCCTGAGTAGCTGGGACTACAGGCACATGCAACTACACCTGGTTAATTTTTGTATTTTCAGTAGAGACAGGGTTTCACCATGTTGACCAGGCTGGTCTCAAACTCCTGACCTTGTGATCTGCACGCCTCGGCCTCCCAAAGTGCTGGGATTACAGGTGTGAGCCACTGCGCCCAGCCCCCATTTCTTTTTAAATATGTGGTTTTCCCTGCATGGCTCTCCATTAGAATATATACACCCTGACGGAGGGATTCTGTCTTACATCCTCAGCACTTAGAATAGTGGCTGTTGCAGCCGAAATGCTCAGGAAACAAGTGATAAATGACTAGTTACTCCATATTCGTGCTAACACTAGTTTTATTTATTTGCCAAACATGTTAAGAGCACTTATATTGACTAGGTGCTGTTCTCAGCACTTTACACCTATTAATGAATTTTATGGTCATGACAGCCCTTGAGGTAGGTAGTATTACTAATCCCATTTACAGATAAGAAAACAGACATGGAGAGAGTAAGTCATTTGTCCGAGATTTGATACCTGATCAATTATGGAGCTGGGATTCAAACTCAGTCTTTTTGATGGGAGAACAATGAGATCTCATTGCTATTTCACTTTTTATCCCTCTGATTACTAATGGTGTTGGGGCTCATTCCATGTATGCATTGACCATGATAAATTCCTTTATGTGAACTGGCTCTTTTGGGGGGTGGTGGGGTGTTTTATTAACCTTTTCCTCCTTCCTTTCAGCATTCCTTCCTTCCTTTTGTTATTGCGGTATAGAAGTGATATTTGAATAATTTTGAATAATTTGAATTATTCTTTTTCTATTGCTCCACGGGCTGGGTTTGCACCAACAAAGAGTATAATTGGTCAGAGCAGCTTGGGTCAGGTAGAAAGAATCAGCAAGGAATTCTTCAGAGTTATTTCCATTCCAATTTGGCCCAGTTGCTGAGTTTAGAGCTAGAGGGCTTTGCACTGGGCCTCCTGTGCTGGGGTGAGATGCTCAGGGATGGGGGGCTTCTCCAGGGCCCAGAGGGGACAGGACATGAGCTCAGAGACAGATGCCATACCAAAGAGAGCTGCAAAAACACTGACTGCACGTGGAGGGTGACCGAGCCCTGGCAGAGCCAAGGAGGAAGAGAAGACTAGAGTTCTACAAGCCACCAAAGTTAAATACAGACACTGCAGAAGGTGCACACCTCAGATGGCAGGGAGTACACACTCGGGGGCACGTCAAAAGCCAGGAAGTCCCTTTTTTCCTGTGTCACACAGTGAGTAAGTCCTCCTCATACCCCAGGAGCCATCTGAAGAGCTGGGGAAAAGGCAAGGAAATGGAAAGATAGTCAATAGCTCATCAAATAATGAGTTATACCCAGAGAAACTGTTTAAATTATTGGGTCATATTTAGTTTAAATTTAATTGGCCTGAATTACGTACCTCAGTTCCTGCTTCTTATTAATTGGGGGCTGTAAGAGAGGTCAAAGGAATTTTGACGACATGAGGAAAACCTGAGGAAATTTACTCTCTTGCAGCAATGAGAATTTTTCTCTGTTTTAATATTAATAATGCTTACTATCGGTTTCTGGAAGATACTTTAAACAGATTTGTGCTGATTCTTTCTATTCCTAACTTTTTATGAATTTTTATATAGAATGGAAATTAAATTTAAAAAGCATCTTTTAGCTTCTATTGTTTTCACTTTATAAGTTTTTGCAGTAAAATGCCTCAATATATTGCCTAATGTCAAACCCTCCCTAAATTCCTGGGATAAATAATTTTTCTAAGTATTAACTTATTTTATTAACTAAATTTTTCTAAATATTAACTAAATATTAACTTGTTATTTTTAATATATTTTGTGGTCACTGCTAGAGATTTTCAATAGAAATAAAGTTACATACGCATACAGAACCTACCACCTTGATCAATATCCTATCTGTGCTACTATGTAAATAACATTTTTCCCATAAACTATCTAGTGATATTAACATTTCAAGAAGCCGCACAATAGCTATCCTTTAGGTCACTGTCTTTTTTTTTAGAGGCGGAGTCTCACTCTACCATCCAGGCTGGAGTGCAGGGGTATGGTCATAGCTCACTGAAGCCTCGACCTCCTGGGCTCAAGCAATTCTCCTGTCTCGGCCTTTAGAGTAGCTGGGAATACAGGCCCGCAGCACCACACCTGGCTAATTTTCTTTTCAAAATTTTTGTGGAGAGAGGGTCTCACTAATGTTGCCCAGGCTGGTCTCAAACTCCTGGTCTTTAAGTGATCCTCCTTCCTCGGCCTCCCAAAACATTGGGATTACAGGTGTGAGGCACCACCTCCAGCTGTCTAAGTAACTGACTTCTATTGGTGCATTTTCTTTCCTCATAATTTCTTCTTAGAGAGCCTTGTCCTTTTCCATCCCCACCAAGGCAACAGAAGTGATGGATCCTTCTGTTAGTGCGTGATCTACTAACCCCAGCCTTTTTTGGATAATTGGACTGAGCATAAGTATCTGACCCATGAGATTTTTTTCTAACCTTCTTTCTCTTGAGCATTTTGATCAGGAATTGGTTTCCAGTTGTCTGTGGGGATGGGAGGTTAGGTAGACACTGAGTCCAGAGTGGCCATTTTTGGATCACGTATGCTGGTGAACAAGCAGGGTGAGTGTCTCAGCAAAGAGAAGCACTGGCAAAATCCCACACCCTTTTGTGATTCTTTGTATTGGGTAAAACAGCTAACCATAAAGGACTGACTTGCCCTTGCATATTCTGAAACAAAATCCATTTCCAGCCTTCCTCAGTGACTCCCTCATTTTATCAAATCCTAGGATGTCTCCATGTTCTTTGAGATGTTCGTCATTAACGAGTGTTCTTCCTATTGCAATATCCTAAAGGAAAGCATCTTAGTTGTCTGGTGCATTTTGTTTTCTAAATGCATATAGAAACATGACCCTATGAGTGGCCAGGCAAGATGAAAGACATGAAGAGACAGGGAGAGGACCTGTCCTGGTTCCGGATGTAATCACCCAGTGGGCTCTTCCTGCTTGCTGCACAGACAAAACCAATTTACTGAGACCATAGTATGGCAATAGAGAAAGACTTTGATTAATATGCGGCCAGTTTCATGGGAGAACTGAAGTTATCACTCAAGTCAGTCTCCCCAAAGGCTCAGAGGTGAAGGTTTTTCAAGGATAGTTTGGTGGGCAGGGGACTAGGGATTGGGTCTGCTGATTGGCTGGGGATGCAATCATAGGGGTGTGAAAAACAGTCCTTGTGCACTGAGTCTGTCTCTGTGTGGGGGTTACAGGACTGGTTAAATCATGAGTCATGAGTCCAAGTGAGGTTGGTTTGAAAAAATCTCAGCAGAACAATCTTAGGTTTTAAAATAATGTTGTTATCTATAGGAGCAATTGGGGAAGTCACTTAACTTGTGACCTCTGGCCACATGACCCCTGGGCATTAAGGGATTATAGAAACTATATCTATATTTTAGCAGAATTGCAGCCTCTCCCATAATTCTAATCTTGTGGCCTCTCATTAGTCTTACAAAGGTGGCTTCAGCCCCAGAACAAGGAGACAAGCAGTTTTAGGGAGGGACTATTATCATCCTTGATCCAAAATTAAACAATAAACTTCCCATGTATATTGGGAAGTTTATTGGGAAATATTGTTTATTATTAACAAGTCTTCCCATGGTTAGCCTGGCCAATGCACAGGAATGAGCAAAGAGAGCCAGCCTGTGAAAGTAGAGGCAAGATGGAGTCAGCCATGCTAGATTTCTCTTGCTATCATCATCTTGACAAAGGCAGCTTCGCTGACAGCTTTCCAGAGCCCAGGCCTCGCTGATCAGGAGGTGCTTCTGTGCTTCCTGCTTTGGTGCTCTATGACTTACTTCTGTACTCTTATCTCAGGTCCCCACACCAAGCCAGCTTACGATGATTTCTACATCTTGTGACTCAATCACCCCTTGCTAAGACCATGTCGTTTTGCACATTCCTGGAGCATTGTGTCTACAAAGCATGAATGTGATAGAAAAACCAATGGGGGAAAAAAAAGATAGAGTAGCTGGGTTAAACTCTAATTTCTCTGCTTTACTTCAGAAAGTAAAATCAGTCCTGAAAACTGCAATAATTAGTTTATTTTACACATGCCCTCTTTTCTGACCAATCTTTTATAAAATACCATAATACTGTTAAAAGACAAAGATTGAGCCTTTTACAATTTTTTGTTCTAAGGGCCTAAAATGTGCCTAGCACATAGTAGGCTCCTCTAAACATTGGTGGAAATCTTTTAAACATTAATGTGGTACCAAGAAGGATTATGGGCACATTTGAGTTATGTCTTGAGACACAAGCATGACCTGGAGTGTATTACTTTGTATCTCTCACCTCTTCTTTGCATATCTGCTTACCCAATGGGTTCCCATAAAGATCAAGAAAAATATGAGATAAAGGAACCTAAAGCACTTACTGTCACAGAAACCAGGGTAAAAATCATTGGTATAAAAACTTTCCAGATTCTTCATTATTATTTATTCATTCATTTTTATTTTTTCGAGAAGAGGTTTCACTCTGTCACCCTGGCTGAAGTGCAATGGCACAGTCATGGCTCACTGTCGCCTGGAATTCCTGGGATCAAGCGATCCTCCCACCTCAGCCTCCTGAGGAGCTGGGACTACAGGTGCACACCACCACGCATGGCTAATTTTATTTTTTGTAGAGACAGGGTCTTGCTATGTTGCCTAGGCTGGCCTGGAGCTTCTGGACACAAGTGATCTTCCTGCCTCAGCCTCCCAAAGTGCTGAGATTACAGATGTGAGCCACAGTGCCTGGCCCTAGACTCTTCAGACAATTTTTTTTTAATTTGAGACAGCATCTCCCTCAGTCACCCAAGCTGGAGTGCAGTGGTACAATCTCTGCTCACTGCAACCTCGGGTTCCCGGGTTCCCGGGTTCAAGCGATTCTCATGCCTCAACCTCCCAAGTAGCTGGGACTACAGGCGTGCACCACCATGCCCAACTAATTTTTGGATTTTTAGTAGAGACGAGGTCTCACCATGTGGGCCAGGCTGGTCTTGAACTCCTGACCTCAAGTGATCCGCCTGTCTAGGCCTCCCAAATTGCTGAATTTACAGACATGAGCCACTGTGCCCAGCCTAGACAATCTTTTTCTATTATAAGAGAGTTACAACCATAATCCAGTACATAGCCACATTGGAATTTTGGTAAGAAAAAAAAATAGTAAGACTTTGTATGCAGGCTATACTTTTTTTTTTTTTTTTTTTTTTTTAGACAGAGTCTTGTTCTGTTGTCCAGGCTGGAGTGCAATGGCATGATCTCGGCTCACTGCAACTTCCCCCTTCCAGGTTTGAGCAATTATCTGCCTCAGCCTCCCGAGTAGCTGAGATTGCAGGTGCCTCACACCATGCCCGACTAATTTTTGTATTTTTAATAGAGACAGGGTTTCCCCATCTTGGCCAGGCTGGTCTTGAACTCCTGACTTCATGATCCACCCGCCTCAACCTCCCAAAGTGCTGAGATTACAGGCATGAGCCACCACTCTGGGCCAGGCTGTGGATTTTTTGTTCAACATTTAGCATAATAAGGTTGGTTACAATTTACTGTAGAAGAGGTGCTCTTGCCACTGAAAAATACCTAGTCTCAACTGTAAGTGGGAGGTAATATAAGAGAAGGTGTCCCCAGCTCCAGCTGCACCCTACTTTGAGGCTTCCAGAAGTTTTCAGTGCACAGGAATGAATAAATAGGTTGGCCTTTGTATGACATTGCTGGGTTAATGAACAGACACACAACCGGGGACAGATTCTGTCAGCAAGTACACTCAATTCTCATGTAAATCGATGGAAACCATTAATAAAAAAAAAGTTAAATGTGGCAAGAAAGCAAGCGATTAGCTGGTTTTTTGAAAAAGAGATATTTATTGTTGTTAAAACCATAATTAAATTTTGCTTTTGCAGAATAGCTGTTTTCCTCCCAGTTAAGGTTATAATTAAATGGAAGAATTGTTATCTTTTGGGATTTAAAATGTATAAGCAATATTGGATTTACCTTGAGTTAAAAAAAATAAAAGGAAAACAAAAAGCAAGACAAAATTCAGGAACTTTCAGATGAGCAAATAGAATTTGTTTTTGTACTAGGTATGGTAATTTAATTTTCAAAACAATGAAATCAGATATTTGAAGAAAAAGTAAATGATTATCAGTAGTGAAAAAACAAATACAAACATTTCTATTATTATGTTCTATAGGGTATTTTTTTAATAAATTGGATTTATCTTGAATCTCATCCACTTACATTAATACGCCCCATTTATTATTTGTTGAATACAGACTGCATAACACATGCTGTGCTATATGCCCAAGATACAAAAATATATAATTGCCATATGCAATTCCAAGGCTTCCACAGAGAGGGGGTACTGGAGGGAACCCCACCTGATAGATATCTGTGATGATGAGATATATCTCTTCCCTGCTTCCTTGGTGCCTTTAGGTCCTTCCCAGCTATGCATAGGAGGAAAGAATCTCAGGAGGCCAGGATTCTGTGCCTACATGCTTGAATTAAAGCTTGTAGTGAGGCCTCTCTGGTGCCCTGGTCCCACAATTCTGCAAGCCACAGACCTGTCTCTTACAGTCTAGGGGAATAAATTTTCTAGTTTGAGCAAGAGTCTCTCTCTCTTGTTTCTTGCACACTCTGCTTCCCCAACCCATTTACTTCCTGCAAGCTTTATAAGGTATTCTATGGGATTAGACTTTGGAAAAACGAAAGCCAAGATTTATAAGCCACCTCTCCTTCTTGGCTTAGCCACACTTCCTTTAAGGCAATGATAATGAGTCCTCTCTTTTCCATAACTGTGGTCTTAATTCAGACAAGCAAAGTTTTTCAGGAACTATTATAATTACTTTCTCATTTTATTTTTCTCTCTCTTCACACTCTAAAGCCTTCCACACAAAGCTACCAAATTACTTTTCCATAAAAGTAGCTCTGACCTTGTGATCTCAGGCTCAAATATCCTTCCTGGTGTTGGGGCCAAAAATCAATATTCCAAAATACGGCACTTCCACATGCTGAACTGAAGAAGAAGCCTGAAGGACTCTCTGACCTCCCCACACCTCCCCAGTCACCTCCTGACCTCAACTCCCTCTTTGTTGCCCCTTTCCAATATAAGAAGAATTTTCGAGATCCATATTTTTTAAGATGGTTCTTTGGGACACTAGTCCACCATCTTTTCGGTTTGCTGGTGGTCCAAAATAACATCACTTTTCTTGCTCCAACTCCTTGTTTCTCAACTTACTGGCTGTCGCGCAGTGAGCAGTACAAGCTTTGGACTCAACTATAGCAGGAGAACAATGATTTTCTTTATTTCCCCTCCTTCCTGTCTCATTATTTGTTGCAGAAAAGAAGACCAAGAATGTAACTACACTTGAAAAGACCCTTTCACAAGATAATGTCTGGCTCTCAGGATCATTCAAATTCCAAAGACAGCTACTGACAACTTAATCTCTATTTCCCATCCATTCATTCTCCCTAGTAATCATTTATTGCCCTTCAACAGAAGTCCTCTTCACGCCACTCCCATAACCTGTTTTGCCACTATCACGTTTTTGCCAGGGTGGTACATAAGCTTCCAAACCCCATTAGAAGAGTGAGTCATACTCTGCAAATCTCCATGTGTACTCATTAACAATTTTGTATGCTATTTCTCCAATTAATCTGCCTTTTGTTAGTTATTCAGTGAAACTTTAGAGATCAAAGGGGGAGTTTTCCCTTGGTCCTGACACTGGCTTCCCATTGTCAAAAAAATGAAGGCCTCATAGTTAGTTAAACTTTTCCTCATTTCTCCTTTATATCCTTGTGCAGCAGGAAACATGCACAACATACATGCTTTTCCCTTTTCTGTCTTGGTTCATGATGTACCTTCTGTAAGAAATGCTCTCCCCTCCCTTCACACCAATTTCCATGTTACCAAATTCTGTCCATCCTTCAAAGGCCAGATGCCATGCTGCTTTCTTTATGAAGCCTTCCCTATTCTCCATGAATGCCAGCTTCAGGAAAAGAAATAATGAAACCCAAACTGAGAAGAGTTTATGGCTGGTACCGAAAAAAGAGAATGAAATGTTAGTGAGGGCTAAGTTTTCATTTTTTTTTTTTTTTTTTTTTACCATGCCCAAATTCCTATCTAAGGGATCTAGGGAGTCATGTCCTACTTGCCATAAATTCTCATCAGATGGATTTTCTTTAACCCTATATATCGTGACTTACTTTCCAGTCTGACTCTAGCACAACAATATGTGACAAAGAAGAAAATCAAAATATTTTACTCCAAAACATGTTGCTTTGCCGCATTTTGAAATGGTCCTGCATGCCATCCTTTGTGGGGAAAAATTTGCATCTGTTAAGAATGTTAACACAGCTAGATCTTTTTCTTCCAGGCCCTCCCAATCCTGAAGAGATTAAGAGTCTAGCACATTTTAAAGGTCTGAATAGGAAACACTTGTCATCTATTGTCTCTAAGGGCAGCCACTATGAGACTTCAAAAGAACCACAGTCTTTTATCTTAACCTGAATGTTTCCTTTCTTTTAATAACAGGTCTTTAGACAAACTCAACCAATTGTAAACCAGAAAATGTTTAAATTTACCTACAGTCTGAAAGCCCCCTGCTTTGAATTGTCCCGCCTCTCTGGACCACATCAATGCATTTCTCAAATGTATCTGATTGATGTCTCATGCCTCCTTAAAAATGTATGAAACCAAGCTGCACCCCAGCCACCTTTGATACATGTTCTCAGGACCTCCTGAGGGTTGTGTCACAGGCCATGGTCACTCACATTTGGCTCAGAATAAATCTTAAAGAAAATATTAAAGAAAATCTTAAAGAAATATTTAAAGAATATTTTACAGAGTTTTACTCTTTTTGTCAACATTAGTCTAGAAAAAAAGGTAAACGTGGAATAAAGTCATAATTCCATAACAGATATCAGGACGTGCCTGAATGAGATCTAAGTATGGGATTACCCAAGACTGAGTGGTGACTGAGCCCCTCCGGGCTTTGAGTAGGTAGTAGGGCTGGACATTGAGAAAGGGCTATAGCTAGTTATTTCTACAGTACTGGCTGACATCAGGGACATTTCCAACTCCAATCTTATGCGATGCTGATGTTCAACATTGTAAAAATAGCTCTTGATGACTCATCTAAACTCCTATTGTACCTTTGTTCTGTCTCTCTTATGACACTAAAATTAATGATAATACGAGGACATTATTTATCTGTCCCATCTCCACTGATGGATGACAGCATGCTCAAAGGCAAGGCTCACCTGGCACTGTACCTTGCACATAATTCTGAGACCACCCAGTTAAAAAGTTGAGAGATCAAAGCATTGATATCCATGCTGGTGTGGATCACATTAAGCATTGTTACAATAGTAAATTCAAGGACTAATGATTCTGGTGCCATAAAGAGGCTTCTTCTTGTACTTGGCAGTGTCCTGATGAAATGGCCATGTTCTGAAACTATCCAGTCTTTTATTGATCAATACAGCATATGCCAATTAGACAGCAAATCCCACTTTTTTTAATGTTCTAAGTGTACCTTGACACTGCAGATGATTAAGTGACGTGAAGGGGACAATCATTAGCACACCATATCAATGTCTTCAGGATGACGGGAGTGAGACCAGAAATTTCCATGAGACCCAAATTATTCCCATATGAGGGATGAATATGGTCATTATACTTATCTTAGTAAAAGAAGAATATGATAAAAGAAATAATATTGCTATAAAATACGGAAGCTACTTTAAGAGTCTATCACATCCATCTTTAATGAAGTAGAAAAAAACTTCCTGATCAGCTCACCTGTGAGCAGTCATGATCTGCCTCACAAATGAGACCTTAGGGTAGATCAGGACAGAAGGAACATGATGAGGGAAGTAGCTTTGTTAATTAAAAAAAATAATTTCCTGTCTGTTTTGAATTCTGTTTTATCTGTTGCTACTTTCCCTGATAAGGCCTCTCTGTCTATTAATAATGGAAGATCTGGTCCCAAATCATTTAGATATAAACGATTAGATATATGTGACTTCAGTGAACACTGGTCCTGCTCATGGATGCTCCTATGGAAGGCTTTGAAAGCACACTTTTAGAAATGTTTCTTTCCTCCTATGCACCCTGAAAGGCATCGGGATTTAAATTTACTCTCATTCTGTCATCTTTCAGTAGAATGTTTTTCCCCACTTTGGAAAAATTGTTCCAATGTTTTTGGACGTCATGGTTAATGTCAGTTTTCTTAAGTCGTGAGTACATCTAACTGAATTAAATAAATGTTTTAATTCTTGAATAGTCTCTCTTCCACCGCACAACCCTCTTCCCCAGTTGGAAAGATCCAAGGAAAAGAGAGACTTGATTTAAAAGATGATCCAGTAATACATTCTGTTTGCCTTCCTGCCTTCTCTTTGGCTAAATGCTACATTGATTGTAGCACTTGAAGTGTTGCCACATTCAGCAATACAAGCTTCACATGATTTGATATTTAACTTGTGGGAAAGGAGCCCAGATCTTTCTCTCCCTCTCTTTTCTCCCTGTGTGTTTACTGAAATAAGAAGTGTCATACCCAGCTTGTCTGTTTACTTTCAGCCCATTGTTTTGGAAAGAACGAGGAAAAAAACTGACTAGCATTCAGAAGCAGCAGTCAAGAAAAGCACACGTCTTTTTTCTTCTTATATATAAACTTGTTTAATCAGAGCATTTGTACTTTGATGTATTATTATTACTTCTCTCTATGGGAATTGATTTGTAATGCTACCTAATCAGAGTGGTTCCAATTTTAATCTTGGAGCTGAGTAATAAATATGACATTAATTTCCATAGACCATATATATTTGAAAGCTTCATTTACATAGTGAAAAATTTAGTCCTATAAATTCTAATGTGTTTCTATTTCTTTTGGGTTACTGTTTCCATAACCTTTTTATAGCTCTGATGAACATAATGCTACCCAGTGTTGACAAATTTCTCACTATTGTCCAATGCATAAAAATGTATTTTAAGTAACTCTCCAGTACTTACTCAGTAATTTTTCTTCTTTTTTTCTCACTCACTATTGAGGGTAATTCCCTTTTAGGAGCTGAAATGTTCCATTTATTTCCCCTTCCACTTTCAGCATCTCATTTGGTAGTTTTCTCTAGCCTAGTACAGGCTTCTGATATAGTTGGTACCCAGGCAGCCCGGTTTATCCTGGGCAAGACTACTCAGCTTTAAGAAAAGTGCAGCCTCAGCTATAAGTAATATCATCTTTGTCTCTAAGAGGTTGGGGGAATGAGACAGCGTGTAACTGAGTATACTTAACATATAAACTGAACATTTTTTAGGTGATGTAAGATGAATTGAAAATGTCAAAATGGATCATCATATTTTAGAAAAACACATATGTGCATATAGTGTGTGCATATGTATGCATACATCTATATCTATATGTGTATATGTTTATATTATAAATATATACATATACACAGAGAGAGACAGAGAGAGAGGCTTAACATATGAAATAGATTTAGCTTCCAACCATTCATATTTAGCAATTTCTATGTGCTTGAAGTTTTAATTAAGTTTTTTTTGCTTTTTATAGACAACTTGAGCCTAAACTGGTAGTATCCTAAATGTGGATTACAATTTATAGTTTTAATGCACTTTCATGCATATTATCACATTTGATCATTACAATATTTCCATGAGGTATTACTATATTACTGTTGAAGATAAGGAATCTAAGAACCAGGAATTTTTATGATTATATATTATTGACACAAAGGGGATATTTACTGGGCTTACCTGGAGCATAAGAACAACTGAAACATACACCTGTTTCAGCACAAATAGTGATTAAGTTATTGACATCATTTTATAAGACCACAGTAAATGTTCCCCTGGTTACCCAAGCCTTTTGAACCTAGGGGAAGATGAATTACTGAACCGAAATCATTAGCTGTTGTTTCAAAAACAATGTGGAATAAATCAGGGGTCTCAGTTCAGTTCCTAAAAACAAGACTCCATTTCACCCTTCCTACCTCTGCTAGGCAGTGTTCCTGGTCAAAGATTAATTGGTACATGAGAAGAGTGTTTCTTGCCCTCCCTGGAGTCAGATAAATGGATGCCGAAGAGGACGCTGGGTCTGTGTTGTAGATATGGGCAGCACAGAAACAGGAAGCAAAGGTTTTCAGTGAGGATGCTAAGCTTTAGTTACCCTTTGCACCACTGTGCCATCCAGCTGACTCTGCTCTGCATGAGCAATGGGGGAGAGAAGCAGGGGATTTGGAGTCAGGTGCACCTGGGTTGCAATCCTTGCTGCTCCACTTACCAGCATAGGGAATTAGGGCATGTTACCTCCCTGAGCTTCAGCATGGAGAATTGTTGAGTATGAAGTGTGCACTAGTTTCCTACTGCTGTATAACAAATTACCACCAGCTTAGCAGCTTAAAGCAACACCCATTCATTATCTCAAGTTTCAGTTGGTCAGAAGTCCAGGCACAGCATGGCTGGTCTCTACTCAGGATATCACAGGACTGAAAACAAGGTGTTGGCCTGGGCTGTGGTTCTCATCTGATGCTCAAGACCTTCTTTCAGGCTCACAGGGTGTGGGCAGAATTCATTTCCTTCGAGTTGGAGCTAAGTTCCTAGTCTTCCTGCTAGCTTTTGGCAAGGAGCTGCCCTCATCTCCTAGAGGCTGCCTGCAGTTCTTTGCCCCCCCAAGGACAGTTCACGAGACGAATGTTTGCATTTTTCCAGAAGAGCTAACACACATCTCTCTGACTTCTTCTTCTGCTACAGGTAGAAAAAAGTCTGCTTTTAAATGGCTCCTATGTTTAGGTCAGGCCCACCTGGACCCTCTCCCTACGTTAAGGTCAGCTGTACCATATGACATAACTTAAGCATGGGAGTAAAATCTATGATATTCACAAACCCACGATGTTGCAGAGCATGCACATCACTAGCAGGAATCCTGGGGACACTTTAGACTTCAACCTGTCACCCAGGGGTAAAATTTATATGAAAATAATCTATCTCCAGGCAAGTAGTTGGCATACAATAAATGGTAATTCCTCTATAAAATATAGTTAAGACAATAGATTTTTAAAGGTATTATAATTCTAGTTAACTATTTTCTGTATCTGTCTTCCACTAAGAGAGAAATTCCATGTAAATTACCCAAATTTTGCTAATCATAGTGTCTAGCTTACCACTGAGCACATAGAATGCATAGTAAAGCCTTGATTACATTATATGGGATATGGAGAGGTAAAGTCATTCTTTCATACTAAATAATAGTGTTGACATTTTGAAGACTGTAGGCTGTGAGTCAAGACTCTCTGAGGGCATTTATATTCACATGCATAGTTTTAACCAATGGTCATTTATTAGCAACTCATAAACTTTTGTTTACTGATCATGTGACTGTCAGCACTCAAACCTGTTTTGATGGCTGCATACTGGCCATTGCTGCTCACATGTTACCTAAACATCTCAAACTCAACATGTTGCAAATAGAACTGCATCCCACAAATAATTTCCTTCTTTGATATCTTCTATCTCCATGAATATGTCACAATTTCCCCAATGTCCAAAGCCATAAATTGGATAATCATTCCTCTTCAACTCTTACCTCTCTTCCTTGTTTTAGCCAATTGGCCAAATCATGTCAGTTCTATCTTCTGAGTGCCTCTTTCACTTATTCTCGCTTCTTTGTTTATGTTATCCCTGGTCTTCATCATTCCCTACCTAGTAATGGCAGTGGTGTAATCAGGTTTTTTGTTCTCAGGTTCTCTAATTCGTTCTGCAGTCTTACTGTTCAACTTATTTTTCAGAAATATAAATCTGATCCTGTTTTTTTGCCAGTTTTCAATGACACTCAACTGATTTTAAGAAGAAGAAAAAAACTGGCTGTCCAACAACTACTACTTTCACTACCTGGCCATACATGAATCTCCATAGAGCATGGACAATTAGCTTTTAAAAATATTTTGAGGCATAATTTACATACAGATACTGTGTGTGTGTTGATGTGTTTTGACAAATGAATATATCTGTGAAACCATTATCTAATTAAGATATAACACATCAGTCATCTTTTTTGTAAAATATAAACCTTCTTATGTTTCTTGTTACTCTCAAAAGCATTCCATCACAGAATGAAATTCTATTCCCATTCTTGAAACCGCCTTTGCAAAATTATGACTGAGACAGTGAAAGAGAGCTAATTTAACCGACTCCATCTTGCTTCTAACCTCCAAGGTGCCCTTGTTCATTCCTGGGCACAGGCTGAACTAACTTTGGGAGAAACCTAGTTTATAGTTTAAACAAAGACAGTAGCAGCCCTTTCCCAAAGCAGATCTTCTTCTTGCCTGGGGACTAGACTGCCTCTGTAGGACTAACATTAGCCACAAGATTAAAATTTAGGAGTTATGCAGCTGGAGGCTACAAGATTCTCACCCTCCCTAAACTGCTTCTAAGATCAGCAGATCAGCGCTTGAGATATTTTGCAGACCCTGCACTTGATGGATCAGCTGGCACCACCCAGATTAATAAACTGGCTCATGTGATCTTGTGGCCCCCACCCAGGAACTGACTCAGTGCAAGAAGACATCTTTGACTCCCTATAACTCCTGCACAGCCAGCTCTGTGTGAATTACTCTTTCTCTATTGCAATTCCTGTCTTGATGAACTGCTCTGTCTAGGCAGCGGGCTAGGTGAAACCCTTGGGTGGTTACATTCTCATTTGTATAATTACATAGGTAGGACCCTGCCCATCTCTCTGACCTTTTCTCCTACAAATCTACCCCTCATTCACACAGGCTATGCCTATGGTCTTTCCTAGTTGTCTCAAGTTCATCTCTGCCTTTGCCTAGAACATTTTCACGGCTTTCTGTCTTCCTTCTGTCAACCTTAAATAATGAGATTCAGAAAATATGATTAAGTATAGAATGTATTTGAGTGAAAAGCTTGAGGGTAGCCACCCTGGAAACACTGACTCCAAACAAATGGGGTCAGTGCTTCAAAGTAGGGAAGTTAAGATTTTATTTACAAAGGGAAGAGACAGAGAAGTTTCAGCAGGATTGCATTTTCCATAGAAGACGGATGCATACATCACAGCAATTTGATGTGTTACAGATTGCTACATTCCAAGGAAAGTTACTTTATTACTCTATGAGGAGTGATAATGATCTGAGTGGGTCTTATCTCTCTTGCTGTTTGTTCTTCCTAATTACTTATAGAATAATAATAATTTTTAAAAAAAGGGCAGAAGGCAAAAGCTTCAGCTATGTGCCCCGTCACTCAGGCCATATAGCCAGATACCTTTCAAGGCTCAGAAAAATTTAAAATTTCAACGACTTTAAGTTTGAATTATTTAATTTTACATTTCCTTCAGGTTTGTTCCAATGTCCTTTCTCACAGCCAAGTAGACCCTTGTTTAAATGACGTGTCCTATGGGGAGCTTCTTGATGATCCTATTTTAAACTGCACTCATATCAGAGCCCAAGCCCTTACTTGTATCACCAGTTCACACACTTTATACATTTTTTAATTTTATTTTTTTAGACACAGGGTCTCACCCTGTCTCCCAGGCTGTAGTGCAGTGGTGTGATCAAGGTTTACTGCAGCCTCAACCTCCCAGGCTCTAGCAATTCTCCCACCTAATCCTCCCTAGGAGCTGGGACCACAGCACACTACCACACCCAGATAATTTTTTATTTTTTTAGCTATGGGGCCTCCCTGTATTGCCCAACCTGGTCTCGAACTCCTGGGCTCAAACGGTCCTCCTACCTCGGCCTCCTGATGGGCTGGGATTACAGATGTGAGGCACTGTACCCAGCCCACATTTGTTTATATGCTTAAGAGAATGTAAGTGGACTTGGGATGTCTTGTTTGCTGCCTTTTTCTCAATGTTCCAAATGGTATCTGAGAGTAGGTTCTCAATATTTGTTGAATGGAGTGGGTGAAATCTACACTCTATAGCATGGCATAAAAAGTCTTTCATGATATGAACCTTGCCTTATATTTTACCTATATTTTCTGCTTCCCATAATCCCTAAACTTCAGTCAGTTTCAGCTACTTAGAGCTGCTTAAAGACACTAGGTTTCCCTTCACTTCTGGCCACGTATTCTTACTGTTCCTGGAATTTCCTTGCTTCCTTTGTCTACCTTTCAAATGCTTGCTCCTTCTTGGCTGAAATTTCTTCCTCTGTGAATAAATCCTTGACTCTTTCAACAAACTTCAATCTCCCTGCTCTGTTACCTCCTTCTCACTTTCTTCTTAGCGTAGCCCCTAGAATGTCCAGTAAATATTCATTTTTCAGCACAGTGTTTTTCCACCAGTATCTGAGTTCTTTGAAGATTTTAATGATGCCTTTTCATCTTTGTATCACTAATAATTAGCCAGTTTAATGAATAATTTGAACTCAATAAATTATTGAGTGTTCAAAAAATAATAGAAATGTGTGTTCAAAGAAAATAGTAGAAAACAAAAGAAGAAAGACAGGGAAAAGCTAGGGAAGAAAGGATAAAGAAAAGAAAATAGCTAGAAAAGAAAAATAAAATAGATATTTAGATAAATATTGAGATTTAAATTCAGTCCCTCAAAAGTAAGAGTCCAAGGTCTCAGAAAAATAATCTAGTTAATTCATGGCTACCTTCAATTATTAAATACAGGGCTAATTTAGATTTTAAAAGTTTCAATTCTTGCTCTGTGTGTGTGTGTGAGACAGAGAGCACGAGAGAGAGCGAGAGAGACAGAGAAAGAGAGAGAGCAGAGATACTGTTTCTGAAGGGAAAAAGAACATTGTATATGATAAAAGTAAAATTTGAGCCAAATTAAATTTAAAGCAGTTTAATTGAGCAATGAACGATTTGCGAATTGAGCAGCCCCCAGAATCACAGCAGATTCAGACAGACTCCAGGGGTGCCTTGTGGTCAGAACAAATTTATAGACAAAAAAAGGAAAGTGATGTACAGAAATAGGAATTGAGTTACAGAAACAGCTGGATAGGTTACAGCTCAGTGTTTGCCTTATTTGAATACAGTTTGAACACTCTGCAGTGAATGAGTGGTTGAAGTACGGCTGCCGGGATTGGCCAAGACTCAGCTGTTGTTACAGATGCATACTCCTAAGTTAGGTTTACAATCTTGCCTGCCTGTTAAGTTAGGTTACAGTTCCTTCACAAGAACTCAAATATAGAATTACGGAGTCCTTCTCAGGCCACATTTAGTTTGCTTTAACATACAGAAGAAAGACATATTCCTAAATGGTAGTTTGAGTGTAAACTCACAACAAGTTTAAGTACAAACAAATAGTAATACACACAGAAACACACACATGCGTACATAGCCACATGATGTTTGTTACACACACAATTCATTTTCTAATATTTTATTTTAATGATGGGAAACACATTTACCACATGGTCAGTTATGAAGATAACTTTTTTGTGTGACACCAAATAAGACCCTCCGGTTTTCCTTTATTTCAGCTTCAGCCCTTCTTTAACCAATCTTTTCTTTCGAAGTTGCACAGACGAAGAATAATAGAGGAAACTTACGGGGATGATTATGTTAATCGTGTTATTTCTATTTCATATTTTATGAAGCTTTGACATCTTCGGGGCCTCTCTGGCTTGGGAGAGACTGTCCCTCCAAAGGTTATCTAATTCCCAGAGATAGCAAATGCACTCCCCCACTGCAGCCCACCTACCCTGTGAACATGCCTTTTATTTGCAAACCAAGAAGCCAAAGCTCCTATCTCCAACCTCCTCCTTTATGTAACTCTCAGACGCCAGGCCAATATTTGCCCTGCCCTAAATTATCCCAGGGTCAGGTACTAAACAACTAGAGACCACCCCTGTAGCCCAGAGCCTGCTAAAATTATTCCAACTATCTAATCCTAAACTTGATCAAACTTGCCCACTTTGTCTCACCCATTTCTTCCCAGGGAAACTACAGCAAAGGCTCTGAGCCATGCTTTTCCCTTCTTCCTTCCTTCTGCGTCCTGAATGAACAGGCTACTTCTCTGTGTGGCCCTGTGTCCCCTTCTCTTGGGAACTGTGAATAACAAAACTTTGTGTGTCATCATTTAGTCATTTCTATAAATCAAATCTAGGTACAATCAAGAAATGGTTTTGTATAGGTAAAACAAAAACTAGTAATGAATCTTTGAATAATATGATTAATTTTAATCATCGGTACTCTCCCTGCTCCTTTCCCTCAAGAATTGCATGTAATAGTGATCAAACGAGTAAAATCAAGAATTGCCTGTAATATTAATCACACTAGAATGCAGAGAGCTATGAGGAAAAGAAATGAAAGAATTCCCTGGGAAACACTGCAATATGTGTTCACATCGTTCTCTGGAACAATACTTTGGACAAAAATCCATTTAACTGGTTCTCAGCCATCATAGTTGTTTTCCTGAATCATAAAATTCCCATTATGAAATAAACCCTGACATTAACTTGATTAGTATAATCTTAAATCTCAGCAGCCACATGCATGCTTTAAACTGCAGTTTTTTGGGCTACAATTATAGATTCTATTATTTTTTCCCCTACCTACAGCAATAATTAGATATTATTTCAATACACAGCCAATGGTTGGCAGTATTTTTTAAAGTCATGTAAAAGACTCATTAGTGTAAAACCATTGACACAAAGTTTTTGAGAGTTCAGTGGCAACGTATTAATTTTATTGATTAATTATAAACTCAGTTGAAAGCGATCCAAAAATATCCATAGCCTTTGTTATAACGGTATATACTCCCATTTACACATAGCTTTTTTTGAATGTTTACATGTATGGGCACATCTGTTGTTGGGGCTCAGAAACTGATATCCCAAAATATGGTGCTTTGAACTGAAGAAATCTTAGTATCTCTTTGGCCTTCCCCACCCCTCCTGTCTCTCAATCCTCTGTCTCTTCCAATCCACCAGATGCAGTTTTTCTCCAAAGTTCCCTTATCTGCCTAAAGGTCAGACCTGCCAAAGAAGAAAACAATTACCTTTGGCCCCTTTCCTGTGTGTTCATTAACTGAATTCATACTGTTACAGAAAGGGGGTACTGATCCAGACCCCAAGGGAGGGTTCTTGGATCTCACGCAAGAAAGAATTCAGGGTGAGTCCTTACAGTACAGTACAGTGAAAGCAAATTTATGAAGAAAGTCAAGGAATAAAGAATGGCTACTCCATAGACAGAGCAGTCCCAAGGGCTCCTGGTTGTCCTTTTTTTTTTTTTTTTTTTGAGACGGAGTCTCACTCTGTTGCCGAGGCTGGAGTGCAGTGGCGCGATCTCGGCTCACTGCGAGCTCTGCCTCCCGGGTTCATGCCATTCTTCTGCCTCAGCCTCCCTAGTAGCTGGGACTACAGGTGCCCACCACCACGCCCAGCTAATTTTTTTGTATTTTTTAGTAGAGACGGGGTTTCACCACCTTATCCAGGATAGTCTCGATCTCCCAACCTTGTGATCCGCCCTCCTGGGTCTCCCAAAGTGCTGGGATTACAAGTGTGAGCCACCATGCCCGGCCTGGCTGTCCTTTTTTATGGCTATTTGTTGATGATATGCTAAACATGGGGTGGATTATTCATGCCTTCCCCCTTTAGACCATATAGGGTAACTTCCTGACATTGCCATGGCATTCGTGAACCATCATGGTGCTGGTGGCAGTATAGCAGTGAGGACGACCAGAGGTCACTCTTGTGGACATCTTGGTTTTGGTGGGTTTTAGCCGGCTTCTTTCAGCAAGGTCTTTATGACGTGTATCTTATGCTGACCTCCTATCTCACCCTGTGACTTACAATGCATTAACCGTCTGAGAATGCAGCCCAGTAAGTTTCAGCCTCATTTTACTCAGCTCCTATTCAAGACGGAGTTGCTGTGGTTCAAATGCGTCTGACGATATTGCAGGAAGAAAGAATGAGGTCTGTCAACACACCTGGACAGACTTTTGTCACAAGCCATTGTCTGCTGTTTGAGTCCAACAGGCTTTGCCCCAGGTCACTGTATGTTCTTCAAGCCTGTTGAAATCCCCTAAAAGTTATTTACTACCTCCTAAAATCATTCAAACTTTCCATTTCCCTTTCCCTGAGAAACAGGTTATATGATCATCTATACCCATAGTGTGGTGGCACTATCACTGTCCCCCATGCACACTAACAAATCTGTGTGCCATTTCTATTAATCTGCCTTCTGTGTGTTGCTTTTTCAGCAAACCGTCAGTGGTGAAGAGGTTTTCCCTTGGCCCCTATGCTATATATAGATAAATAGTTATATTATTTAGATAAGACATTAAAGGGAGCTTTCTATTCTAAAGTAAAAGCTTTGTAACGAAGATTTTTCTTTGAATCATAGTTATATAAATTTCATAAAGTAAGAAAAGGAAATGTTCGCCTGTAGATTGCTGTTTAATGGACAGCTGAAACGAGGTGCTCTGTGGACATTAGCTCAGACTTGGAGGCTTGGAATCAGTTCTTTGTAACTGGCTTGGTCTCATTCCTGAGGATGACAGAGCTTCTTGCCAATGACCATGCACAGATGACGTCAGCACTCAGAATCTCCATTCACAATGGAACCCATCTGCAGGGGGCCACGTTTACCCCTGAGTATGGATTTCAGCTTTGCTTCTATTTAATCGTGAGTGACCTTGAGTCCACTACTTGGCCTCTATAATTCTCAGTTCCATGATTTGAAAAAAGGAGAGGTCGAAATGAAAAATCATAGGTCTTTTGAAAACTGAGGGCTAACCTGATTAGGCCCGCCAATGTTAATTTGTCTCACTTGTTTTTTAGTCACTTGCTTTTAGTTGATTTTAAAACCCACAGACCTAAAAGTCATGAAGCTAAGCAATATATAACTAACCTTGCACTGGCTTCCTTATAGGTAATATCTCTGGTGTATAGGTCACCACAGTAACAGTTGCTTAAGTTATTTTGTGGGAACGTAGAGTCCATTTTTGTTCGGCTCGAGCCGGCTGAGACCTTTTGACTGGCCTGCATTAATCTCTGACGGGTGACCCTTTGATGTCAGACAGCAAAAATCTCCACCCTTAGATCATGCTAATGATGCCATTTTGTGAACATGCATCCCATGGAGAGCCATGAAGCTTGACTGTGCTTGTGCAGATCACCGATTGACTCATTTTTCCTTACCCCCAATCACCTTTCACTATGCCTTGGACCACCTTGCTTCTCTATCCCATAAATATCCCTAAAACCCCATCTTCAGGGAGGTTGATTTGAGATCTTTTCTCCTATCTCCTCGCTTGGTTGCCTTGTAAATAACCCTTTCTCTGTACAAAACTCATCTTCTCAGTAATTAGCACACTTCACAACAGACAGAACGAGCCTGGCTCCGTAAATTTTCAATTGCTAATCTGACAGAGGTAAAGACATTAAGGAATTGCATAATGTAAACACCTAGATCACACAGATACATAAGATAGAGAAAATAACTGGCTGGGCACTGTGGCTCACGCCTGTAATCCCAGCACTTTAGGAGGCTGAGCTGGGAGGGCCATTTGAGGTCAGAAGTTCGAGACCAGCCTGACCAACATGGTGAAACCCGCTCTCTACTAAAAATATAAAAAAATTAGCTGGATGTGGTGGTGCATGCCTGTAGTCCCAGCTACTTGGGAGGCTGAGGAAGGAGAATCACTTGAACCCAGGAGGTGCAGGTTGCAGTGAGCCGAGATTGCACCACTGCACGCCAGCCTGGGTGACAGAATGAAACTCTGTCTCAAAAAAAAAAAAATTATTTGCCGTGTCATTAAGACACATTCAGTCACTAATTCATTCAGTCCTCATAAGTCAACACACACTTGTGAAGTATGTATTAGACTAATGATGAGAGATAAACAAATAGGGGTTTTTGCTTCCATGATGACCTCCCTACCTCCCTATCAGAAGTCCATCAGAGAAACACCATTTTCATCTGTGCCATGGCCAGATTATTTGTTCTAAATTCTGGCTCATCAGATAATACACATGAAGAAATTTTTGGGCAGCCAGTTATCTTGTTGGGATTAGGAATGTTGTTTATTGTTAATGGAAATTAAAAATAAATTTTTAGTTCTTGTTCAACATAACTACCTTGAAAAGTACACCCATAGCAATCTTTGCTGTTCTGCAGCCTTCACTGGTGATACCCAGGTGAATAGGGTCTAGAGTGGACCTCCAGCAAACTGCAGCAGACTTGCAGAAGAGGGCCCTGACTGTTAGAAGAAAAACTAACAAACAGAAAGCAACAACAACAACAACAACAAAGACCCCCCACAAAAACCCCATCCAAAGGTCATCAGCCTCAAAGATCGAAGGTAGATAAATCCACAAAGATGAGGAAAAAACAGTGCAAAAACACTGAAAATTCCCAAAGCCCGATGCCTCCTCTTCTCCAAATGATTGCAACACCTCTCCAGCGAGGGTGCAAAGTTGGACAGAGGATGAGATTGATGAATTGGCAGAAGTAGGCTTCAGAAGGTGGGTAATAAAAAACTCCTCTGTGCTAAAGAAGCATGTTCTAACCCAACACAAGGAAGCTAACAACCTGGATAAAAGGCTACAGGAACTGCTAACTAGAATAACCAGTTTAGAGAGGACTATAAATGACCCGATGGAGCTGAAAAACACAGCACAAGAACTTCGTGAAACACACCCAAGTATCAATAGTTGAATCAATCAAGCAGAAGAAAGGATACCAGAGATTGGAGACCACCTTGCTGGAATAAGGCATACAGACAAGATTAGAAAAAAAGAATGCAAAAGAATGAACGAAGCCTATAAGATATATGGGACTACGTGAAAAGACCAAACCTGCGATTGATTGGTATACCTGAAAGTGATGGGGAGAATGGAACCAAGTTGGAAAATACACTTCAGGATATTATCCAAGAGAACTTCCCCAACCTAGGAAGACAGGCCAACATTCAAATTCAGGAAATACAGAGAACACCACTAAGATACCCCATCAAGATACATAATCATCAGATTCTCCAAAGTCGAAATGAAAGAAAAAATGTTAAAGGTAGCCAGCGAGAAAGGTTAGGCCACCTACAAAGGGAAGCCCATCAGACTAACAGTGGATCTTTCCAGAGAAACCCTACAAGCCAGAAGAGAGTGGGGGCCAATATTCAACTTTTTTTTTTTTTTTTTTTTTTTTTTTTTTTTTGAGACAGAGTCTTGCTCTGTCACCTAGGCTGGAGTGCAGTGGCGCGATATCGGCTCACTGCAAGCTCTGCCTCCCGGGTTCCCGCCATTCTCCTGCCTCAGCCTCTCCGAGTAGCTAGGACTACAGGTGCCTGCCACCACGCCCAGCTAATTTTTTGTATTTTTAGTAGAGACGGGGTTTCACTGTGGTCTCGATCTCCCGACCTCGTGATCCGCCCACTTCGGCCTCCCAAAGTGCTGGGATTACAGGCGTGAGCCACCGTGCCTGGCCTCAACATTTTTAAAGAAAACAATTTTTGACCAGAATTTCATATCCAGCCAAACTAAGCTTCATAAAAGAAGGAGAAATAAAATCATTTCCAGACAAGCAAATGCTAAAGGATTTCATCACCACCAGGCCTGACTTACAAGAGCTCCTGAAGAAAGCACTAAACATGGAAAGGAAAAACCGGTACCAGCCACTGCAAAAACACACCAAAATATAACGACCATCAAGACAAGCCTGGACAACATGGTGAAACCCCATCTCTACTAAAAATACAAAAGTTATCTGGGCATGGAGGCAGGCAACTATAATCCCAGCGACTTGGGAGGCCGAGGCAGGAAAATTGCTTGAACCTGAGAGGCAGAGGTTGTAGTGAGCTGAGATCATGCCATTGCACTCAAGCCTGTGCAACAAGAGCAAAACTCCTTCTAAAAGAGAAAAGACTGATGACACTATGAAGAAACTACATCACCTGGTGTGTGCAAAAATAACCAGCTATCATCATGATGGCAGGATCAGATTCACACATAACAATATTAATCTTAAATGTAAATGGACTAACTGACCCAATTAAAAGGGAAAGACTGGCAAACTGGATAAACAGTCAAAACCCATTGGTGTGCTGTATTCAGGAGACCAATCTTATATGCAAAGACAAACATAGACTCAAAATAAGGGAGCAGGAATATTTACCAAACAAATGGAAAGCAAAAAAAAAAGCAGAAGTGGCAATCCTAGTCTCTGAAAAAACAGACTTTTAACCAACAAAGGTCAAAAAAGACAAAGAAGGGCATCACATAATGGTAAAGGGTTCAATGAAACAAGAAGAGCTAACTATCCTAAATATATATGCACCCAGTACAGGAGCACTTAGATTCATAAAACAGGTTCTTACAGACCTACAAAGAGACTTAGACTCCCACACAATAATGGTGGGAGACTTTAATACCCCACTGTCAATATTAGACAGATTGATGAGACAGAAAACTAACAAGGATATTCAGGACTTGAACTTGGCTCTGGATCAAGTGGACCTAATAGATATCTACAGAACTATCCACCTCAAATTAGCAGAATATACATTCTTCTCAGTACCAGATGGCACTTATTCTGAAATCCACCACATAATTGGAAGTAAAACACTCCTCAGCAAATGCAAAAGAGCTGCAATCATAACAAAAAGTCTCTCAGAGCACAGTGCAATCAAATTAGAACTCAGAATTAAGAAGCTCACTCAAAACAGCACAACTACATGGAAATTGAACAACCTGCTCCTGAATGACTCGTGGGTGAATACCAAAATTAATGCAGAAATAAGTTATTTGAAACCGATGAGAACAAAGAGACAACATACCAGAATCTCTGGAACATAGCTAAAGCAGTATTAACAGGGAAATTTATAGCACTAAATGCCCATACCAGAAAACTTAAAGATCTAAAATCGACACCCTAACATCACAATTGAAAGAACTGGAGAAGCAAGACCAAACAAATTCAAAAGCTAGCAGAAGACAAGAAATAACTAAGATCAGGGCAGAACTGAAGAAGATAGAGACATGAAAAACCCCTCAAAATATCAATGAATCCAGGAGATGTTTTTTTGAAAAAATTAACAAAATAGATATATCACTAGCTAGGCTAAGAAAGAAGAAAAGAGAAGAGTCGAGTAGACACAATAAAAAATGATAAACGGTTTATCACCACTGATCCCACAGAAATACAAACTGCCATCAGAGAATACTATAAACACCTCTACGAAAATGAACTAGAAAATCTAAAACAATTCCTGGACACATACATTCTCCTAAGACTAAACCAGGAAGAAGCTGAATCCCTGAATAGACCAATAACAAGTTCTGAAAATAAGACAATAATTAACAGCCTGCCAACCAAAATTAGCCCAGGACCAGACAGATGCACAGCCGAATTCTACAAGAGGCACAAAAAGGAGCTGGTACCATTTTTTTTTGAAACTATTCCAAGCAATTGAAAAGGAGGGACTCCTCCTTAACACATTTTATGAGGCCACCATCATCCTGATACAAAAAATTGGCAAAGACACAATAAAAAAAGGAAACTTCAGGCCAATATCCCTATTGAACATCAGAGTGAAAATCCTCAATGAAATACTGGCAAACCAAATCCAGCAGCAATACAAAAAGCTTATCCACCAAAATTAAGTCTGCTTCATCTCTGGGATGCAAAAGTGGTTCAACATACACAAATCAATAAACATATCCATCGCATAAACAGAACCAATGACCAAAACAACATTATTACCTCAATAGATGCAAAAAAGGCCTTTGATAAAATTCAACATCCCTTCATGTTAAAAACTCTCAATAAACTAGGTATTGATGGAACCGATCTCATAATAATAAGAGCTATTTAAGAGAAACCCATAGCCAATATCATACTGAATGGGCAAAAGCTGGAACCATTCCCTTTGAAAACCAGCACAAGACAAGAATGCCCTCTCTCACCACTCCTATTCAACATAGTATTGGAACTTCTGGCCAGGCCAATCAGACAAGAGAAATAAATAAAGAGTATTCAAATAGGAAGAGAGGATGTCAAATTGTCTGTTAGCAGATGACATGATTCTATGTTTAGAAAACCCTATCATCTTAGCCCAAAAACTTCTTTTTTTTTTTTTTTTTTTTTTGAGACGGAGTCTCGCTCTGTCGCCCAGGCTGGAGTGCAGTGGCGCGATCTCGGCTCACTGCAAGCTCCGCCTCCCGGGTTCACGCCATTCTCCTGCCTCAGCCTCTCCGAGTAGCTGGGACTACAGGCGCCCGCCACCACGCCCGGCTAATTTTTTTTGTATTTTTAGTAGAGACGGGGTTTCACCGTGGTCTCGATCTCCTGACCTCGTGATCCGCTCGCCTCGGCCTCCCAAAGTGCTGGGATTACAAGCGTGAGCCACCACGCCCGGCCAGCCCAAAAACTTCTTAAGCTGATAAGCAACTTCAGCAAAGTCTCGGGACACAAAGTCAATGTGCAAAAATCACAAGCATTCCTAAACACCAACAATAGACAAGCAGAGAGCCAAATCATGAATGAACTCCTATTTAAATTGCTACAAAGAGAATAAAATACCTGGCAATACAGCTTAGAAGGGCTGTGAAGGACCTCTTCAAGGAGAACTACAAATCACTGCTCAAGGAAATAAGACAGGACCCAAAGAAATGGAAAGACATTCCATGCTCATGGATAGGAAGAATCAATATCATGATACTGCCCAAAGTAATTTATAGATTCAATGCTATTTCCATCAAACTACCATTGCCTTTCTTCACAGAATTAGAAAAAACTACTTTAAATTTCATATGGAACCAAAAGAAAGCCCATATAGCCAAGACAATCCTAAGCAAAAAGAATGATCCTAAGCAAGAAGAACAATCCTAAGCAAAAAGAACAAAGTCACATTACCTGACTTCAAACTGTACTACAAATCTATAGTAACCAAAACAGCATGGTACTGGTACTGTTACAAAAACACACATATAGACCAATGCAACAGAACAGACCTCGGAAATAACACCACACATCTACAGCCATCTGATCTTCAACAAACCTGACAAAAACAAGCAATGGAGAAAGGGTTCCCTATTTAATAAATGGTGATGGGAAAACTGGCTAGCTATATGCAGAAAACTGAAACTGGACCCCTTTCTTACACCTTATACAAAAAATTAACTCAAGATAGGTTACAGACTTAAATATAAAATCACAAACCATAAAAACCCTAGAAGAAAACCTAGGCAATACCATTCAAGCCATAGGCATGGGAAAAGACTTCATGACAAAAACACCAAAAGCAATGGCAACTAAAGCCAAAATTGACAAATGAGATCTAATTAAACTAAAGAGCTTCTGCACAGCAAAAGAAACTTGCACCAGAGTGAACAGGCAACCTACAGAATGGGAGGAAAATTTTGCAATCTATCCATCTGACAAAAGTCTAATATCCAGAATTTACAAAGAACTTAAACAAATTTTCAAGAAAAAAACAACCCCATCAAAAAGCGGTCAAAAGATATGAACAGACACTTCTCAAAAGATATTTATGTGGCCAACAAATATATGAAAAAAAGCTCATCATCACTGATTATTAGAGAAAAACAAATCAAAAGCACAATGAGATACCATCTCACGCCAGTCAGAATAGCAGTTATTAAAAAGTCAGGAAACAATAGATGTGGGCAAGGCTGTGGAGAAATAGAAACACTTTTACACTGTTGATGGTAATTTAAATTAGTTCAACCATTGTTGAAGACACTGTGGTGATTCCCCAAGGGTCTAGAACCAGAAATAACATTTGACCCAGCAATCCCATTACTGGGTATATACCCAAAAGAATATAAATCATCCTACTCTAAAGACACATGCACAAGTATGTTTGTTGCAGCACTATTTATAATAGCAAAGACTTAGATCCAACCCAAAGGCCCATTAATGATAGACTGGACAAAGAAAATGTGATAAATATACACCATGGAATACTATGCAGCCATACAAAAGAATGAGATCATCTCCTTTGCAGGGACATGAATGGAGCTGGAAACCATCATCCTCAGCAAATTAACACAGAATAGAAAACGAAGCACTGCATTTTCTCATTCGCATGTGGGAATTGAACAATGAGAATACATGGACACAGAGAGGGGAACGACACACACCAGGGCCTGTCAGAGGTTGGGGGAAAGGGGAGGGAGAGCATTAGGAAAAAATACCTAATGCATGCAGGGCCTAAAATCTAGATGACAGGTTAATAGGTGAAGCAAACCACCATGGCACATGTATACCTATGTAACAAACCTGCATGTTCTGCACATGTATCCCAGAACTTAAAGTAAAATTAAAACAAGAAAAAAAATTGTACTTTATACATCTATTTTTTCCCTTTTCTTTCCCTTTCCCTTATTTTGAAAACTATCTCATCTGCTAATATACCACTGAAATAAATGGAAATATCTTTCAGAAAAAAGAAAAGGACAGCCATGAGAAACTATAGTGATTATGTTTAAAAATTTGTTTTTATGTAGAAATGTTTTTACAGTAAAGATGACTAAACAATTGAAGGGATTACAAGTTAAATGATCTAATCTTTTAAGGAAATTTCAAAAACTGATTGGATGGTCAGTGGCATGAAATGGGGTGAATGTAGAGCTGACTATCACAGAGCCTATTAATATGAACCACATGATCGTGCCTAAAATAAAAGAAATAATGATATCAACAATAACATGTATCCAGGTGCACCACAATCCAGTATCAGTTCACAGGCTGAAGTTTCACTGAAAAATCACCGACATGAGGCAGATTGATTAATAGAAAAAAAGGCATCCAAATTTATTTAATGTGTGTACATGGGATCCTTTAGAATGAAGACCCAACTTCCCATTCAGTAAGGTAGAGAAGCTTATATACTATCTTGAGGTTACAGAAAGAATGGGGGCTTGGATCCTGATAAAACAGGTCATGGGAGGGGGAGAAGAGAAATTCTATTGAGAGGCAATAAATGATTAGTAAGGAGAAGGATTGGATCTGTGAAGAAATTAACATGTTAATAGTCCTCTTTGGAATTTAAATGCTCCTTGGGGACAGTCATTATCTTGAAAAGGGGTCTGTTCAGGTGTGGTTATATTTTTGCTAATGAATAATGACATAACAGGGAGGGGAACAAGAACAACTATTCTCCTTGAGGATCAGTCCTGTCTTTATGTACATAGGAGAAAAATCTCCTCTAGTGATTGTTGACCTCTAAGGATTTTTAATTTAAAACTCTCATTATACCATGCAACCATATTTGGGGAAAAATATGTTGATTTCTTTGACTATCTAATCAATGAATAGGGCCAGGAAGAAAGACTAAAAATGTCTTATTTGTGAACCACAAACACAGAACCTCAGAAACTTTACTGTCATCCTCCAAGAAGTGATATTCCTTAGTAATTCAGTAATTGTTTCTCCCTCCCTCTCTCTCTCTCTTTTTTTTTTTTTTTTTTTTTTTTTTTAATGAGACAAGCTTTCACTGTGTTGTCCAAGCTGGTCTTGAACTCCTGGACTCAAGCAATCTTCCTTTCTCAGCTTCCCCAAATCCTGGGATTACAGGCATGAGCCACCATGCCTGGCCTGGTGATTCTCTTTAATGATTAAAAAGTCAAAAATGAAATTGTAACTGCCCAATGAATTCTGCACGTCTGCTGCACAGACAAAATCAATCCACTGAGACCATAACATTGCAGTAAAGAAAGAGTTTGATTGACATGAGGTCAGCCACACCACCAGGAGACAGAATTTTACACAAATCAATCTCATCGAAGGCTCAGAGGTTAGAGTTTTTTTCCAAAGATAGCTTGGCGGGCCGGGCACTAGGGGAATGGGTGCTGCTGATTGGTTGGGGATGCAATCATAGGGGTGTGAAAAATGGTCCTCATGTGCTGAGTCCATTTCTGAGTAAGGACCACAGAGGAGTCACTGGTCTGAGTGGGGCCGTCGAGTCATCAGAATTGTAAAAGCCTGAAAAGACATCTCAAAACATCAGTCTTAGGTTCTACAATAGTGAAGTTATTTATAGGAGTAATTGGGGAAGTTACAAATCTTGTGACCTCTTGAATACTGGCTAGTAATCATTTAACTGCACCTACGTCTTAAGTAGAATTCAGGCCCATCGCATCCTCCTAACCTGATGCCCTTTCATTAGTTTTACAAGGGTGGTTTGGTTTGCGAAAGAGCTATTATTTAAACTATTAACTAAATTTCTCTCAAAGTTAGCTTGGCCCAGGCCCAGGAATGAGCAAGGACAGCCAGCCTGTGAGGCTAGAAGCAAGATGGAGTCAGCCATGGCAAATTTCTCTTACTGTCATAATTTTGCAAAGGCAATTTCAAAATAATGTGACACTAACCCTACTGCTTGCCCACTCTTCTGGGACTTAGTTCTCCATCACATTCCCTGGCTGTTCACACACACACACACACACACACAAACACAATGTGCAAATCAGGCAGAGAGCAGCACACTCTTGCTCATTAAGAGATGACAAAGACCTGCAGCAGAATGTCCAGTGGAGCGAAGTCTAAGCTAACAGACTGACTAAATATTCAATGTGCTCCAAAATTCTGATTATCAGGACAAGAGCTAGAATAGCTAATGCACAAGCAGGCTCAATTAACCCTAATTAGTTCAGAGTCAGGCTACAAAAGACTTAATTAGCAGTTATTAGGTGCTGCTCAGAAAAGGAGCATAAATAATGGTTGGTAGAAAGCTGTGTTTAAGAGTCTCCTAGCTGAATGACATCAAATTTTTAAAAAAGTAAAATCAATGTTTCTCTATTAGGGATTGAATTTAAAATAATAATATGGGTATTGACTTAAATTTCATTTATTTGGTGTGGATCATTGACTTAATTTTATTTTTTTCTGGACAACTTGGATGCTTCAGGAGAATTTCAGTAGGAATTTGAAAGTTCACTTCTAATGGTGTGATGGTTACAGTCTACCACAAAGAGAAGGACACCTGCTGTTGGGATGACGAGTGGCCAGCAGAGATCAGAGGCATAAATGAAAGGTTTTCCTTGAGCATTTCTAGAGTTAGCCTCTGGAGGCTCTCACACAGCGAAAGGCCAGGGAAGAAACACCGATAAAGAAAGAGAGCAGAGAAAATGAGTTACAATGAACACGAAGTTAAGCTAGTGACCAAAATCAACTCTGAATTGTCCAAGCCTCAATCCTGGCTGTATA
Source organism: Symphalangus syndactylus (assembly GCF_028878055.3). Lineage (NCBI taxonomy): Eukaryota > Metazoa > Chordata > Mammalia > Primates > Hylobatidae > Symphalangus > Symphalangus syndactylus. Next base: position 129,301,459 of record NC_072432.2, read on the forward strand.
GCAAATTGGGTTCCTTTAGTCTAGTGCAAATTCTTTCTTCTTTCTGGCCCCATTTATTCATCAACATTGTTTCTCACAGGAGCCGAAAGTTGAAGACCCCCTTCTGAAAATTCACTTGCCTAAAAAATGCACAATGACCAGATTAAGATTGAAAAACAAAGGTAAAATTGACAGGATAGATGGCTCTCCACCAAGTTGCCCTCTCTCTCTCTCTCAGGCTTTCTCACAGAGGTAGAATGTTATAACGTTTCTCTTAAGTTTTGTAGTATCCTGCATAAAACATGGGCTCGACATGAGTGAGACTTAGAATTTATTTTAGAACACTACAGGGTTCTTATATTTTAATGCATCTTTATTTAACATGACTATAAATGTTATTGCTCATAAAACTATTCAGCCTTGTCATAAATTATTTCATAGAGGAATACTATTTGTAGATGTAAACACAGAAAAGCTGTCTTTAAAGAGTCTACTTAAATCAACCATTAATTTCATATAATAACCACCTTCTATTTAAAAAAAAAGAATGGAAGTGTATTAGTTTTGTATTGCTGTGTGATAAATTACCACAAATTTAGCAGCTTAAAACAACACTCACTTATTAGCTCACAGTTCTATATGTCAGAAGCCCTGGTTGATTTCACTGGGCTGTCAGAAAATCAAAATTAAGATGTTAGTCGGGTTGGGTTCTTATCTGGAGGTTCTGGAAGAATCCTTTTCCAAATTATCCAGGCTGTTTTCAGAATCTAGTTCCTTGTGACTGTAGGCCTGAGGTCTTCATTTCCTTGCTGACTGCTAAAGCAAAGGCTGCCTTCTTCTCCCAGAGGCTGCTCATATGCCTTCTTGCATGACCCCACCACCTTCAATGCATCAATTACACACCATGTCCTTATTCTTTCAATGTCTCTGACTTCTCCTTATGCTTCAGCTGGACAAAACTCAACCGCTTTTAAAAGTCTCATGTAATCAGCTTGGGCCCACTTGGAAACCCCTTTTGATTACTCAAGTTCATTTGATTAGTAACCTTAATTACCTCTCACAAGAATCCTTTTTGCTATGTGACCTAACATAATCATGGGCATGATAGCTCATCATATTCATTGTCTTAGGGATGAAAGCTCAATTTTTCCTTCACCTACACATAGGCCCCTGCTGAGGGCAGAGGGTGGCAATGGTCACCAGGCTGCAGAAGGAGAGGGAGGCCATCAGGGTATCCCACTGCCAAGGGGTGGGAGAGAAGGTGGCTGAGAATATATCCTGGGGACATAGGGAGACATTGGGAGGTAGGCTGCACATAAATCAAGACTTCAAGCTTCCAGCACGTGCTGTATTGGCCCATTGGACTTTACTTACAAAATACAAATTCAGAGATACAATTATTAAGAATTTCAAGATGGCAACTGCAGAATATTAAAGCCCAGTAGGGATCTCCTTTCTTAGTGTAGAGCTCTGTGAGACTTATACCCATGAAGTTGACCCTGGAAATAAGCACTATATAAGTGTTTGCTGATATGTTTTTAGTAGTAATAGTAATATTTTGTAGACAGCAGACACTGAATAGGCAAAACGTCTAGTTCCTTCGAAATATCTGTGCTATTCTTATTTTGTACAAGCTGACCTAAAAATCGGGCCTGATACAGAGATATCTTACATTCCACAACGCTTTTCCAAAGGGCTGTGTATAAGCACTCCAAACCACTGACTTATGAATAATAGTGGAAGTGATATTGACATTCTACATGATATAAACTCTCCTACTTATCTACTTTTTCTGTTGTTCTGGGTATTGTTCTAACTCTCTAGTTGGAGATCTGGCTTATTTTACCATCACTGAAATTAATTAAAAATAAATCAAACTTACATTCATTCTATTTTTTTTAGCTTACCATACAATTCAATTCAAATTCAATTTTATTACAGAATAAGTTATGAAAATTGCACATAGTTTTTCCTTTTTTCCCCTTTCTTTGCTGTCAAATCGACTATAGATGGTACAGGCTTAATCCCAAGGAAACTAATAAAGTGAATTGTTCACACAATTACATATTATTTTCCTATTACACACAATTCTCTCTGGGTGCCCAATGCTCTGTGACTGACTGATCTGTGAAGCCAGAGTCCTCTCTGCTTTTGAGCTTTGAGTATTCAGCCATCTCTAAATTTTTGACAAGGCAGTTTAAAGAGTGGTGTGACTGCATCATCAGACCACTCACAAACTGTGACATATGCTTTGCTCTGTGTGGGGAAAAATTAGCATCATCTACAAATGGAGAAGGAAAAGAACAAACACATACACACACACTCCAAAATTCTTTTAAGAGTGGTGAGCTGAGGCAAAGATGATATATATTGGAGAGAGATGGATCTGGGCTCTTGGCTAATGTAAAATGATGAATCAAAAGGCATCAGCGACAGCAGACAGTGGGCCTAATTATCTCCAGAGGGGGGCATTCGGATATTTGGACTCCAGCTGTCAAACAGCTGTAAACTTCTCCAGGCTATCATCTGAGTTTTCAGAGTGCAACAGGAGTCTCGAGTTTCACCAGGAGGCCATGGTGTCAATACAGAGCCAAGCCAATCCTACTCTTCAGGTGCTAGGAGACTTGATTAAATAAATCTGGTCCCTTTTTCAGTTGCATGGCTCTATTCTAAAACTTGAACTACTCCTAATGATACCTTTGTGACTCCAAACACTGTAAGCCAGTGTTGATAGTTGCTCAACACCACTTGATTTCATTATGTTACTGTTGATAGAGCACTTTATATGGAAAGCATTATGCCAAAGAGACAGTGTCATGTGATGGTTAACAACTAGGCTTTTCCAGCTGTGGAACCTGAGTCAAGTAACCAAATCCCTGTATGCAATAAGCTCCTCATGCATATCATGGCGAGAATAACCATAAGGATTGAGTACAAATCGTTTACTTCTGAGATGATCCGAAGAAACACTGGAAAGGGAGCTAGGGAGTGAAAAGAGGAAAGGTAACCAAGGAAGGATGGCCTAGGAAGTAGTTATTGTTGTGATACCTGGAGCAAAGACAGAGTCTCCAAGTGTGGTTTGTGGCTGACTCGCCTCAGCATCACATTGGCACTAGTTATAAATTCTCAGGCCCCACTCCAGGCCCACTGAATTAGAAGCCCTGCATGTGGACCCAGCAAACCGGTCTAACAACCCTCCAGGTGATGTTGATGCACACTCAAATTTGAGAACTAATGAGCTAGAGAACTCTGGGAGCTTTGCAGAATACCTTTCTCAGAGCTATCTCACGAAGGGGAAAATGTTGCTGGGATATTTGTATGCCAATTCCCGTCAGTAATTATGGAGGGCTGTTAAAAAGAAGACATTGGAAAGAAACATTAATTCTCCAGCACTTTCTGTAGTGCCCTTGAGCTGAATGGATTCTAAAGTAAGCCTTTGGCAAGGAGGTGTGGGTTCTGCAACTGGAGTCCTAGGAGCATTACAATAGCCAGGCCCACAGGCATATGACTGGGACATCAATGGTGTCTTAAGGATTGAGATAATGCAGTAAAGGGCATATGGTAGTGCCTGGCACAAAAATCCTTTGTGTATTAAAATCTAAAGGTAATACAAAGATCAGCTAGCTGTGATGCCCGCCCTCAAAGAGTAGACAATTTACAAAGACAGGACACAAAGACATGAGTAGGATCTAAGGCAGATGCAATAGATGCTATGAGTGATGGAGGTGCAGAAGGGAGAGCTCCTATTGGATTATAGGAGGAATAAAGGCACTTTGAATCAGTGGCATCTGAGAAGGGAGGGGTAGGCTTTTTGGCAGGCTCTGATGAAACAAGAGGGCTGATTTAACTGCAAAGAAAGACACAGGTAGCCGCTGTGTTAGCTGCCTCATCATCACTGGAACTCAAGTGCCTGTTGAGTCTGAGATGCCACGTATCCATTAACAAAATACAAAGAACTTCTGTAGCTAACAAATTTGAAATGTAAGGATGCTAAAGGTTAGGGTTTCCCTGCCACATCACATCTCCACCTGCCTCACTAATTTTTTTTCTGGGAAAGAATTAAGGCTCACTGGTTTGCAAAACTCAAAACCTGTTTCAAGTAGCCTCACGATGTGATGCTTTCCTGGGGATTGTATGGAAATGAGAGAGTGCTGACTTCATTTGTTTTCAGTAACATTATTACCATTATAACATCACTTTTATGGTCTAAAGCATAGCTGTCAATATGTCCTATGAAAATTTTAGTCATGTTAAGTTAAAAAAATAATTACTTCTGAAAAGGTGAGTGTAGTGGAGCAAAGAAGTAAGTTGAGTAGCATGAATACAAAATTCTACATTTTTGAGGATTATGTTGCTGGAGTCCCCGATCTCACAGCAAAATGCATTCCCTGACTCTGGCTATTTTACTTCCCAGATTTTCTTTGTCCATCCCTCCTCAAGAAACCAGCCCCTTAGGTTTCAATTCCCCCTCATGCATGCTACGTTCCGATGCATCTCCAGTGCCTTGCTCTTCTTTCCCTTCCATCGGCTCAGTGATAACAGTCCATTACTAGCCAAGTATTGGGGCTCTCCTACCTTTTCACGAATAGAGTTTTTTTTTCTTAATTTTCCTTTTTCTTGATCTTTGAGAACATTAGTAAGAATAAAACTAAGGAAGAGAAAAGAGGGGTCAGCAATTCCGTGTTAAGCAACGGAATGGACGAACCTTAAAGATTTGACGAGAACAAGGAAGAGAACTTCCTGCCAGCTGGGCTCTTCTCCACAAAGTATTTTCCAGCACACTGTGGAGAGCTCTGTGTGTGTGTGTGTGTGTGTGTGTGTGTGTCTGTGCTTACACAATGTGGAATTCATTAGTAGAACTTGCTCTAAAAATTGTAGACCACTAATAGGGTTCTTGTTTAAAGCTTTAAGTGTCAAAAGTATTTAGTGGTGGTGAATCTCAAGGTGTGGATTGCAGTGCCTGAGTTATTGTAAAGCATATATTTGTATGGTAATTTTTCTTTGCGGGTGGGCTTGCCAGTACCACATGAACCAAATTCTCCAAATTGTGGACAAATAAAACATTCTTGTATTATAAACTAAGAAACAAGGTTCTGGGAATAATTTAGAGGACATTGCAAAATACCTTTTCCATTAGCTCAAGATTAAATGTTATGCTAGGACTTTTTTAAGTGTACATAAAGCATGTAAATATCAGTTGCTTGACTCACTGGTCACCTCTTAGGCTGATTTAATATTTTATGAAGCCTTGAGTACTCACACATAACTTTATAATTTATTTCTCCAATGTTCCCGTAAGGGAAGCCTTTACCACAGGCAAAACAGTGGGGCATTAGGAGTATTTGTTATTTGAATCAAGTCGAAAGGTGAACTGATAGGAATGGGTCTAACAGTTCCATCACAGAATTTAAAATCAGTGATTGTCTCTCCTTGGTGGGATGTAGGACATGCTACCCCAACATATAGCACCCTGGAGGTCATACTTTTACCTTTGCCTGCCTTTCTGTGTAATAGTAGTATATAAAGTAATTCTCTGCCAAGCATAGTGGCTCACACCCATAATTCTAGCTACTTGGGAGACAGGAGAGTCACTTGAGCCCAGGATTTCAAGACAATGAGTTATTGCACTCCAGCCTCAGTGACCCATCTCTTAAAAAAAAAAAAAAAGAAAGAACGAAAGCAACAATTATCTGACTTACCTCCCATGAAAGTGAAAGTCGGGGCCGGGCGCGGTGGCTCACGCTTGTAATCCCAGCACTTTGGGAGGCCGAGGCGGGCGGATCACGAGGTCAGGAGATTGAGACCACGGTGAAACCCCGTCTCTACTAAAAATACAAAAAAATTAGCCGGGCGTGGTGGCGGGCGCCTGTAGTCCCAGCTACTCGGAGAGGCTGAGGCAGGAGAATGACGTGAACCCGGGAGGCGGAGCTTGCAGTGAGCCGAGATTGCGCCACTGCACTCCAGCCTGGGCGACAGAGCGAGACTCCGTCTCAAAAAACAAACAAACAAAAAGAAAGTAAAAGTCGGTCATAAAACCTTCATGTAACTGGTGCCCTGTCTTATACTTGGAGGAAAGAAATGAAGACACAGAGATGCCAAGAAAAATCTGAAAAAAATCCAGACCTTGCTATGTTCCCTCCAATTTGTTACCATTAGATCCTACTTTTTTGTCTAACCATGCTTCTTTTGAGACAGAGTCTCACTCTGTTGCCCAGGCTGGAAGGCAGTGATGCGATCTTGGCTCACTGCAACCTCTGCCTCCTAGGTTCAAGGGATTCTCCTGCCTCCCGAGTAGCTGGGATTACAGGTGTGCATCACCACACCAGGGTAATTTTTGTAGTTTTAGTAGAGACAGGGTTTTTCCATATTGGCCAGGCTGGTCTCGAATTCCTGTCCTCAAGTGATCTGTCCACCTCGGCCTCTCAAAGTGCTGGGATTACAAGCATGAGCCACTGCACCTGGCCTGTCCAACTACACCTCTACACAACTGTTCATGCTTCATCAAACTTAAGCATAAAAATACAGTTTCCCCTGGGTCTTTGGCTCTTCATCTCTGAAGGCTGTTGTGTCATGTGAAACTTTGGCTAAACAAATTTGTTATACTTTTCTCTTGTTAACCTGTCTATTGTTATAGGGATTTCAGCAATGAAACTTTCAGTGGGAGAGGAACAGATATTACTTCTTCTCTCCTATATTCCCAAAGAATCCAGCCCATTGTAGAGATTGAATGGCATTTGAGAATAGAGTTCAGTAGACAAATCAGAGATTAAGGATAAAGAAAGTACAATCTATCTGCAATCCTGTAAGTATCTGGATGTGTAAAATAAAATGCAGTATCTTTCAAGCATACAATACATTTATTCATTTCCCTCATTTAACATGTACTTATTGAAGAATTTCTAATATACAAAGCTAGGTACTGTAGGGGGTATAAAAGAAATTAAGAAATGCATTTGCCTATGAATAGATTATTATTTATTACAGTTGTGCAGGATAAAGCTAGCATTTATACTATGTGGCAAATGGTAAGCAGTTCATAAAGGTATGCATTTAGTCTACTACTATATATTAGAGATGAAGGAGGGTATGGAAGAAAGAAACAGGTAATTTTAGTATAAAAGGTAATGTTACGGGATCAGGAATTTGACAAATTTTAAGCTGTATTTTGCTAACTAGATAGGCTTACCAGGTGTCACAGGGAAAGCCCCAGTGTGGCAAATGTAATGTGTATTGACCTGGCTCTCTGAACAGGCTGTCACAGTGAGAACTGGGTGCTATTTCACAGGATACCAGTGTTTGCAGATTTATGGAAGCAGTACAAGTCAACATTCTGTCACTTTACTTTGGTGGTATTAGAAACCGATGTACTTAATGTACAGTGTAACTCCAGTTATAAACTTTTAAACAGGATACAAATTTTATTCTTTTTTCATTAATGGACACTCAGAAAAATATTCCCTGTGCTGTTAATGAAATTTCTAACCCAACTAAAGTATGCAATATGCAACGCTGCCATGCAAATTCAGTTTTTATACCCACAATAAGAGCACTTACAGTCTACATTTAGGCAACACTAATGTATTGCTAGAGCTAGCAAAAGGATATAAATTACATATATTGCCTATCCTTCTCCCTTAACTCATTCTATCATATTTAGTCATCATAATGATGATGGCAAATGGAGCTAGTGTTATCTAAAGGCTCAACTGGGCTGGATGTTCATGATGGCCTTTTAACTCACAGGTCTGGTGCCTCACTTGGGATGCTTGGAAGAGTTGGGAGTAGTCTGGGTATTTTCTTTATTTATATAGCCTTTCCACATGGCTAGCTAATTGGGGCTTCCTTACAGCAGGGAGGTCTCAAGATAGATTCTTATATGGTGAGTGGTTTTCCCTGAACATGTATTTCAAGAGACTAATGCAGAAATTTCATGGCATTTTTATTTTTACCTAGTCTTGAAATTAACCCAATACCACCACACAGGACCTGGGAACTATGGTTCATGGGGGGTGAGGGGGTTCGTTTTTGGAGACTAATGACTGCATTTGTCATTATTGAAATATGTCATTGCTTGACTTTGGTAGACTCTTGTTATAACCACTTCAATGAGATAGTCAACAGAATTTAAAATCCAGTTTCAAAAGAGTATCTAGAATAATAATTTGAAATCTGCATTACAGTCTACCCAGCAATTTAACCAATTATTTAGTTATTGAATATTCATTATCTGCTGTGCACTGGAGACTGTGCTGGATACTGGTGAATTCTGATAGGTAAATTGGGTAGATACCTGAGGAAATTGAAGCTCAGAAGATTTGAATAGATGTGGATTGACCTCCCCAACGCAGCTGAGTCAGGTGCCCATACAATGCAGTGACATCAAGAATACTTACTGATATAAGAAACAAGGCAAAAAAACCCAGAAATCTTGTCATGCATTTCTATAAATAGGACCTAAGGCATATGCTGTAATGTGCTTTGTAGTTTGACACTGAAAACTCGAGTGATGGATTTGTTATGTTTAGTAAAAAAAAATCCTTGATATTGTCTCTTAAAATATAACCCAATCCAAACCACACTTACAAGTATTGTGCTAAATGACAGAGGTTCTAAAACTTTCCAGAGTGCCAGAATCACCTATAGGGCTGGTTAAAGCACAGGTGGCTGGGTCCTATCCCCAATTTCAGATTCAGTAGGTCTGGGATGGGGCCCAAGCATTTACATTCTATCAAATTCCCAAGTCAGATTGAGGCTGCTGCTAAAACAACCATACTTTGAGAGGTACTGCTGAGTGGTGTTGAAGAAAGCCAGAGATGAACAGAGGTTTAAGTGGTGAAGATAGATTTATTCAAGAAAAAAAAACTATTGCAATAGGGGATGAGAAACTCCAGTGTAGAATTGGACTCAATTCCAAAGACAATCATAACAAGTGGGGATTTCTAACTGTATTAGTCTGTTCTTAGGTTCTTGGGTATGTCTGCTATTAGGACATACCCAAGACTGGGTAATTTATAAAGGAAAGAGGTTTAATAGACTCACAGTTCCACATGGCTGAGGAGGCCTCACAATCATGGCAGAAGGCAAAGGAGGAGCAAAGGCATGTCTTATATGGTGGCAGGCAAGAGAGCATGTGCAAGGGAACTGCCCTTTATAAAACCATCAGATCTCATGAAACTTACTCAGTATCACAAGAATAGCACAGGAAAAACCCACCCCCATGATTCAGTTACCTTCCACCAGGTTCCTCACATGACATGTGGGGATTATGGGAACCACAATTCAAGATGAGATTTGGGTGGGGACACAGCCAAACCGTATCAATAACCAAGGAATAAGATGAGGAGGTAGGGCACTGGTGGGTCATCAAGGCTGCGAGGACTTCTGGCTGAACTGACCTAACAGGATTCTTGCTGCAGGAATGCTAGGGTAATTTGATATCATCTGGGGATAGCAGGGATGAAGAGTTTAATCAGGGATCAGCTATTGAGGGTTGGGAATTCTCACCAAACGGACTTAGCAAGATTTTTGCTAAAACTGAACTCTACAAGGAAGTACACAAATTTTCATTTTTAGGGAGATGGTTCAGGGGAGCTGGACTCAGATTTGATCAAACAAAGAGTCTTTTTCAATGGTTAGCCACAGTGGAGAACAGTGGTGAAAAACAGACATGAAATCAAACAAGACCTCCAGTAAGCCTTAAGCATGCTAATCTTTTTTTTTTTTTAATTATACTTTAGGGTTTTAGGGTACATGTGCACAATGTGCAGGTTTGTTACATATGTATCCATGTGCCATGTTGACTTCCTGCACCCATTAACTCGTCATTTAGCATTAGGTGTATCTCCTAATGCTGTCCCTCCCCCCTCCCCCCACCCCACAACAGTCCCCGGAGTGTGATGTTCCCCTTCCTGTGTCCATGAGTTCTCATTGTTCAATTCCCACCTATGAGTGAGAACAAGCATGCTAATCTTTTAAGCTTAGTTTCCTGATCTTTACAGTGTGAATAATTAATATTAGCTACTGCCTAAGATTGTTGTGTGGACAATTATATATAGTGAAAGCTAAATAAATGTTCATCATACTAATAATTATAATCCCATAAAGGATGCAGTCCAATTCTCATGCATCTTACCTGAGGGGCTGTTGTATATTTTGTGTCATGTACGTTGGATTTCCCGCAGTCACCTTCCAGACTATAGAGCTGACCACTCAGCTCGGTGCCTTTCCCTGGCGACTTCAGAAGGGAAGAACTAATAGAGATTTCTGACAACCTGTTGTCTCCCTTCTATATAGTGCATAAAATCTAGAAGCTAGGTATTTAAAATAATCTACAGACTCAAAAATAAATCTTACTGTTTTCAAGTTAAACTCCTCCTGGGGTTGGTATTAAAAAAGAATTAAGTTTGCATTAGTTGAGCTTTGCAGGATGCCCTGATAATACCTCAGCAATCAAAATGTAATTATAAAATAGGGATGTTTAAATTGCCAAATATACACATTTTTTTTCTATTCAGTCTGAGCTATAACAGTCAAGCATGTGAGCGCATTAAGGTGAAGATGACGAACCAAATTCCAAATAACTTAGCAAGCTTTGTGGTTAAATGCAGGGTAGTAAGTAACAATAACAAAACACCCAATAATAAATAAATCACAGCATATTTTCTTGATTATCTATAAATGTCATAACCCTTGCTAAAAGGACTTTCTTCTCCAATAACATACTCCTTGCTGTGAGGCTGCTGGGAGTGGATAGGATGGAAATGCAATCCTTCTGCTCTTTTTTTCATCGTACCATGGCTTCACCCACTGGGCCCCACTCAGTTCCTTCTATGTGTCAGTGTACTTACCCATACTATATTAAAATTTTTGAACATATTGCAAAATAAAAAATCTCAAGGCTCACAAACTTCTTACACAAAAGGAAAGGTTAAGCTGGGAGACTGAGTCATGCAACACTCTCTTACAAATGAACAGTGGTTACTAACATTACGCGTTTAGCAGATCCCTACAAAAGGTAAAAGGCCTCAGGGATCTAGGAAGGACTGCCCCCACAGATCATCCATAAGTAAATTCTTTGCTGGTCTCCCTAAACAAGGACATGCCAATTATAACTTTAGATCTACAATCCAAGTCTAGCTCCTGAAACTAAAGTCTGTTTGATTCCACATAGATAATGTTGTCTTCCCAGGTGCAGGACAAAGACTAGACTAATTCTTCCACCTTCCAAGAGATGTCTGCATAATTGATTCTTCTTTTACTGCCTTTTTCTCTTAAATCATTCACCTTCTCTTATGTAAAATATAGATAGATTTACTGGCTGCTAACCAAGATCTCACAGGAATGTAACCATTCATCTTACATCTTACTTGCCCCTCTGCCTACATGCCTTTCCTCCATTTAAGGAAATGTATACGTACTAAACTTTCCGAAAACGTCTTCAGAAAAACAACCACAGGGCTGGGCATGGTGGCTCACACCTGTACACCTGTAATCCCAGCACTTTGGGAGACCGGAGTGAGAGGATCCCTTGAGCCCAGAAGTTTGAGACCAGCCTGGGCAATGTGGTAAAACTTCATCTCAACAATAAATACAAAAATTAGCTGGGCAAGGTGGCATGCACCTCTAATCCCAACTACTTAGAAGGCTGAAGTAGGAGGATCCTTTGAGTCCAGAAGTTTAAAACTGTAGTAAGCCATCATCATGCCAGCCTGGGTGACAGAATGAGACCCTGTCTTAAACAATAACAACAACAAAAAGAAAGGAAGAAAAGAAAAAAGAAACACAGCCATAGATGTCTCTGTGGTTCCTGTTTTTCCTGGACGTGCTTGAATGCTGGCTTAACAAAACTCAGTGATTCAGATCTTTGCCTCAGTCACTCATTTTGGTTGCCATTACTGTTTGTCGAACAACAGTGAAGCAAGATGCTCAGTAGAAAAAGTTCCCAATAGTCAAAAGAGTTTTCGACAGCAAGCCCTACCTTCTTCTTTGAGTCGAGACACGTATTAGTGGTTGAAAGACTCAGAATCCTTATTGCAAAGAAACTAGTGTTTTTCAACTATGCTAGATCATGGATATTTCATAGCAAATGAATGGCCACAGACTACACTTTTTTGGGGAATGCCGCCCCAAGTTCTAATTGTCTCGCATTTAATAGGTTGTAGAAGTTCATGAACTGTCAAGGTTTCTTTTTCCTGCAAAATTATCATTTAAAAATGCGACAAAATAAAGGCATTCCCAAATAAAAACGAGGAGAATTATTTGCTAGTATATCTGCCCCACCAGAAAGTCCAACAGACTGAAAGAAAATGACACCAGATATTAATTCAAATGCACAAGAAGGAGTGAAGAGCAGGAAAACGACCCATGTGTGGGTAAGTATAGAATACTCTTACTATATATGTTTTTTTCTCATAATTTCTTAAAAGTACCCATAAAATTGTTTAAAGCAATGATTATGACACTGTATTACTATGCAATATATATGACAATAATAGCAGAAAAGAAGTAGGGGAATGGAGCTATATTTTTTTAGAATGAGGTCAGTATTAATCTGAAGTATATTGATACATGTAGCAACCCCTAGAGTGAGCCACTCTGAAAATTAATTTAAAAATTAATGGCTATCTCAAAGTAAAGTAAACTACTTTCAGTAACCTTAAAGTAATTTAAATGGTTTACCAAAAAATAGTGGTCTAGCACAAAAAAGCCACTAAAAAAGAAACAGTGAAACCACAAGAAAAATAAGGAGACACATAGAAAGCAAATAGCAAAATGACAGACATAAATCCAACCATATTGATACTTACATTAAATATGAATGCACTAAAGAGTCCAGTCGAAAGACACAGATCATCAAACTAGATTGAAAAAAAGGAAACAAGTTCTAATGATATGCCTTGTGCAACAGACATAATTTAAATTGAAAGGCACAGACAGATTGAAATTTAAAAGATGGAAAATTATATACATGCAAACAGTAACCAGAAGAAAGCTGAAGTACCTATATTAAAAGAGTGGTGGAATAGTTTCATTTTAAGATTTATATTATCAAATGCTAGAAACTATTTTCTTTGCAAATGTTTAAACATATAATTGAAAATCTATTAATAGATGTATTATTAAAAAGTACAATGGGATACAATATTTTTAAAAATATATTTTTTTACAGGCTATAAAAGTAAAAATGTTTGAAGTCTGCTTTTCTATGCAAATGTGTTCATTGTAGACAGAAATAAACTAAGCTACACGGGATTGTGATTTATTCAAATTTATACAATTTATAGCAAAGTAAATATTAGAAGCTCTACTCTCTCTATGTCTTGTACTTCTTAACGCATTTTAAAGAGGCACATAGGATAATGATTAAGTTCATGGATTTTAGAGCTACATTTAAAAAATTCTGACACCAGCCCTTGTCAGCTGTGTGGCCTTGGAAAGTTTTCTTAACCTCTCTGTGCCTCAGTGAACTCATCTGTAACATGAGAAAAATAATGGCAGGTACCTCATAGAAATTTTATGAGGTAATGCATATAGTGTACTTAGAACCATACCTGGTACATGATAAGTACTCTATAAATGTGAGTTTTTTTATTATTATTATTTTTTCCTCACTCTGTTGCCCAGGCTTGAGTGCAGTGGTGCAATCTCAGCTCACTGCAAACTCCACCTCCTGGGTTCAAGCAATTCTCCCTGCCTCAGCCTCCTGAGTAGGTGGGATTACAGGCGCCCACCAACACCTCTGGCTAATTTTTGTATTTTTTAGTAGAGATAGAGTTTTGCCATGTTGGCCAGGCTGGTCTTGAACTCTTGACCTCAGGTGATCCGCCCGCCTCGGCCTCCTAAAGTGCTGGGATTACAGGCGTGAGCCACCGTGCCTGGCCATGAGTTTTTATTCAGAGCTTTGAAATGTTCAGTTGAATGTGCAACAGACAAATCATGGTCACGTCTGCCAGCACATTTCCACAATGCAGGCACAGATTTCAGCGCTCCTGAGTCAGATGTTGAATCTGCATCTGGACACCAAGTCGTTTTGGTAGTCAGCATTAGAGAGACTGAGTTGCAAAGAGGCAGCACTGAAGGGAAAGTCTTGCTAACAAGATAATAGGTGCTGAACTCAGCAACTTTTGCTGTTATTACTGACGAAGGCGAGACAGTGCAAAATGTGAGATGTGGGACACCCAGAGGAAAGTCGGAAGGACGCACAAAATTTATGGCTTGCTAGAAGACTAGAAATGGAATACTAGGTCAGCAGTAAGGCCAGATGGCAACTCACTGACCTCCGAAATTCTCCTTGTAACAAACAGCCTTTTTTCTAGCCCACTGCTGCCCTCCTCCCTCCCTAACCTCTATGTGCCTAGTTCACAGTCCCCCAGACACAAGCCACATTCTCTTGCCTCTGTGCCTTTGCTCACACGGATGACCTGTCCTGGAATGCCTCTCATTCTCTCAGTACTTTTCATCTCCCATCTTCTGCAACCTGCTTAATAGGGTGCAATTCATTCAGCTGAGGACTTAATATGTCCTGAACCCGGGATTGTGCACTCAGATTACAAGTTCACCCAATTTTAGGATCAAGTGTGAGAGAATGCTCTTATCACACTTGATTTTGATTGTCTACAACTAAAGGTGGGCACAGGTGTTCTGTGAGTGTTGACAAGAGTCTTACCCAGCCTGGGGGTGATCCGCAACCACCTCCTGAATGGTTTGGTGAGTTGCAGTTAATTCTATAAATAAAGGGGAGAAGTAAAGGTTATAACACACGCAGAGGTCAGACAGGAGAGTGTGGCACGTTCATTACGACTGGAAAACAGAGCACTTGGTGTCAAAGTAAACAAAATGGAGCTGAAGAGGTGGGAATGGGCCAGTTCACGAAGGAGCTTAAAATGGTGGATGCTTGCTAAGGAATTTGTATTTTATTGTGACAATCATGAGAAGCCGTAAATAATTTTAAGCAGTACAATAATTTGATCAGATTTGTATTTCAGAAAGAGAGGTTTGACAGCGGTATGAAGAATAAATGGATTAAAAGAATGGGGATGAGAATAAAGTTGGTAATTCATTTAGGAGGCTATTAAAAAACATCAATAGAGGAAAGATAAGGACCTAAACTATGGCAGTGATGATGAGAAAGGGAAAACTGAATCGATTTGAGAGACACTCTGGGAAAAATCTGTGTTCCTTGAGATCTAATTGGATATGTAAGATGAGGCAGAGAGTGAAATGCAAGATGACTCTCAAATTTTTGCTTTAGTAGCTGCAGAGATGGCAGCACCACTCTCCTGAGAGTGTATATTGCAAGTGGGATAAGATAATAAGACCATACTTGAGCATGTTACATTTAAAGTTCATTTATTGGACAGGCATGGTGGCTCATGCCTGTAATCCCAGCACTTTAGGAGGCTGAGGTGGGTGGATCATTTGAGCCCAGGTGTTCAAGACCAGCCTGGGCAACATGGGGAAACCTCATCTCTACAAAAAAATTAACCAAGCATGGTGGCATGTGCCTGTAGTCCCAGCTACACAGGATGCTGAGGTGGGGGGCTCACTTGAGCCCTAAAGGTTGAGGCTGCAGCAAGCTATGATTGTGCCACAGCACTCCAGCCTGGGTGACAGAGTGAGACCCTGTCTCAAAAAAAAAAAACCACAAAAAATTAATTTACTTACTCATTCAAAAATATTTGTAAAGAACCTCCTAGATGCCAGAGAGTACATTAGGCACTTGGCATGCAGCAGTGGATAAAACAAAGAGAAATTTCTTTCCTCTTGAAGCTCACTGCAGTAGGATATCTGTGGACATCCCAGTAGGTGACTGAATTGGTTCTGGAGCCTAGATGAAACATTGGAAGCCAGGTGTGGTGGCTCATGCCTATAATTCCAGCACTTTGGGAGGCCGAGGGCAGTGGATCACTTGAGGCCAGGAGTTTGAGACCAGCCTGGATGGAAATATGGTGAAACCTCATCTCTACTAAAAATATAAAAAATTAGCCAGGTGTAGTGGCACATGTTTGTAATCCCAGCTACTTGGGAGGCTGGGGCAGGGGAATTGCTTGAACCTGGGAGGCAGAGATTGCAGTGAGCTGATATTGCATGACTGTGCTCCAAACAAACAAACAAACAAACAAACAAGAATAGGCTTTTGTAGTTCAAAAAACAAAATCAAAACAAAACAAACAAAAACTTACTGCACAAAGACGCAATTTAGCGGAAACATTTAGTTTAGCAGCAGTATTTAGGCTAATGTGGGTAAAAACATTCATGTAATCATTAAAACAGCTAATGACAACATACCCTGCAAGGTGAGTAGATATGTGGCACTAGGATTCAGGTTATGATGCCACTCTCACCTAGAGAAGGCTGTGTACCACACTTCAAGTGGGATATAGCCAGACTGGAGGACACGTAGAAAAGAGTGACACAGAGGGTGGAAGAACTCACAATTACCTCTAGTGAGGAAGGGTTTGATCGAGTTGGAGTGGTTAGCCTGCAAACGCGGATAATGACAATGGTCGTCATATGGCTTGCTCTATTATAGCTACAAGGGGGATAACAAGTATCAATGGCAGGAAGATATAGGAAGATTTCAATCATAAGATTGTTGATATCTCATGCATGTCCTAAGATATTACCCTCAGATTTGATGGCCAGTCAGTGTTCTCCAGAGAAAACAGAACCAATGGGATGTATATGTAGGAGCCAATGCCCTTGGGCCCCTGAATGTTCGCTGAAAAATCAGCCAAAAGAGGCTCATTCATCGGAGAAAGTCACACAAATTTACTTAATGTGTGTACATGGGAGCCTTCAGAATGATGACCCAGTGATACAGGAGAAATTATCTATTTGTATGCATAGGTTCAATAAATATGAATAGCCATGTAGAAATAGGATTGGACAAAAAGTGTATGCCCTAATGCTACTAGACTGAGTGGGGAAACTGAGCAAGGCCTGTCTGTCTAGATTCTTCTTGCCCTCTCTGAGCAGCATTCTTTTGCTCTGGGTATGGGGCAGGACCCTCTCTGAAATGGAGGTCTTACAACCTACAGTCAGACACAGTAAGTCAGATCATTTGTTTATGGCCAGTTTATACACATAAAGGTGGGGGGAATTAGACTAATATTTCTAGGTTTTATGGCTGGCTTCAGGGAAAAGGGGTTCTGGTTTCTATGACCTGCCTTGAGGAATACAAATTCTAGCTTTTATGGCTAGCCTTGAGGGAGAGAGACAGGACTGAGAGACAGGAAGGCAGGAGAAAAATCAGAGAAAACTTCTGCTTTTGAGACCCTTATACTGGGTATTTTTTTCTGAATCCCAAGATATGTCTTCATAGAAAAAGGTGTATTCTAGAGAGTTGGCCCATGTGATTATGGAGACTGACAAGTCTCAAGATCTGCAAGGTGAGTCATCCAACTGGAGACCCAGGAGGGTTGCGGGTGTAGCTCCAGTCCAAGGATCAGCTGGCTCCACACTCAGGGAGAGCTGATGTTTCAGAGCAAGTCCAAAGGCAGAAAAAAAGCTCGTGTTGCAGCTTGAGGGCCATTAGGCAGAGAAAAAAAATATCTCTTACCCAAGGAAGAGTCAGCCCTTTTATTCTGTTTAAGCCCTTGACGGATTAGGATTAGGGATTGGATGAGGCCTTGCCCTGTTAGGGAGGACTATCCACTTTACTCAGTCTACTAATTTAAATGTTACTTGCATCCAAAAACACCCTCTAAGAAACACCTAGAATAGTGTTTGAATATCTGGGTGCTCCCTGGCTCAGTCAGGTTGACACATACAGTTAATCATCACAAGTGAGAATTGTTTCTACCCAGAGACTGATTGATTGATTTCAATCCATGTATAGACAGCATGGTCAGAATTTTCAGTCAAACTAAAAAAATTTATATCTCAGTGGTGATTCAGACGTAGCTCAAACAAGCTCCAGACTTTTAAAAATAAAGAAAAGTCCCAACGTGCTCAGAAATCTCGTGAAACCCAGGCAACCATGCCAGAATTGGTCAAGATTCGAAACGGTGCACTGCATTTCAGGATAGTTTTCTAAACCACTTCTCACACCTAGAATACCAGCAAAAGGCACACTCTCATCAGCTCAAATTTTATTTGCCATTTTTGTCTTTCCTATTGTTTCTTCTCATGGACCAGTCCCAGAAAACAGCAAAGAAAAATGAAATGTGAGCATTTAAAATGTATTTTTAATTAGAGGACTTTTATAGGATCCAAGGAACTGTAAAGCTCCCAGCTCTGACAGTGCCCCAGTTCCCGTTTAATCTTCTTTTCTCCATTTCTAGTCAGCTGTGGGTGCAGATGTTGAAATCTTGTTTGTTTATCATGGGGCCAAGAAGATTTAGGGTTGGGTGCATGTTCGGCTGCCTTCCCTGCCCTCCTGGCACAGCTCCTGAGCCGCACAGCACGGGGGACACTTAAGCATGCTTAATGGGAAAGTCGGTCCCACATGTCCCCTGCAGTTCTCATCTGGTGATTTTTCAGCTTCTGCTTTGGTTGAAGTTAAGGTAATTACAAAGTTATTATTTGTCATTTCCATTATCTTTGGGGTCAGAAAGACATCTGTTGAAAGTTAGCATCATCTGTCATTTACGCCAGCTGGCAGTCAGCACCTGAGCGGACTTAAAAAGTGAGGCAAGGGGCTGGGTGTCCACTGAAAGTAGCTCCGTGCATGTCTGTGTGTGTGTGTGCATGTGTGTGTGCATATGCGTGCGTGTGTGTGTATGTGTGCGTGCGTGCATGTGTTATGTGTGCGTGTGTGTGGGCATGTGCGTGCGTGCGTGTGCGCGCAAAAGAACCCAACCCTGCAGTGAGGAAGCCTGTGCTTTCTTGCAACATCAGTAATGATGAGCTGTAAAGAAACACGGAGTGCCACTGTCCACAATATTCTCCGCGTTTTTGAGTCACACGTGTGGGAAAAGTAATGAAGTCAGATGAACTATTCCTAGTTTCCTTCCTGCCGGGCTTTTTTTTTTTTTTTTTTCTTAACATGCAGCACATAGTTCTCTTTTCAGAGTGGAAATGAGAAAATAGTCTGGGGTTAAAAATGCTATTTGATTCAATGAAGAAATATAAGTGATGTATGTGGTCTGTCCTGGCCTTTTGAGTCAGCAAACCACCACAGTGTTTACACATTCAAAGTTATCAGTCGATCCTTCAGTTCAAGGCCAGCATTTTTTTGTTTTGAAGGGTAAGAAAGAAAATAGGCTAGGCTGTAGCCGAAAAGCAGCCATAGTCAGCATGTAAATGAATGTAGTGTCTGTGTTCCAATGAAACTTTATTTTTTTGAGGTAGAGCCTTGCTCTTTTACCCAGGCTGGAGTGCAGTGGTGCAATCATAGTTCACTGCAGCCTCAAACTCCTGGGCTCAAGCAATCCTCCCACCTCAGCCTCCTAAGTAGCTGGGATGATAGGTGCATGCCACCACTCCCAGCTTTTTTTTTTTTTTTTTTAATTTTTGTGGAGACAGAGTCGTCTTATATTGCCCAGGCTAGTCTCAAATTTCCTGGCCTCAAGTGATCCTCCCTGCCTCGGTCTCCCTAATTGCTGAGGTTATAGGAGTGAACCACCACAGCTGGCAATAAAACTTCATTTACCAAAACAGGCAATGGGGTCAGATTTGGTTCATAGGCCATAGTCTGTGAACCCCTGATTTTACTGACATTCCACAAAGCTTGACCCTGAAGGAATAGGCATAAAATAGAGGCTTGCGATGGGATTGTAGAGCAAGAAGAGAGAAGAGCAAGGAGTCCTATACAGGTTCCCCAGGCATTGGGCTTGTTGTGATGCCCCAGAATCCCTCTGAGCAGCATGTTCACCCCAATCTTTCCCTAAAGCTTATACCTACTGATGCAGACCAATCTTGCTTTGCAAATCCAATTTTGTTTTATATGCTCTGAGAAGATAAAATGTTGGTACAGATCTTTCTCTTAGCACCATGAAAATATGGGTAATGTTCAAAATTCCCTAAAGCTGAGCATTCAGATATTCAGAATACGACTGTTATCTGAACTTAAACCATGGATTGTTACGGTTTTTGGATCATCTCACTTACCCCAGCAATTGTGGGTGTGTTAATAGTCTGCTCCTTTGTTAGACGGGAAGGATTTCACCTATCCTCAAAGAGGAAAATGAAATCTTTACAGATCAGTGAAGTTAGTCCAAATGTCAGTGCAGAGAATGATGATATGCCGGACTGAAGACCAGAGCTGAGACTTCAGTGTGTTGAGCATTCGGCAGGATTTAGAAAGTGAGGGATAAACTTTTTTAGTTCATTTTTACAAATGCCTTTACCTTTTCTCATAGGTTCATTTCAATTTGATCAGTTTAGGGAATATTATTCTGTTCCTTTGGATTTAGGAATTTGATTCTATTCTACTCAAGATGATCTTCAAATTAATAGGAAACCAGGACTCACTTGAGCTTTCCTAAAATAACAAATTAACTAAAACCAAAAAAGTTTACAAAGACCCTAAAGATAATATAGCAAGAATAAAGAAAAGAGCTAAAGTTGAAGAATTAAGTTAAAGATGATCCATATTTAATATATGTATTTTTTTCCACTGATAAATTAGTTCTGAAAAACTTTCTCTTCCTATGGGGTCAGAAACTGGGGAGCTTGAGAGATTTACAGTAAGATGCAAAGCAGCATCCTTTACACAAATAACACTAACCAATATGCTTACATCAACTCCACTGGGTTTTCCAGGTATGTGGTTGAAGGTTTATGTGGACCAGCTGGAAAAGTTGCTGCAACATCCTAATGAACATCTGCTACTTTCCAAACTCAACCACTCATTATGAAGGTTGTGGACACACTAAAAAGGGCTATAAAAGAAACAACTGTTCTTGTCCACTTGGGATTGGGAATAAATTGCTTTAGAGAAGATATAAATATGTTCAATTTATATAAATCAGGAAAAAAAAATCTATGTATTTTGGAGACTAAAAATTTCTTAACAAGCCCTTTAAGATACTGCTTTTAACATCAATTAGCTTTATTTAGTACAAGCCAGTAAAAAATGGCCTCTCAATAAAATGCCTTAGCTATAATTCTGACTATATTCCTTCAATAGTGTCTCAATAAATCAGAGATAGATATTGATGAGCCACTGTAAATGTAAGTAGAAATGTGATTATTTTTACTATTGTATGAAATGCTTTGCCTACATTAGACATTTGGTACTAGATGGCAGTAGATTGATTGCTACATGACTAGTAATTGATATAAATGTTATATGTTGGCATTAATTGCAATCCCATATAAAATACTGATTTAGAATAAATTGAAAAATAATTGAAAGGTGAAAAAACTTGACATTTTGGAAGTTGAACAATTTACATATATTTCAACATTATGTCAAATTCTTTATTTCATATGCTAAAATTAAAATAATTGACAGAAATTGCTTTAAGAATGTATACCTAAAATATAATTTCCATTTAAAAAATAAAACTTGAGTGGTTAAATCTGTCTTTACTATTGGGAATAGTTTGGATGACCAACAGGCATGGCCATTCAGGAAAATGTTACCTCAGAGATATCTCACACTTCTTCAGTTATGAGATAAAGAAGGGGCTTTACACAGTCATGGGCTCAGTTTTACTTTACTGGATTTATTATCAAAAGTGCAAAGATATTGATAGCATACAGAAATAATTATTAAAAACCTTTCCAACACACAATTTGCATTATTGACCAATTACAATGTAAATACTTTAATTGAAACAATTACCAGTGGAGACTGCAAAAGCTCAATATTGTATAGATTGACTATTAATTTGTTAAACAAGGATTGCTTGCTTAATGCTTATTCTGTATATTACATTGTACTGGGAGCAATGGAAGTCAACAGTGAGATATGTTTTAGGGTACCCTTACCAGCAAGCTCTGGGACTAATTCATCTTTATATCATCCATAATGGCTAGAACAGTCTTGGTAATAACTAACAGTAGTTATAAAATAACTAAATAATTTTCTCCTTCACCCTTAATGAGTTCTTAGCTGGGATTTCCTTTATGAAAAGACAGATAAACAAGAGGAAAACAAACATGAGTTTAATATATGTACACCAGAGGTATACATCAGGAGTTATATTCTGGGAGATATCCAGAGACATGAGTAAATCTCTGGAGTAGAACTCAAAGAACTGTCTTACACTTCAGGATAAATACCATCATTCTCTGAAATAAAGAAGTGACTGGGGAAAGTCCCAGTTAGCTGTAAAACAAAACCTTGTATTGCAGATTTAAATTCATGCCATTGATAACAATCTCTAATGATTTAGTCATCCTTCTCTTCCTAGCGCAGAGGGGAAGACACCCTTACAAATAGAGATTTCCTTTATATGTAAATTTTTCATACAAACAAGTAACTTCTCAGAGATTCTCCTGTGTCTGCAGTTTCTCAAAATAATGGCTCAAAATACTCCTTATGCTAAAGAGGCTTCCTTTGGAGCAGCATGTTCTGGCCCCCAGAGTCATATTTTAGGGTGCTATATTCTGAGCTCTATACTAGACTTCTTCTCTAAAACTCATAATCCCATTGTAACCATGAGAAAAAAACATCAGACAAACTCTACTTGAGAGTGTCAGTTGAAGAGTAATGAGGTCATAAATTTGGAAAGAAGAGCTTTATTTCTCATATAAAGTGCTACAGCCTGCAGGGTGGCCATTCTGACGAGCAGGGAAGCAGAGCCTCTGGTCAGAAGCCAGAAAGAGGCACTTCAAGGGAGGAACAAAGGGGACAGAAATATATGCAGTGCAGAATGGCCAAATATGCATATTCAATAAGCTGTAGGCAGATCCATGAATATTTGTGAAAGGAGAAATGTGCGCACGTGCAACTGACCTTTGTGCTTCTTCATGGGTCCCATGTATAAAAGATGGCTGTGTTAGCATAATCCTAGGATGGAGTTTTTGGTCCTCTGATTTCAAAGGTGAAGCAGAGGACACAAAAATTCTCACTGTGCATCCTCTGTAGACTGACCAGAACCACTCTGAAGTCAGCTGGTAGTCTCTTATCAGGAAGAAATGCTGGTCAGTTCTGTCAAAAATTGCAAAAGGGAGGGGCAGCAATGAGGCTTGGTTGAAGCCAGGTGTGGAGTCTTTTGCAAGGGCTTGTTTCTGTTTAGCCCTTAGGGAAGAAACCATCAAAGTAGTTGGTAAGTGAAGGGGTATAATGAGGTGTGGTCAACCTCCCATCTATCTTATTGCCATGAAGTCCATTTTCAAGATTTTTCTGGGATCCCCTTGGCCAAGAGCAGGTTTGTTCAATTATTTGGTGGCTTAGAATTTTATTTTTATTTCTTAAGTGACATACTACAAAATTCCTAACTAGTATTCTTCAAAACTGTCAGGGCCATGAAAAATAAGGAAAGTCTGCAAAACTGTCACTGTCAAGAGGATCCTTAGCAAATAATGTGTTGTTGGTAGCCTGATGGGGATAGCATTGAATCTATAAATTGCTTTGGGCAGTATGGCCATTTTCACAATATTGATTCTTCCTATCCATGAGCATGGAATATTTTTCCATTTGATTGTGTCCTTTCTTATTTCCCTGAGTAGTGGTTTGTAGTTCTCTGTGAAGAGGTCCCTCACATCCCTTGTAAGCTGGATTCCTAGGTATTTTATTTTCTTTGTAGCAATTGTGAATGGGAGTTCACTCATGATATGGCTCTCTGTCTATTATTGGTGTATAGGAATGCTTCTGATTTTTTGCACATTGATTTTGTATCCTGAGACTGCTGAAATTGCTTATCAGCTTAAGGAGATTTTGGGCTGAGATAATGGGGTTTTCTAAATATACAATCATGTCATCTGCAAACAGATTTGACTTCCTCTCTTCCTATTTGAATAGCATTTATTTCTTTCTCTTGCCTTGTTCCCCTGGCCAGAACTTCCAATACTATGTTGAACAGGAGTGGTGAGAGAGGGCATCCTTGTCTTGTGCTGGTTTTCAAAGGGAATGCTTCCTGCTTTTGCCCATTCAGTATGATATTGGCTGTGGGTTTGTCATAAATAGCTCTTATTATTATTGACCTTCTTCACAGAATTAGAAAAAAATGACTTTAAATTTCATATGGAACCAAAAAAGAGCCCATATAGCCAAGACAATCCTAAGCAAAAGGAACAAAGCTGGAGGCATCATGCTACCTGACTTCAAGCTATACTACAAGGCTACAGTAACCAAAATAGCATGGTACTGGTACCAAAATAGACATATAGATCAAAGGAATAGAACAGAGGCCTCAGAAATAACACCGCACATCTACAACTATCTAATCTTTGACAAATCTGACAAACACAAGCAATGGGGAAAGGATTCCCTATTTAACAAACGGTGTTGGGAAAACTGGCTAGCCATATGCAGAAAGCTGAAACTGGATCCCTTCCTTATACCTTATACAAAAATTAACTCAAGATGGATTAAAGACTTAAACATACGACCTAAAACCATAAAAACCCTAGAAGAAAACCTAGGTAATACCATTCAGGACATAGGCATGGGCAAAAACACCAAAAGCAATGGCAACAAAAGCCAAAATTGAGAAATGGAATCTAATTAAACTAAAGAGCTTCTGCACGGCAAATGAAACTATCATCAGAGTGAACAGGGAACCTACAGAATGGGAGAAAATTTTTGCAATCTATTCATCTGACAAAGGGCTAATATCCAGAATCTACAAATAACTTAAACAAATTTACAAGAAAAAACTAAACAACCCCATCAAAAAGTGGGCCAAGGATGTGAACAGATACTTCTCAAAAGAAGACATTCATGTGGCCAACAAACATACAAAAAAAAGCTCATCATCACTGGTCATTAGAAAAATGCAAATCAAAACCACAATGAGATACCATCTCATGACAGTTAGAATGGTGATCATTATAAAGTCAGGAAACAACAGATGCTAGAGAGGATGTGGAGAAATAGGAACGCTTTTACACTGTTAGTGGGAGTATAAATTAGTTCAACCATTGTGGAAGACAGTGTGGCAATTCCTCAGGGATCTAGAACCAGAAATACCATTTGACTCACCAATCCCATCACTGCACATATACCCGAAGCATTATAAATCATTCTACTATAAAGACACATGCACATGTATGTTTACTGCAGCACTGCTCACAATAGCAAACACTTGGAATCAACCCAAATGCCCATCAATGATAGACTGGATAAAGAAAATGTGGCACATATACACCATGGAATATTATGCAGCCTTAAAAATGATGAGTTCATGCCCTTTGCAGGATGAGGCTAGAAACCATCATTCTCAGCAAACTAACATAAGAACAGAAAACCTAACACTGCATGTTGTCACTCATAAGTGGGAGATGAACAATGAGAACACATGGACACAGGGAGGGGAACATCACACAATGGGGCCTGTTGGGGGGTGGGAGGCTAGGGGAGGGATAGCATTAGGAGAAATACTTCATGTAGATGATGGGTTGATGGGTGCAGCAAACCACCATGGCGTGTATATACCTGTGTAATAAATATGCACGCTCTGTACATGTATCCTAGAACTTAAAGTATAAGAAAAGAAAAGTTGATTGCGTTAGATAAATAATTTTTTAAAAATGTGGTATTTTGAATGAGATCCTGGAATAGAAAAAGGAGGTTAAGGAAACATAAATGAAATCCATATAAATAATAAAATTTAGTGACTAAAATATATCCATATTGTTTATTATTTATGATAAATGTGCTGTAGTCATGTAAGATGTAAACAACAGAGGAAATTAATATGAGATACATGGAAAATCTCTGTATTATCATTGCATTTTTTCCTGTAAATTTAAAACTATTATAAAATAAAAGGTTTATTTAAATATTTTAAAATGACATGGTTGGACTAGATTTTACGTATTACCTTTTATTGTTCTGTGACTTTAATACCTGACTGTTAAAGTGTTATTCCTTTGTGCATTTGAGCCAGAATAAATCTATTTGATAAAGTACAGTTCATTATAGAGGATACAGAGGAATCTTGTGTCCTCAACTGTCTTGTCTTCCTAGCCCCAAACACTGAATTCTGAATACATGTTAATTACATTAAAAAAATTGTTATGATGATCATTCTCCCCCATTAAATAAATAGAAACAGATTTTGATTCAGGAAAGAAAACTGTTCCTGATTTATTGTACACTCTTTTCATTCTTAGGAAACCTCGCCCCCCCACTAACACACAATTGCAAAGCTTTTGAATGCATAGCACTTACATTCACATTGTAAGTCTATTAAAAAGTCTATTAAAATTTTGTGGCTGGGCATGGTGGCTCATGGTTGTAATTACAGCACTTTGGGAGGCCAAGGCAGGCAGATCACTTGAGGTCAGGAGTTCGAGACCATCCTGGCCAATATGGTGACACCCCTGTCTCTACTAAAAATAGAAAAATTAGCCTGTCGCGGTGGCACATGCCTGTGATCTCAGATACTCAGGTGGCTGAGGCAGGAGAATCGCTTGAACCCAGGAGGCAGAGGCTGCAGTTAGCTGAGATTATGCCACTCCACTCCAGCCTGGGCAACAGTAAGAGTCTGTCTCAAAAAAAAAAAAAAAAAAGAAAACTTTGCATTGCAATAGTTTATTATGCATACTATATACGTAATACAGTCATGTGCTACATAATGGTGTTTTGATCAGCAATGGACCAAATATATGATGGATGTCCCATAAGATTATAATGGAGCTGAAAATTTCTTGTCACCTAGTGATGTCATAGCCATCCTAATGTAATAGCAACACGCGTTACGTTTGTGATGATGCTGTTACAAACAAAGTTACTGAACTGCCAGTCTTAGAGATGTCTAGCACTTACAGTTATATACAGTACCTAATACTTGATAATGATAATAAATGACTATGTTACTGGTTTATGTATTTACTATACTTTTTATTGTTACTTTAGAGTGCACCCCTACATATATATGTATATGCATATATATCTATGTGTATATATATGTGTGAGTGTGTGTGTGTGTGTGTGTGTATATAATGAACTGTAAAACAGCCTCAGGCAGGTCCTTCAGGACGTATTCCCAAAGAAGGCACTGTTATCACAGGAGATGACAGCTCCACGCCTGCTACTGCCCCTGAAGACCTTCCAGTGGGACAAGATGTGGAAGTGGAGGACAGCGATATTGATGATCCTGACTCTTTGTAAGCCTGGGCTAATGTATCTGTTTGTGTCTTAGTTTTTAACAAAAAAATTTAAAAAGTAAAGAAAAAACTAAAATATCTTAAAAATAGAAAAGAGCTTATAGAATAAGGATATAAAGAAAGAAAATATTTTTGTATAGCTGTGCAATGTGTTTGTGTTTCAAGCTATTATTAATAAAACTTTACAAAACAAAAAGTCACAGTAAGCTAAGGTTAATTTGTTACAGAAAAAAGATTAAAAAATAAATTTAGTGTAGGCTAAGAGTGCAGGGTTTATAAAGTCTTCAGTAGAACACAGCAATATTCTAGACTTTTGCATTCACTCACCACCCACTCATTCACTGACTCAGAGCAACTTCCAGTCCTAGAAGCTCCATTCATGGTAAATGCTCTGATATGGTTTGGCTGTGACCCAACCCAAATCTCATCTTGAATTGTAGCTCCCATAATCCCCACATGTCACGGGGGGGACCCAGTGGGCAGTTTCCCCCATGCTATTTTCATAATATTAAGTTCCCATGAGATCTGATGGTTTTATAGGGGGCTTCCCCTTTTGCATGGCTCTTACTCTTCTCTCTTCTGCCACCATGCAAAGAAGAACGTGTTTGTTTCCCCTTCTGCCATGATTGTAAGTTTCCTGATGCCTCGCCAGCCATGCAGAACTATGAGTGAATTAAACCTTTTTCCTTTATAAATTACCAGTTGCAGGTATGGTCTTATAGCAGCATAAGAACAGACTAATACATGCTTTATATAGGTGTATCATATTTAATCTTTTTTACTATATTTTTACTGTACCTTTCCTATATTCAGCTATGTTTAGATAAACAAACACTCACACTGTGTTACAATGACCTACAGTATTCAGCACAGTAACCTGCTGCACTGGTTTGCAGCCTAGGAGAAATAGGCTATACCTAGGTGTGTGGTGGGCTGTACCGTCTAGTTTTGTGTAAGTTCAGAGTATGATGTTTTCACAACAAGGAAATTGCCTAATGACACATTTCTCAGGAGGTATCTCTGTTGTTAAGAAAAAAGACATTGTAACTATAACCAATTTTTAGTGTCGCAACATAAGCAAATTCATTCACAGTCCTCACTCTTACTTTGGCACTTGTGCAGCTCAACACTGGAGGCGGTAGTTTGTAAGGTGTAAACTTTCTGCAAGTCCTGGTGCCAGGGTTACTTGAAGGACTAAACCAGGCTAAGCTCTGTGGTAGCTGGAATGGATCTGCTCACTTCCTTTAGAGGCAGAAATTTGAGAAGCGGGAAGGAGTTGAGGAACCTCTTAGATACCTTTAAGCAAACCAGTCCACCTAATTAGAAGTGGTGTAATCTCCCTTTCCTTTCCTGCATGATTATAAACAGGAAGATTTTAGAGGCAATATATTCATAAGGTAAAAATTTGACCTTGGAAATACTTCAGGATTTCTGATTTCTTATGGTGGCTTTGCTTTGTGACTGAGACTCCATTGTGCTGGGCTTCCCTGTCATCTCCATATCCTCACGGATCTCTAATTTCTCTACTCCAGGGTGTGATTAGCCACACCTTGTCTTCTCCCCTAGAAGTACTACAGGAATGAGTAAGTGAGGATCTGTTGGGGGCTTTGTAAGATATGATCTATTTAAATGTGAAGATATTACTAAAATCACCACCACATAGTTGGCAAAATGCAAAATCTCAGAGCAGCAGCTATATCTGCCAATCATTTCAGAGAGATTGAAATATGCTGCCCAGTGAAGCAGGACCCTTGCTTTAACTGAGATGAGAGGAGGAAAAAAAAAAAAAAAGAAGTATAAAAAAAAGGATTTCTCAACGTGGTGGCTCAAGCCTGTAATCCCAGCACTTTGGGAGGCTGAGGCGGGCAGATCACCTAAGGTCAGGAGTTCAAGACCAGCCTAATCAACATGGTGAAACCCAGTCTCTACTAAAAATACAAAAATTAGCTAGGCATCGTGGTGGGCACCTGTAATCCCAGCTACTCGGGAGGCTGAGGCAGGAGAATAACTTGAACCCAGGAGGCGGAGGTTGCAGTGAGCGGAGATTGTGCCACTGAACTCCAGCCTGAGTGACAGAGAGAGATTCTGTCTCAATAAAAAATAAATAAATAAAAATAAAATTAAAAAGACAAAGATTTTGAAATTAACATTATGATGGAAAGATAAAAGCGATATTTGAGGCACATATTTATTTGTTTACTCTTTTCATGAAATCTTCTGTAATCACACTTTTTGTCTATTTGTTTTGAATTAATACTTTTCTTTGGTAAAATTGTTAAATCCTACTACACTGACTCAAAATTGGTAACAAATGAAGTAAGATCAGCTATAATTTACCTTTGCAAAATCTCTGTATTTTTCGTTTGCTTAAAATAAATCTATATATCTTCATTAAATGGTCCCAAATGGTTTAAACTATTCAAGAGAATAAACCTTTTGAGAGAAGTATAAAAGTCATTGGCAACTTCAGTTATTAATCTTTTTTTTTTTTTTTTTTTTTAAATTTTACAGCTGGGCCTCCGGGGGTGACATCACATGTTGGCAGGTTCTGTGATGCCCACCTGAGCCGCAAAACCAGCAAGATTTTATTAGGGATTTCAAAAGGGGAGGGGGGTATGAATAGCGAGTGGGTCACAGAGATCACATGCTTCAAATGGCAATAAAAGATCACAAGGGCAGAAGGACAGAGCAAGGTCACAAGGCCAGGGCGAAATTAGAATTACCAATGAGGTTCCATGTCCTGCTGTGCACGCATTGTCGTTGGTAAACATCTTAACAGGAAACGGTTCAAGAGCAGAGAACCAGTCTGACTAGAATTCGTCAGGCTGGAATTTCCTAATCCTAGCAAGCCTGAGGGCACTGCAGAAGACCAGGGCATATTTCATCCCCTATCTTCAACCGCATAAGGCAGACACCCCCAGAGTGGCCGTCCATAGGCCTCCCCTGGGAATGCATTCCCTTCCCAGGGTTATTCCTCACTGGGAAAAGAATTCAGCGATACTTTTCCCACTCATTTTTTGCAATAAGAAAACTATGACTCTGTTCTGCCTGTCCCCACAGGCAGTCAGACCTTATGGTTATCTGCCTTGTTCCCTGAACATCAGTGTTACCCTGTTCTTTTTCATGGTGCCCAGATTTCATATTGTTCAAACACACGTTTTACAATTTGTGGAGTTAACACAATCATCACAGGGTCCTGAGGCGACATACATCCTCAGCTTACGAAGATGACGGGATTAAGAGACTAAAGTAAAGACAGGCATAGGAACTCATAAGAGTATTGATTGGGGAAGTGATAAGTGTCCACGAAATCTTCACAATTTATCTTCTTCTGCCGTGGCTTCAGACGGTCCCTCCGTTCAGGGTCCCTGACTTCCTGCAACACCCTGAACTCTACTGATACACAAAGCAGTTAATGATAAATGCTTTTATGCTCAGCTGAGACAAAGGACGAAAAAAATTGGTCAAATTGATAGAAAATGAAACCTTACATACAAAGTCCCTGGAGACCACAGAAACCAAAAGGATCAAGTGGCCTGGGCTCTCCAGTGGAGTCGTGAGGGAACTCAAAGGCAGTAGCGAGAAGCAGGATGACTGGAATGAGCTTCTGATTCAGTTATTAATCTTGATTTCAATTTATTTTAAAATCATAAACTTGTTTAAATATTTTCACCAGCAACATTTTGCCACTGGTGTCCAAGTGGTTATAAGTACCAACATAATAACATTATGACCATATGAAAGTACCCTAAAAGTCAGCTCTTTTAATACTTCATATTCATCTTGGCCCAAAGTATTAGTATTAGCATTTCTGTGTGTGTGTTTCAAATGTTAGGGTACTGAACTCATATGGCTTTATTTTACCCTTTTTGGATGCTTAGGGTTTTATGATCTAATGTTTGGGGTGGTAGTAGCCAAAAAAGTTTTATTTCAATCAGAGACTGCTTTCATGGACAGAATTCTCATCCCTTTTCTTGCTTGAGAACTCAATCTGCATAGTATCATAATATGACTCTTTATGGAATTGCTTGTGTTAGTCAAAGAAAGAGTTAAAGTGACAATTGAGACTCTATTAATGAGTCTCTGTTGGCTTGGAGTAGTACAGGTTGGGAGGGACATCTTTGTAGTTACATGCCTCTTCATTTTATAGATGATAAAATCGGTTCCAGAAGAACAAATGGCTCATCCAAGCCCCCCAGAGCCAGTCAGGTGCATCTGAACCAGGTTTCCCCAAAACGTGCCTCATGTACATTGGTGCCTCTGATTAACAGTTGGGACCTTCCCCAAGCTCTTCTCTACCATTCAGGCCCACTACAAGTTGTCACTACTTAAAAGCTTCCTGCAAGTAGTAAATTACTGTCAGTGAACAATAACTTCTATGGAGCTACTTTTGCTGGGCTGCTTGAACATCTGGCAAAACTATTTCATCTTCAAGGAGGAGCAGAGATTGGAGAAAAGTCTTCAAGGCACATGCATATCACACCATTGTTTTCCCTTGAGCCCTATCCTCATTTTGCTGGTCTCATGCATTTCTGCTGTTGCCTGAGAAGCATCTCTTTACCTCACTTTAAGAACATGAACTTTGAATGCATGAGGTTAATTACAAGAAATATTGGTACCTAGAAAAGCCTATTCTTTTAAAGGATAACACATCAGATCTTCGGTGGAGCCAAGATGGCCAAATAGGAACAGCTCCGGTCTACAGCTCCCAGTGTGAGCGACACAGAAGACGGGTGATTTCTGCATTTCCATTTGAAGTACCGGGTTCATCTCACTAGGGAGTGCCAAACAATGGGTGCAGGACAGTCAGTGCAGTGCACTGTGCACGAGCCAAAGCAGGGCGAGGCATTGCCTCACTCGGGAAGCGCAAGGGATCAGGGAGTTCCCTTTCCTAGTCAAAGAAAGGGGTAACAGATGGCACCTGGAAAATCGGGTCAGTCCCACCCTAATACTGTGCTTTTCCAACGGGCTTGGAAAACGGCACACCAGGAGATTGTGTCCTGCACCTGGCTCGGAGGGTCCTATGCCCACGGAATCTCGTTGATTGCTAGCACAGCAGTCTGAGATCAAACTGCAAGGCGGCAGCCAGGCTGGGGGAGGGGCACCTGCCATTGCCCAGGCTTGCTTAGGTAAATAAAGCAGCCAGGAAGCTCGAACTGGGTGGAGCCCACCACAGCTCAAGGAGGCCTGCCTGCCTCTGTAGGCTCCACCTCTGGGGGCAGGGCACAGACAAACAAAAAGTCAGCAGGAACCTCTGCAGACTTAAATGTACCTGTCTGATAGCTTTGAAGAGAGTAGTGGTTCTCCCAGCACGCAGTTGGAGATCTGAGAATGGGAAGACTGCCTCCTAAAGTGGGTCCCTGACCCCCGAGCAGCCTAACTGGGAGGCACCCCCTGTAGGGACAGACTGACACCTCACTCAGCCGGGTACTCCTCTGAGACAAAACTTCCAGAGGAACTATCAGACAGCTGAATTTGCAGTCTCACAAAAATTCCACTGTTCGGCAGCCACCGTTGCTGACACCCAGCCAAAAAGGGTCTGGAGTGGACATCTAGCAAACTCCAACAGACCTAAAGCTGAGGGTCCTGTCTGGTAGAAGGAAAACTGATAAACAGAAAGGACATCCACACCAAAAACCCATCTGTACATCACCATCATCAAAGACCAAAAGTAGATAAAACCACAAAGATGGGGAAAAGACAGAGCAGAAAAACTGGAAACTCTAAAAAGCAGAGCACCTCTCCTCCTCCAAAGGAACGCAGTTCCTCACCAGCAACGGAACAAAGCTGGATGGAGGATGACTTTGATGAGCTGAGAGAAGAAGGCTTCAGACGATCAAACTACTCCGAGCTACGGGAGGAAATTCAAAACAATAGCAAAGAAGTTAAAAACTGTGAAAAAAAATTAGACGAATGGATAACTAGAATAACCAATGAAGAGAAAGGCTTAAAGGAGCTGATGGAGCTGAAAGCCAAGTTTCGAGAACTATGCGAAGATTGCAGAAGCCTCGGTAGCCGATGCGATCAACTGGAAGAAAGGGTATCAGTGATGGAAGATGAAATGAATGAAATGAAGTGAGAAGGGAAGTCTAGAGAAAAAAGAATAAAAAGAAATGAACAAAGCCTCCAAGAAATATGGGACTATGTGAAAAGACCAAACCTACTTCTGATTGCTGTACCTGAAAGTGACAGGGAGAATGGAACCAAGTTGGAAAACACTCTGCAGGATATTATCCAGGAGAACTTCCCCAATCTAGCAAGGCAGGCCAACATTCAGATTCAGGAAATACACAGAACGCCACAAAGATACTCCTTGAGAAGAGCAACTCCAAGACACATAATTGTCAGATTCACCAAAGTTGAAATGAAGGAAAAAATGTTAAGGGCAGCCAGAGAGAAAGGTCGGGTTACCCACAAAGGGAAGCCCATCAGACTAACAGCTGATCTCTCCGCAGAAACTCTACAAGCCAGAAGAGAGAGGGGGCCGATATTCAACATTCTTAAAGAAAAGAATTTTCAACCCAGAATTTCATATCCAGCCAAACTAAGCTTCATAAGTGAAGGAGAAATAAAATACTTTACAGACAAGCAAATTCTGAGTGATTTTGTCACCACCAGGCCTGCCCTAAAAGAGCTCCTGAAGGAAGCACTAAACATGGAAAGGAACAACTGGTACCAGCCCCTGCAAAAACATGCCAAATTGTAAAGACCATCGAGGCTAGGAAGAAACTGCATCAACTAATGAGCAAAATAACCAACTAACATCATAATGACAGGATCAAATTCACACATAACAATATTAACTTTAAATGTAAATGGGCTAAATGCTCCAATTAAAAGACACAGACTGACAAACTGGATAAGGAGTCAGGACCCATCAGTGTGCTGTATTCAGGAAACCCATCTCATGTGCAGAGACACACATAGACTCAAAATAAAGGGATGGAGGAAGATCTATCAAGCAAATGGAAAACAAAAAAAGGCAGGGGTTGCAATCCTAGTCTCTGATAAAATAGACTTTAAACCAACAAAGATCAAAAGAGACAAAGAAGGCCATTACATAATGATAAAGGGATCAATTCAACAAGAGGAGCTAACTATCCTAAATTTATATGCACCCAACATAGGAGCACCCAGATTCATAAAGCAAGTCCTGAGTGACCCACAAATGGACTTAAACTCCCACACAATAATAATGGGAGATTTTAACACCCCACTGTCAACATTAGACAGATCAACAAGACACAAAGTTAACAAGGATATCCAGGAATTGAACTCAGCTCTGAACAAAGTGTACCTAATAGACATCTACAGAACTCTCCACCCCAAATCAACAGAATATACATTTTTTTCAGCACCACACCACACCTATTCCAAAATTGGTCACATAGTTGGAAGTAAAGCTCCCCTTAGCAAATGTAAAAGAACAGAAATTATAACAAACTGTCTCTCAGACCACAGTGCAATCAAACTAGAACTCAGGATTAAGAAACTCACTCAAAACCGCTCAACTACATGGAAACTGAACAACCTGCTCCTGAATGACTACTGGGTACATAATGAAATGAAGGCAGAAATAAAGATGTTCTTTGAAACCGACGAGAACAAAGACACAACATACCAGAATCTCCGGGACACATTCAAAGCAGTGTGTAGAGGGAAATTTATAGCACTAAATGCCCACAAGAGAAATCAGGAAAGATCCAAAATTGACAACGTAACATCACAATTAAAAGAACTAGAAAAGCAAGAGCAAACACATTCAAAAGGTAGCAGAAGGCTAGAAATAACTAAAATCAGAGCAGAACTGAAGGAAATAGAGACACAAAAAACCCTTCAAAAAACTAATGAATCCAGGAGCTGGTTTTTTGAAAAGATCAACAAAATTGATAGACCGCTAGCAAGACTAATAAAGAAGAGAGAAGAATCAAATAGATGCAATAAAAAATGAAAAAGGGGATATCACCACCAATCCCACAGAAATACAATCTACCATCAGAGAATACTACAAACACTTCTACGCAAATAAACTAGAAAATCTAGAAGAAATGAATAAATTCCTCGGCAAATACACCCTCCCAAGACTAAACCAGGAAGAAGTTGAATCTCTGAATAGACCAATAACAGGTTCTGAAATTGTGGCAATAATCAATAGCTTACCAACCAAAAAGAGTCCAGGACCTGATGGATTCACAGCCAAATTCTACCAGAGGTACAAGGAGGAACTGGTACCATTCCTTCTGAAACTATTCCAATCAATAGAAAAAGAGGGAATCCTCCCTAACACATTTTATGAGGCCAGCATCATCCTGATACCAAAGCCTGGCAGAGACACAACCAAAAAAGAGAATTTCAGACCAATATCCTCGATGAACATTGATGCAAAAATCCTCAATAAAATACTGGAAAACGGAATCCAGCAGCACATCAAAAAGCTTATACACATTGATCAAGTGGGCTTCATCCCTGGGATGCAAGGCTGGTTCAACATACACAAATCAATAAATGTAATCCAGCATATAAACAGAACCAAAGACAAAAACCACATGATTATCTCAATAGATGCAGAAAAGGCCTTTGACAAAATTCAACAACCTTCATGCTAAAAACTCTCAATAAATTAGGTATTGATGGGATGTATCTCAAAATAATAAGAGCTATCTATGACAAACCCACAGTCAATATCATACTGAATGGGCAAAAACTAGAAGCATTCCCTTTGAAAACTGCCACAAGACAGGGATGCCCTCTCTCACCACTCCTGTTCAACATAGTGCTGGAAGTTCTGGCCAGGGCAATCAGGCAGGAGAAGGAAATAAAGGGTATTCAATTAGGAAAAGAGGAAGTCAAATTGTCCCTGTTTGCAGATGACATGATTGTATATCTAGAAAACCCCATTGTCTCAGCCCAAAATCTCCTTAAGCTGATTAGCAACTTCAGCAAAGTCTCAGGATACAAAATCAATGTACAAAAATCACAAGCATTCTTGTACACCAATCACAGACAAACAGAGAGCCAAATCATGAGTGAATTCCCATTTACAATTGCTTAAAAGAGAATAAAATACCTAGGAATCCAACTTACAAGGGATGTGAAAGACCTCGTCAAGGAGAACTACAAACCACTGCTCAATGAAATAAAAGAGGATACAAACAAATGGAAGAACATTCCATGCTCATGGGTTGGAAGAATCAATATCGTGAAAATGACCATACTGCCCAAGGTAATTTATCGATTCAATGCCATCCCCATCAAGCTACAAATGACTTTCTTCACAGAGTTGGAAAAAACTACTTTAAAGTTCATATGGAACCAAAAAAGAGCCCTCATCACCAAGTCAATCCGAAGCCAAAAGAACAAAGCTGGAGGCATCACGCTACCTGACTTCAAACTATACTACAAGGCTACAGTAACCAAAACAGCATGGTACTGTTACCACAATAGAGACATAGATCAATGGAACAGAACAGAGCCCTCAGAAATAATGCCACATATCTACAACTATCTGATCTTTGACAAACCTGACGAAAACAAGAAATGGGGAAAGGATTCCCTATTTAATAAATGGTGCTGGGAAAACTGGCTAGCCATATGTAGAAAGCTGAAACTGGATCCCTTCCTTACACCTTGTACAAAAATTAATTCAAGATGGATTAAAGACTTACATGTTAGACCTAAAACCATGAAAACCCTAGAAGAAAACCTAGGCAATACCATTCAGGACATAGGCATGGGAAAGGACTTCATGTCTAAAACACCAAAAGCAATGGCAACAAAAGCCAAAATTGACAAATGGGATCTAATTAAACTAAAGAGCTTCTGCACAGCAAGAGAAACTACCATCAGAATGAACAGGCAACCTACAAAATGGGAGAAAATTTTTGCAACCTACTCTTCTGACAAAGGGCTAATATCCAGAATTTACAATGAACTCAAACAAATTTACAAGAAAAAAACAAACAACCCCGTCAAAAAGTGGGCGACGGACATGAACAGACACTTCTCAAAAGAAGACATTTACGCAGCCAAAAAACACATGAAAAAAATGCTCATCATCACTGGCCATCAGAGAAATGCAAATCAAAACCACAATGAGATACCATCTCACACCAGTTAGAATGGCCATCATTAAAAAGTCAGGAAACAACAGGTGCTGGAGAGGATGTGGATAAATAGGAACTCTTTTACACAGTTGGTGGGACTGTAAACTAGTTCAACCATTGTGGAAGTCAGTGTGGCGATTCCTCAGGGATCTCGATCTAGAAATACCATTTGACCCAGCCATCCCATTACTGGGTATATACCCAAAGGACTATAAATCATGCTGCTATAATGACACCTGCACACGTATGTTTATTGCGGCACTATTCACAATAGCAAAGAGTTGGAACCAACCCAAATGTCCAACAACGATAGACTGGATTAAGAAAATGTGGCACATATACACCATGGAATAGTATGCAGCCATCAAAAATGATGAGTTCATGTCCTTTGTAGGGACATGGATGAAACTGGAAACCATCATTCTCAGTAAACTATCACAAGAACAAAAAAAGCAAACACAGCATGTTCTCACTCATAGGTGGGAATTGAACGATGTGAACTCATGGACACAGGAAAGGGAACATCACACTCTGGGGACTGTTGTTGGGTGGGGGGAGGGGGGAGGGACAGCATTAGGAGATATACCTAATCCTAAATGACGAGTTAATGGGTGCAGCCAACCAACACGGCACATGGATACATATGTAACAAATGTGCACTTTGTGCACATGTACCAAACCTAAAGTGTAATAAAAAAAAAGAAAAAAAAAGGGGTAACACATCAAACTGCCCTAATTTAGACTCAACTAATAAGATAATAAACTGAATTTTAAAAATAAAGAATATATGGGTCCAAGGGTGCTCTATTATGGCTATATTCTCAAATGTACTGTACAATTCTCCCAAACAGCCACTATTTTCTTCTATTGATTCTCCTTGTGTTTCCCTCCCAAAGCTGAGAGTTTGGTCAAAGATGATGATCTTTTCTTTAAGGACAAGAACTATATGTAGTTAGGAATATTAATGTAGCTTCAATTCCCTTCTACAGCCTCCATATCAGCAGCCAAATGCCATTTATTTAAGTTTATAGAAAACAAATTAGAGCTGAGAACTTTTCAGATCTATATTGAGTACTCAATTTCCATTTCCGTGTAGCAAATTTACAAACTTTTAGAAGCAATAAAACATAATTCTATTAGAAGTACACATTCTCTAATATTGTAATTTCCTGCTTTTAAGTTGCTCAACAATCTGTTGTTTCTTTTTTTTCCTTTTCCATAGGCAGCATTGTGTGGGTTACTGCAATATTAAAATGGCAGAGTTCCCTGACCTCCCTTGCAGGACAAGTGACAGAGGTGTGTCTCATCTGTTCAACCGCCATGTGCTCAAACCTCTTACAGGATGGGGAGCAGCACATAGACGTGCAGGTGCAGGAGCCAGGCAAGCACTTTTGGGATCCAGCCCCATGATAGTGTCTAGGGGTGGGTGCCTGCAACTACCGAAGACCCAGTGGGCATGTTACAGTTATCTTTTAGCTCTGCTGTTCGCAGACAGCTTAAGTGTTAACCAGCTCAGTGCCCTCTTAGTACCTGGGTCATTGTCTGACATCCAGGAAGAATCAGGTCACATGCACAAATTGAAGGATGGCAAATGTGGGAGATTTTATTGCTGCATGGAGGTGGCTCTCAGTGGGATGGATGAGGAGCTGGAAAGGGGATGGAGTGGAAAGATGATGTTCCCTGGACTTTGGAGGTCCCAAGGCTGATCTTTTCTCTGATCATCCCCAGCTGAACTCCTCTCTACGTTCAGACACTCCTTCTCTTGTCTCCTTCTCTGCTGTGCTACTCTTCTGCTCCTCTGTTCCTCTGTTCCTCTGCTCCTCTGTTCTTCGGTTCATGGAGCCTGGGGCTTGGAGTTTACATAGGTACAGGATATAGGGGTGTGGCAGGCCAAAAGGCAACATTTGGGCATGAAGACAGGAATGCTTGTTCCCATTTTGGACCACAGGTTTCCAGGCCTGATGGTGGATCCTTTGCCAGGGAACCACCCTCTTCTACCCAGTATTTCCCTGCCTCCTGTCCACATTAGTAATGTCAAGAAAATACTACTCAAACATTATGTGAATTTATATCCAGGCTAGTAACCACCTTCCCAGTTGATTAGCAGTACAGTGATTTACAACAGCTATGAGAATATACCCTGTGGTCCTCTGTGTATACTGAATTGGACTTCTTAATGTTTCCTTTTAAATGAAATAAAAATTAGAAAACATTGATTTATATAGCAGGGTAGCTCCTGGATAAAGAAGCAGCAAAATACAACAATCACTGTATGAAAATTGAGCTTATCAGCCACCTTGGAAAAGGCCAATAGAATATGCAAACGTTAGCCACATGCTCTAATTTAGTGAAATCATAGCCACTGAAATCAATAATATTAGCACAGGTTTTTAAAAAAATTAAGTCTGGAACATCACTATGCTCATAAATTTATGCCCAAATATTTATATAGTGAGAATAATGTTAGAAATCTTTTATTGGTCAGCAATCCATATTTTTTCTTTCCTCTGTAGCATTTAACCATTAATGTAGGTCCATGAGGATTATGAACCCAGAGAAAGGAATAACAATATCTTTTAACAATCTACAAATGGAGAAGATGAAATATACGGCAGGGCTAGAGGTCTGGTTCCAAAGGAAGAGGGAGAAAAGAGCCTCTAGTGGTGATGTATCCGTCCAATGGGTTCACCTTGCCCACTGCTTAGACAGAGCTTTATTTATCAAGACGGGGAAACTGCAATAGAGAAAGAGTAATTAATGCAGAGCTGGCTGTGTGGGAAACTGAAGTTTTATTATTACTCAAATCAGTCTCGCCAAGCATTTGGGGATCAGACATTTTAAGGATAGTTTGGTGGACAGGGGGAAACCAATGAGTTGACAGTGCCGATTGGTTGGGTCAGAGATGAAAATCACAGGGATTGAAGCTGTCCTTTTGTGCTGAGTCAGTTCCTGTGTGGGGGCCACAAGGTCAGATAAGCCAGCTT
This sequence comes from Symphalangus syndactylus, assembly GCF_028878055.3. Classification (NCBI taxonomy): domain Eukaryota; kingdom Metazoa; phylum Chordata; class Mammalia; order Primates; family Hylobatidae; genus Symphalangus; species Symphalangus syndactylus. The sequence continues at coordinate 129,341,693 of NC_072432.2, forward strand.
TTCCAACTGGGTGGTGCCAGCTGATCCATCAAGTGCAGGGTCTGCAAAATATCCCAAGCACTGATCTTAGGAGCAGTTTAGGGAGGGTCAAAATCTTGTAGCCTCCAGCTGCATGACTCCTAAACCATAATTTCTAATCTTGTGGCTAACTTGTTAGTCTTACAAAGGCAGTCTAGACCCCAGGCAAGAAGGAGGTTTGTTTTGGGAAACAGCTGTTACCGTCTTTGTTTTAAACTATAAACTAAGTTTCTCCCAAGCTTAGTTCAGTCTGTGCCAGGACAGCTTGGAGGTTAGAAGCAAAATGGAGTTGGTTACATCAGATCTCTTTCACTGTCTCAGTTATAATTTTGCAATGGTGATTTCAGTGAGAGGGGAAATGTGTAAAGATAGTGTAAAGAGCAACAGCTTAGACTTTACTGTTCTGCTTACGATTAAAATCCCTTTGAAACAATGGGAATAAAAACAGCTAGATTGTCCTAAAAAAATGCCAGTGGATGATCTTACTTATCAGGGTATGTGAGGTTAAGAGCAGGATTAAATCAATAATATAAAATAAAGAAAGCTTTATCGTCATCGTCATTATTTACATTTAAGTTGAAGTGCATTCATTTCAACCTTGTTACATTCCTACAATGAATAAGACAAACAATAAAAAATATATAACTGGGCTATAGGCTAATAGCTCATTTAAATATTAACAATAACTTCTTTGCTTTATTTCATGAATAACTTAAAAAATATATTTACTATGGCTGGGCGCTGTGGTTCATGCCTGTAACCCCAGCACTTTGGGAGGCCATGGCGGGCAGATGATGAGGTCAGGAGTTCAAGACCAACCTGACCAATATGGTGAAACCCTGTCTCTAATAAAAATACAAAAATTAGCTGGGTGTGGTGGCGTGTGCCTGTAGTCCCAGCTACTTGGGAGGCTGAGGCAGGAGAATCGCTTGAACCCAGGAGACAGAGGTTGCAGTGAGCCAAGATTGCACCACTGCACTCCAGCCTGAGTGACAGAGAGAGACTCCGTCTCAAAAAAATATATATATATTTACTTTCTTCCAAAAGCTATTTATGTATTTCACAAATTAATGAGTTGTGGCAACGACAACAACAACAAAAAAAAACAACTGAAAATTTTAACTTAATTGCATGATCTTTAGTTTTTTTTCTTTATGTTATTTAAGTACTTGTAAAACACTTGCCAATTTCAAAGCTCTAACATGTGAATTTAAAGCTAGGTAACATATAAGTACTTTTAAATTAATGCACTTATTGTGGAGAGCAGCTGAAGGAGGGAGTCCATAAGAGAATCCCTTTATAGCCTGGGGCTCAGCCAAAAGGGAAGCCTGACATTTATTTATGCTTTGACATCTGCTCTCCCATGGGCAAGACTAGTACTTACCATGCACTGGGGAAGGGATAGCTAGTGGGTAAGGGGAATTGAGGGAGAACCAGAGCAAGAGGTGGGGGCTGTGAGGAGTAGAAGAAATTAGGCCTAACACTTGCTGGGAACCATCGTAGCCCTAGGCAAAGGGAAATATTAGAAGACTGTAGTGTGATGCTACTGCCTGGCAGTCAGTTGGAAGATGTGGGTGAGAATCAGAAGGAATCACCCATGCCCAAGTGAGCTTCTTGGACTTGAGTCTTTTCTCGCAGGGCTTGCGGAAGCACCACTCATCCAAGGAAAAATAAACTGGATCTATTGCTATGAGCAATTGACTTACTTACTCAACACAGACACACACAATACCTGTCTTCTCTATTCCTTATCCCTGTCCAAACATTGAAAGTGTAAAGGCAGAGAAGGTGCACGTGTGTGTGTTTAGGTGCATAAGAGATTAGAGAGAGCAGAGGGTACAACTCCCGTAGGAGCCACCAGAGCCACCAGTCCAGCCTCATGCTAGAGCGGTGGGGAGAAACACATCTCTGAATCAGTGATGATAATGACTTTTTTAAGTGAATGGAATTGTTTTACTAACAAATTTAATTAAAGATTATGCAATCAGACTTAATTTTCATTAAGAAAACCCATTTTTCTTTTTTTTTTTTTTTTTTTTTTTTTTTTTGAGACGGAGTCTCGCTCTGTCACCCAGGCTGGAGTGCAGTGGCGCAATCTCGGCTCACTGCAAGCTCCGCCTCCCGGGTTCACGCCATTCTCCTGCCTCAGCCTCTCCGAGTAGCTGGGACTACAGGCGCCCGCCACCACGCCCGGCTAATTATTTTTTTGTATTTTTAGTAGAGACGGGGTTTCACCATGGTCTCGATCTCCTGACCTCGTGATCTGCTCGCCTCGGCCTCCCAAAGTGCTGGGATTACAAGCGTGAGCCACCGTGCCCGGCCAAGAAAACCCATTTTTCAAGGAAGAAGACGAGTGGACATCAGCTGAGTAAAACTGGTACAGATAGTGAAAAAAAAATGTTGTTTTTTACCCCAATGAATTGAACCTCTTCACTATCTGAAAGCCAATTTTTCTCACTTATAGGGTTAAAACTTTGCATGAGTCTTTGTTCATACTGTTCATGTATTAAGAAAAACATACTTCTTTTTCCCCTCCCCACTGCCTTTGCAAAACCTTTCTTTTTAATTTTTATGTTTTAGAGACAGAGTCTTGCTCTGTTGCCCAGGCTGGAGGGCAGTGGCACCATTATAGCTCACTGTAACCTCGAACTCCTGGGTTCAAGTGATCCTCCTGACTCAGCCTCCCAAGTAGCTAGGACTACAGGTGCACACTCCCATGCCTGACTAATTTTTAAAATTTTTTGGGAGATGGGGATCTCGCTATGTGGCCCAGGCTGGTCTTGAAATCTTGGCCTCAAACAATCCTGCCATTTTGGCTCCCCTACATGCCCAGCTCAGAAAAACCTACTTGGTATGTTTCATAGTAGTGTCAATTAAGCTTCAGCCCAGCACACACTTAAAATTTTAGATTCGTTTCAGTGAGATCTGAAATTATGAAGATTTCCTGTGAAGCAAATCAAACCCAAACTCAAACCAAACCAAAGTAGTCATTATTAAAATCTAGCGGATAGTTTTAACTGGATTCTTTGTCCATGCAACTGTGTAACAGTACCTGGACAAAGAATTCTCAAGGCAGTGGACACAAAAAAGTCTATAATTTAATTTCCTTCTGCCTCTTGCCTTTTCCTTCAATCAATGAATAGGTGAATTAAATATACTAAATCCTCATCACAATTTCCTCCTTGCCCCATGAACACCGGTTTGCCTACTCTCAGAAATAATTGCCTTCTTTCTCTTTACATGCATCAGTAAACTGAGTGACTGTGAATTGACATTGCTTAGAGAGGAGGTAAACTTCAGGTTCAGAGGTTTAATTTTTTTTTTTCAAAAGGCAACTAAATGCTGCTGCTTATATAAGCTTTAAAGGGACAACCCATGAGCTGCATGCTTGGTGAGGTTGTCTAAACAAGAATTGCTTTCCAAACTGAATCTATTAGGATGCTTCATAACTTCCCAGAGCAAGGAGCATGCATCTTACGGTTAAATTTTGAGGTCCAGATGACTTTGTTATTAAAGGTCACTTCATCTGAAGTGACCCTTCAGATGCAGAAAGGAAAGAATTATTAGCATATCAGGGGCATTGATCATCAAGGGCTTTTTCTCTCTTTCACTGTGGATGCTATGGAAGCAGTCTATTGATTCCAGGAAAAAATTCAGCTGCTTTTTAGTTCAGAGAAACTCGACCTCAATGTTTACATTCAGAAGAAAGAAAGAGAAAATGAAAGGAGACTGGCTCATGTCCACTGTGTCCTTGATAAAACTGAATGAAAGACATTTAAAAAAGCCCTCCTCCATCTGCTTTCTTTTGGTTTAATTAGAGCAGAAAGTGTTAGAAGAAGGGATGTTCGCTGTTGTGAGGAAGAAAACAAGAAACATACAGTGAGAGGCTTAAATGCTGTTCTCATTGAGATCCATAACAGACCAAAAGAGCTATTAGACAGAAAATTTTGATATTTGAAGATAAATTCTAGAAAGAACCCCATATTGATACGGGGGAGGGGGGGCAGGGAAGTGCTAGGTAGAGAAGGGTGAGGTTCCTGGAGAAGGCTCCAACCTCAGGACTGTGTCCATGGACCTAAGTGAGGACAGACACTGCTGTTTTCACACCCAAGTGTTGCATCTTCCAGGAGCACTCTGGCCCGCTGCGCCCCTCATTCTGTGCCTATAAAAAAACCCTGAGACCCTATCAGGTACACACAGAAGTAGCTGGACATTGAAAGGAACACATCAGCAGAAGAACACATTGATGGATGCCGGCAGGCCATTGACAGCAGAATGACGTGGCATCGAGGGAAATTTGGTTGGAGGTAATTGAAGGAGAGTACAGCTGCTGAGTGGCCTGACTCCAGGGGAAGACCATCTTCCCACTCCATCCCCTTCTGGCTCCCCATCCATCTGCTGAGAGCTATTTCCACCACTCAATAAAATCTCATTCTCCAAGCCCACGTGTGATCCGATGTTTCTGTTACACTAGGGCAAGAACCCCGGGATACAGAAAGCCCTCTGTCCCTACAATAAGGCAGAGGGTCTAATTGAGCTGATTAACAGAAGCTGCCTGTGGATGGCTAAGCTGAAAGAGCACACTGTAATGCATGCCCACTGGGGCTTCGGGGACTGTAAACACTCAATCCTAGACACTGCTGTGGGGTCGGGGCCCAAAATTGCTCCCCATGACCTGCCCGTCTGTGTGCTCCCTCAGGAATTTGAGTTGTAGGGCACCTAAGAAATGAGCCGCATCCCCATTGCATGCCCCGCGAGGGGGATAAGGGAAAACTCCTCCTGTTTCAATATTAGATGTGAAGAGGACTGATTTGAAAAGCTGTCAGAATTGGATCCTGGAACAGAAAAAAAAATGATATTAATGGAAAAACTGAAAACTCAAGTAATCTGGAGTTTAATTTATTAGCGTTAGTTCCTTAGTTTTAACAAATGTACCACAGTAATATAAGATGTTAACATTAAGGAAAAATGAAACTGGAAGGGCATACAGGAACTCTGTACTATCTTTGCAACATTTTTTTTTTTGAGACAGGATCCTGCTCTGTTGCCCAGGCTGGAGTGCAGTGATGCAATCTCTCCTCACTGAAACCTCTGCAAGCCATTCTCATGCCTCTGTCTCCCGAGATGCTGGAATTACAGACGTGTGCCCCACACTCGGCTAATATTTAATTTTTTTGTAGAGTAGGGGGTTTCATCATGTTGCCCAGGCTGGTCTCAAACTCCTGGTCTCAAGTGATCTGCCTGCCTCGGCCTCCCAAAGTGCTGGGATTAGAGGCGTGAGCCACCGCTCCCAGCATGCAACTTTTGATAAATCCAAAATTACTACAAATAAAATGTTTCTCCCACATTATTCTAAATAAAAACCTCACTTAAAAAAAAGCTCACCAAGAAGTCTATGCAATGTCCTCCGGTGCTGATGCTCCAGGACACTTTGATGCAAAGATGATGCTTAGAGATCCATTGGATCCTTCAATGAATGGACTGAGCACGGAGCCATGTCCTTTTCTTTTGTTTGAAAAAAAAGAACAAATAAACCCATCTCATTCTAATGATGCGCATCAGAAGACTGACAATTGCAGTGGGGAATGTCAGGATCCGGGACATTTGTAACCAGAGGCTTCTGTCTTAGAAACTGGATACTGACACCATAATCTTTCAGTCAATGAAGCGGGAATACTAGCATGATGGTACTATGGAAACTAACTTGCCTGAATACTAGCAGCAAAGTAGCCTTCATGTCCTGATAGAGTGAAAGTGAACTCAGAGAAAGCTGCTGAGATTCTAGGGAGAGACAGAACTATGCCTCAGTTTCCTCAGCCATTAAAGAGAATAGGGTATGTTGTCCAAAATTGTTTTCAAAATGAGACTAGTTAAACCAGCTGTCAAGTGTAGTTCTTTCTGGGGTAGAAGTGACATCCTTAATATCATCTCCTTGCCATCCAAGTTCTGGAACATTCCAACCCCAAGTTACAAGGAGGCAGTACCCATATAGGGTAATCCGAGGGAGGGGAAAGGACAGGTTGGTCAGAAATACCGTCCTACTAAAGCTGAAAAGGACCTGAAATCCTCATCACTCACTTCCTTCAGTTAGGATAGATATGAGAACACATCTTGTAAAATGTTGCTTTAGTTGAGCAATGTGTCATCAAACAAAACATCAATGCCCCATTAATAGAGCAAGATTAAGGAAAAGTGAGAATCTCAAACCACTTTTGATTGATGGAGGTTAGAAAGGACATAGTCTGGAGTTAAGGACATTTATGACTCATCTCCATCTGCCTTTCTGGTGTCGTATTCCATCACTCTCTCAGGCCTTAGTACCTACTCAGTTCTCACATGCTGTGAGCTCAGGACTCAGGATAGAAATAGTTTCAGGTAAGATCCAGTAGCAGAAAAGTCCTGACAAGAGTCTGAAGGTAGAAGCTTTGGAACTGACAAGAGAAGATTGTGGTGCCAAAGGAAGCTTGGTGGATTGGCCCAGGGCCCTGTATCCCTCTGTCTTAATCTGTTCAGGCTGCTGTAACAATATACCGTAAGCTGGGTGCAGTGGCTCATACTTGTAGTCCCAGCCTTTTGGGAGGCTGAGGTATAAGGATTGGCTGAGCCCAGGAGGTTGAGGCTGTAGTGCGCTGTGCTCATGCCAGCGTCCTCCAGCCTGGGCGATGGAATGAGATCGTGTCTCAAAACACACACACACACACACACACACACACACTGCATAAGCTGGCTTATAAACAACAGAAATTTATTTCTCAGTTTCTGGAAGCTGGGAAATCCATCATCAAGGTGCGGGCAGATTCAGTGTTCAGTGTCTGGTCAGGGTCCACTTTCTAGTTCATAGAAGGTGCCTTTCTGCTGTGACCTTACACGGTAGAAGGGCAAGGGGGGGCTCTCGGAGGCATCTTTTATTAAGGACACCAATCCCATTCATGAGGGCTCCACTCTCTTGACCTAATCACCCTCCAAAGGCCCCACCTCTTAATACTTAGTACTCAAACATATGTATTTAGGGGAATATAGCCATTAAGACCTTAGCATCCTCTTTCTGAAAAGAAACCCAATTTTTCCTTCGGAGGTACTTATTTCTCCAACTAACACACAAAGACAGAAAACCATAGTAGAAGATAATCAGATCTATGGGCTAATTCAAAGCAGATGTGTTGCTCTTTTCCTGAGTTGTCCTCATCCTCTGTCAAAGAATAGAAGACCTTCAGCTTCAAGACAAGTCCAAAACTGGTTAATTAGAATATTTGTATGTCTAATTAAAATTGGAGATAGCTCCTAATTATCAATTTTATTGGCACTAATTATTATTTTAAGTAGGTAGCCATATATTATTGCCATAGAAAAGGTGACTTTTAAGGATGGTTCACAAAGATATTTTCCTTACTCAAAAGCACACAGGAGACTCACTATAATGCACCCATCCTATTTAGAGTTCGACATGCTCCTATTTAAAATTATGTTTTCCCCTGCAGTGGAATAATTTTAAAATTCCAGTTGCTTTTCCAAGGACAGAATATTCATATTTACATCTCTCAGAAAGACATGCTTCACCATGGGAGTGTTTAAATATTACCTAAATTAGCTGTCCTCATAATAAAGTTGATAGTGTCAAAATTGATAATCCTGAAAAATTCCTGTAAAAAACAATGACAATCTTTTACAATCTTTTTTTTTTTTTTTTTTTTTTTTTTTTTAGACCAGGTCTCGCTCTGGTCACTCAGGATGGAGTGCAGTGGTGTAAACTCAGTTCACTGCAGCCTCAGTCTCCCAGAATCAAGCATCCTTCACCTCAGCCTCCCAAGTAGCTGGGACTACAGGCACACAACACCTTGCCCAGCTAATTTTTGTATTTTATAAAGAGGCGAGGTTTCACCATGTTGCTCAGGCTGTTTTGAACTCCTGGAATCAAGCAATCTACCAGCCTCCGCCTTTCAAAGGGCTGGGATTATAGGAATAAGCCACCACAACCTACCTAGCAATGACAGTCTTGATCTCCCCAGACATTATTTACCATAGAGTGGCAACATTCTCTTCTACCTTAAATTTCAAAACACTGATCAATAATCAACCAGCAAATAATGGCCTTAAAAAAAGAAAAGAGACTAAGAATGTTCTAACCCTTGATCTGGGTGGTGGTTATGAGGGAATAGACATGCAAAAACTCATTTTGTGGTACATTTAAGATTCGTGTGTCTCACTCTGTTATATTTCACAGAAATGAAGACAACAATAAGAGTACAAAAGTACAAGGGATGCACAGAAAATATAGAGAATTCTCTTAAGAATTTGAACTTAAATGTATCTATCTTGTTAACAAAATTTTCAAAATTCTGATATGTAGATTTCTTTGCCCTTATACGATATGTATTAGTAAAAAGTGTAAATTTAATAGGCTAGTAAGATAGAGATATGTACTTTGCCAGCCTGAGCTCCTCATCTAGTAATTTCCCCTGAGTCTCTAAAATTCTATTTCTTTAGAATCCTGTGCATACATCTATTATATCACATATCATTTGCAGTTACTGCATTTGTTGTCTACCTTTATGACCAGACTAAAAGAAGGGACTGTGGCTTTCTTATTGTGGTAACTAGCACAACCTGTAACATGGGAGATGCTTTATACTTTTTAGAAAATCAGCTTCATGGATGGATGTATAACTTATGTACCATAAAATTACTAATTTTTTTTTTTTTTTTTTTTTTTTTTTGATACAGAGTCTCGCTCTGTCACCCAGGCTGGAGTGCAGTGGCACCATCTCAGCTCACTGCAACCTCTGCCTCTCAGGTTCAAGCAATTCTCCTGCCTCAGCCTCCTGAGTAGCTGGGACTACAGGCGCGTGCCACCACACCTGGCTAATTTTTTTGTATTTTTAGTAGAGACAGGGTTTCACCGTATTAGCCAGGATGATCTCGATCTCTTGATCTTGTGATCTGCCTGCCTCAGCCTCCCAAAGTACTGGGAATACAGGCATGAGCCACCGCGCCAGTGTCATGAGTTTGACAACTGTTTCAGACACATAACCATCACCACCATCAACATGTAGAACATTTCCATCACTCCAAAAACCTTCCTCTGTGTCCTTTGCAGTCCATCTCCTCTCCCTGCCCCCAGCTCATGATCCTGGCACTCACCAATCTGCTTTCTGTGACTAGATTCTAACTTTTCTGGCATTTCATGAATGAAATCATAAAGTGCATATGTGTTGTGTTGTATGCCTTATCAGAATACAGAGGGTAGTTTAAATTAGAATCTCAGCTTTGGGTGCTGATGGTGAAGTTGAGTGATTTCTCTCTGAGTTGCCCTGGGGAAAGAGTCTCCATTTCCAGTTTACAAGACCAGTGTATTGGGTTATACTACAAAGGCAGGTTCATTTAAGTAGCTTATTTTTGATTAGGGAGGCGAGTTGTTATTAGGGTAAGAATCGCAGTGAAGTATACTATGGATACTACTTGTCCAATGGTAATAAAGGAGTGGCTTACTGGTTGTCCTCCGATTCATGTAAGGATTAATAGGTCGGTGACTAACAGTCAGTATAAGTATTGACTTAGTGGATGGAATATTATACTTTGCTGTTTAGATGTGTGAAGTGCAGGGATGGCTGCTAGAATAAGAATTGATAGCAGGAGGGCCAGTACACCTCCTAGTTTATTAGGGATAGACCGTAAGATTGCATATGTGAACAAAAAGTATCATTCAGGTTTAATGTGGGGTGGAGTCTTTAGGGGATTGGCTAGGGTGTGGTTGTCTGGGTCACTTAGGAGGTCAGGTGAAAATAGCACTAGTGTTATTAGAGTGAGAAGAAGGAGTATTAAACCTAGAATATCTTTGATTGTGTAGTAAGGGTGGAAAGTGATTTTATCAGAGTGAGGAGATTCCTGAAGGGTTATCAGACCCTGTTTAATGGAAGAATAGTAGATGAAGGGCTGCTAGGGCTGCAATGATGAAAGGTGAGATGAAGTGGAAAGTGAAGAATTGTGTGAGAGTATGCTTGTCAACTGAATATCCACCTCAGACTCATTGGACAAGGTCAGTTCCAATATATGGAATGGTGGATAATAGGTTTATGATTACTGTGGCACCTCAGAATGATATTTGGCCTCATGAAAGTACGTAACCTATAAAGGCTGTTGCTATGGTTGTGAGCAGAAGGATAACACCAATGTTTCAGGTTTCTAAAAACAAGAATGAGCCATAATATAAGCCTCGGCTGATGTGTAGGAAGAGGCAGATGAAGAATATTGAAGCGCCGTTAGCGTGGAGGTAGCAGATGGTTCAGCCGTAGTTTGTCTCGGCTATAATGGGGGCGATTGAGGAGAAGGCGGTTGAGGTATCTGGTGTATAGTGTATAGCTAGGAATAGGCCTGTAATGATCTGAAGGATTAGGCAGGTGCCGAGAATTGAGCCGAGATTCCATCATATAGAAATATTGGATGGAGTGGGAAGGTCAATGAGTGAGTGATTATTTTTATTAGTAGATTTGCTTTACGTACTATGGTCATTAGTGTCCTTATAGTTGAAATGCAACTATGGTTTTTCATATCATTAGTCGTGGTTATAATCCATGTAGGAAGAATGACGTATGCTTTATTCTTGTTAAGTATTCTTTTAGTTATGGGGTTTGTAGGTTTTTCTTCTAAACCTTCTCCTATTTATGGGGGCTTGGTGTTAATTATCAGTGGTGTAGTAGGTGGCGTTATTGTTCTAAATTACGGTGGGGCTTATATGGGTCTAATAGTCTTTTTGATCTACTTAGGGGGAATGATAGTTGTTTTTGGTTATACTATGGCGATGGCTATTGAGGAATACCCAGAGGCCTGAGGGTCAGGCATTGAAGTTTTAGGGAGTGTCCTAGTGGGCTTAGTAATGGAATTGGCATTAGTTTGGTGGGCAGCAGAGTATGATGGAGTGGTGGTTGTAGTAAATTTTAATAACATGGGAAGTTGAGTGATTTTTGAGGGGAGGGGCCAGGGATAATTCGGGAGGATTCTATGGGGTGTGGGTGCTTTACATGATTATGGGCGTTGACTGGTGGTGGTTACTGGTTGGACATTGTTTGTTGGTGTTTATATTGTAATTGAAATTGCTCGGGGCAATAGATTATGCAATTAAAAGTAAGGTCAGGATGGGTGGAATGAAGAAAGAGAGGGAATAAAATTTAATTATGGCTTTTTGAGTGGTTGTAGTAATGGAGGCAGTGATTTGGGTTTGTGAGATTGTCTTTGGTATGAATTTTTCTAGTCAAATTAGATCTAGTAGGAGTGATACCAGATTTTAGCTTATAGATAGATTTAAGTGGCGGTTGTGTGGTGAACTGTAAACTGTGAACTGTGAACTGTGTGTATTCTTTCATTTAGAATAATGTTATTGAGATTTATTCATGTTGTTGAATATGTCAGTACCTCCCTATTTCTTTTATTGATCAGTGTTCTATTGCATGGATATATCATAGTTGATTCATTCAACAGTTGAAAGCTACTATGAATGTTCCAGTCTGACCATGTGCTTTCATTTTTCTGGGTTAATTTCCTTGGAAATTCGATCGCTGTGTTGAATGGTATGGGTATTCTTAAATTTATAAAAACCTGGTAAATTATTTTCCAAAATAGCTCTACTATTTTGCATTCTCATTATCAATATGTAAGAACTCAAGTTTCTCCTTATACGTCGTTGGTAGACAGCCATTCTAAACAGTGGGTAGTAGTACCTCCTTTTGACTTCACTTTCATTACTTTACATTCTAGTTAACTTTTATTTCCCAAGGAGGGGAGATGATAAGCATTTTTGTGCTTTTTGTCATTTGCATACTTGCACTGGTGATGTGTCTGTGTAAATCTTTGGCCCATTGGAAAAATTGGGTTGTTTTTCTTATTACAATTGATTTGTAAATGTTCTTTGTGTATTCTGAATCAAAGACCTTTATCAGATAAATGTTTTATAAATATTTTCTTCTAGGTTGTGGTTTGCATTTTGAAATTTTAACTGTATCTTTCAAAATGATTTTTGTTTTGATAACATCTAATTTATAAATTTTTTATGGTTCATGTGTTTCCATGGCTACTCATTTTCTATTTCCTCAGTTGTTGTTTGTGTCTTTTTTCCTCTTGTCCTACCTTCTATTGAAATAATTTAGTATTCTGTGTGATTTCATTTTACTTCTAGTATTGGCTTATTAGCTATATATTTTTTTTAATTGTTGCTTTGTGATTCACAATTTACATTTTTTACTTATTGCACTGGAAGCAACTATATTTTGAGTTATAGCAGATGCAAAAGAAGCCTTTCAGAGATTCCTTTATCTGACTAAAGGAAGAGCCTTCTGAGAGTGGTACTGCCATAAATTCCCTCTTTGGGGGAGCTTCACAGACAGTAAGGAGGCCAACCCTTAGCACTGGGATGAAAAATTGCACAGACAAACATTATCACAAACTATCAGACCTGCCATTAGTCTTTCCTAAAAGCCCATCATTTTTCCATAGACGTCCTTTTCTCTCCCTTGCTTTCTTCTATGAGTTGGTATATAAACCCCTCTTTCTAGCTGTTCAGTGAGACTCTTCATCAAATGCTCCTGCATGCATGTATAAATAAACCTTGTCTTTTCTTCTGTTAATCCATCTATTGTGATTTAATTTGCAGGCCCCTGATCACAGGACCTAGGTTGGTAGAGGGAAAGTTTTTGCTCCCAAAACAGCCTATCTTCAAATTATATTATAGCCCTTCCCGAATAGTATAAAAACTTTTGAACATTATATTTTTTCCTCTCTTATACTTTGTGCTGCTGTTTTCATGCATTTTTCTCCAACATGTAATAAATCCATTACACTTTTTATTTTGTTTGCCCTAAGCAGTCATTTTTAAAGAGATTATAAAATTAGTAAAATATATTTTATATTTCTCAGATAATTTTTATTACTAGCATTTTTCAATTTTTTGTGTATAGGATTATGCTGGAAAATTTTATTATTTCATATAGAGCAAACCTGCTGGCAATGATTTTTCTCAGTTTCTATTTTTCTAGAAGTGTTTATTGCACGTCATTTTTGAAGATATTTTTACTGGGTATAGAATTGTAGCTTGACAAGATTTTTTACTTTTTGTCTTTTCTTTAAACATTTTAAAGGTTTCCCCTCCATCATCTCTAGTTTTCATAGATCCTTATGACCAGTACTCTATCATTCTTATATTTTAAACTTTGTTCATATTATGTCTTTCCCATTTAAATGTTTTTAATATTTATCTCTTTATCGCAGATCTTTGATAATTTGATTATAATATTTCTTTGCATCATTTTCTTTATGTTTATTCCTTATGGAGTTTGTAGAACTTTGTAAATATTTTGATTTTATACTTTTTAAATACTTAAATTTGGAATACTTTCAACATTCATATCCACAAATATTTTTCTCTTCCTCCCCAACACTGCCCTTCCTGGAAATCACAATGTACATATATTAGATTTTTTTTTTGGTATTATCCCACTACTCATGGATGCCTTTTCATGACTTAGCATTTTGTTTCACTTGTTTTTGTGCCATGTTTTGTACAATTTCTATTGTCACGTCATTAGGCTTACCCACCTTTTCTTTTACGTTGTCTAATCTTTGTTAAACATATCAACTGTATGATCTGCTATTAATCTAAACCAATATATTTATATTTTAAATGTTGTATTTCTCACATTTAAAAGTTTCATTTAGGTCTTTTTTGTGTCATTTCTTTTTTTATTTATTTTATTTTTATTTCTTTGTATTCTATTTATTTTAAATTTGTATAGCTACATAGTAGGTATGTATCTTTATGGGCTACATTAGATATTTTGATACAGGCATACAATGCATAATAATCTCATCAAGGTAAATGGGGTATCCATCACCTCAAGTATTTATCATTTATTTGTGTTACAAACACTCCAAGTATACTTTTAGTTACTTTTAGATGTATAATAAATTATTCTTGACTGTAATCACCTTGTTGTGCTATCAAATACTAGATCTTATTTATTCTATTTTGATTTTTGTACCCATTAATCATCTCCCCTCTTCCCCCAACTACCTTCCCAGCCTCTGGTAAACATTCTATTTCTATCTCCATGAGTTCAATGGCTTTAACTTCCACAAATGAGTGAGAACATACAAAGTTTGTTTCTCTGTACCTAGCTCATTTCACTTAACATAATGTCCTCCAGTTCCATTCATGTTGTTGCAAATGACAAGATCTCATGCATTTTTTTATGGCTGAATTGTACTCCATTGTGTTTATGTACCACATTTTCTTAATCCACTTGACTGTTGATAAACACTTAGGTTGCTTCAAATCTTGGCTATTGTGAATAATGCTGCAATACACATGGGAGTGCAGATAACCTTTAAGTATACTTATTTCCTTTCTTTGGCGTATATACTGAGCAGTGGGGTTGCTGGATCATATGGGATTTCTATTTTTAGTTTTTTTTCTTTTTGAGATGGAGTTTCACTCTTGTTGCCCAAGCTGGAGTGCAGTGGCATGATCTAGACTCACTGCAACCTCCATCTCCAGGGTTCAAGCAGTTCTCCTGCCTCAGCCTCCCAAGTATCTGGGATTACAGGTGTCCGCCACCACGCCTGGCTAATTTTTTGTATTTTTAGTAGAGACAGATTTTTGCCATGTTGGCCAGGCTGGTCTTGAACTCCTGACCTCAGGTGATTTGTGCACCTCTGCCTCCCAAAGTGCTGGGATTACAGATGTGAGCCACCGTGCCTGGCCTTATTCTTAGTTTTCTGGGGAACCTCCATACTATTCTCCATAGTGGCTATACTAATTTACATCCCCTCCAACAGTATACAAGAGTTCCTTTTTCTCCGCATCCTCACCAGCATTCATCATTGCCTGTCTTTTGAATAAAAGCCATTTTAACTAGGGTAAGATGCTATCTCATTGTATTTTGATTTGCATTTCTCTGATGATCAATGATATCAAGCACCTTTTCATATATCTCTTTCCCATTTGTATAGCTTCTTTTGAGAAATGTCCATTCATATCTTTTGCCCATTTTTTAATCACGTTATTACGTTTTTTCCTGTTGAGTTGTGTGACTTCCTTACAATGTCTCATTATTAATCTTTGTCAGATACTTTGCAAATATTTTCTCCCATTCTGTGGGTTGTCTGTATACTTTGTTGATTGTTTCCTTTGCTGTACAGAAGCTTTTTAACTTGCTATGATCCATTTGTCTGTTTTTGCTTTGGTTGCCTGTGCTTTTGGGTGCTCAAGAAATCTTTGCCCAGACCAATATCCTGGAGAGTTTCTTCAAGGTTTTTTCTAGTAGTTTCATAATTTGGTATTAGATTTAAGTCTTTAATCCATTTTGATTTGACTTTTGTATATGGTGAGAGACAGGGGTCTGGTTACATTCTTTCTGCATAGGAATATTCAATTTTCCCAGCACCATTATTGAAGAAACTGTCATTACTGTTCTTTGTTGACAGGAACAAACATTCCCCAATGTCTGTTTCTGGTACCTTTGTGAAAAATGAGTTCACTGCAGATATATGGATTTACTTCTGGGTTTTCTATTTTGTTCTATTGGTCTACATGTCTTTTTATGTCAGTACTATGATGTTTCATTTACTGTCACTCTGTAGTATAATTTGAAGTCACATAAAATGATTTCTCCAGTTTGTTCTTTTTAAAAACTCAGGATGGCTTTGGCTATCCTGGGTCCTATGTGTTTCCATATAAATGTTAGTATTATTTTTTCTATTTCTATGAAGAATATCATTAGTATTTGATAGGGATGGCATGGAATCTATAGATTGCTTTGGATAGGTAGTATGGACATTTTAACAATATTGAGTCTTCCAATCCATGAACATGGAATATCTTTCCATTTTTTAGAATTGTCTTCAGTTTCTTGCAGCAGACTTTTACAGTTGTAATTGTAGAGATCTTCACTTCTTTGGTTAAGTTTAGTTCCAGGTATTTTATTTTATTGTAGCTATTATAAATGAGATTACTTTCTTGATTTTTTTCATGTTGTTTGCTGCTGGCATATAGAAATGCTACTGATTTTTGTATGTTGACTTTGTATTCTGCAACTTTACTGAATTTATCAGATCAAATAGTTTTTTGTTGG
This sequence comes from Symphalangus syndactylus, assembly GCF_028878055.3. Lineage (NCBI taxonomy): Eukaryota > Metazoa > Chordata > Mammalia > Primates > Hylobatidae > Symphalangus > Symphalangus syndactylus. The sequence continues at coordinate 129,357,826 of NC_072432.2, forward strand.
AGTCCTTAGGTTTTCTTCATATCATCTGCAAAAAAGGGTAATTTGACTTCTTCCTTTCCAATTTGAATGCTCTTTCTTTCTTTCTCTTGTCTGACTGCTCTAGCTAGGACTTCCAGTACTATATTGAACAACAGCGGTGAAAGTGAGCATCCTTGTCTTGTTTCAGATCTTAGAGGAAGGGTATTTCTTTCTTAATCATATTCACATGTTCTGTTCTTAAACATATTGAACATATATATGATAGCTGTTTTAACATCTGTACCTGCTAAATTTGTCATCTCTGTCATTTGTGAATCAGTTTATCTTGATTAATTTTTCTACTGTTTAATATTTCCCTGCTTGTTGAAATGTCTGGTAATTTTCTATTGGATGTCAGCCATTGTGGATTGTATATTTTTGTGTCCTGAGTTTTGTTTTATTCCTTTAAATGATGATGTATTTTCCTGGCATGCAGCTAAAGTACTGATGACACTTAGATTTTTTCAAGTCTTTTCAGGTTTGTTAGAGTAAATCCAGTTTAGTCTTTAGATTTTGGCTAATTTACCTCCACTCCTAAGATGATATCCTCTCAGGGCTCTATCTGAAGCCCAGTGTATTAAGAGGTCATTCCACTGTGTCTGGTGGAATTGCAAAAGATTTCTAGCCTTATGTGAGTTTAAAAATTATTTATTTTACTGCTTTCTATGCTTATTTCCATGCTCTTGCATAGTTCTTATACATACCAAAGATTGGAGGGAGACCATCACCCCTGCAGATCCTTGGAGCTCTCTCTGTACGGTTCTTTCTCTCCAGTAATCTGCTTCAAAAATTCTAAAAATTTTTTTTTTCTTTTTGCTTTTTCAACACTGAGCTCAATATACTCTATGCAAAAAGAGTGCTGGGCTGCAACTGGGTATCTCCTTTCCGTGCTGCCTCCTGAAAACTTAGTCTGGGCAAGAAGCTGGAGTAATCTCTGAGTTTACCTCATTTGTTTCCCTTCTTTTAGGAATCGCAGTCCTAAACTACCTATTTTCCAATGTCTGACAATCATTATTTTATATATATATATATATTTATAATGTTTTAGTAGTTTAAGGTGAAATGTTAAGTCTGGTCCCTGTTTCATGGTTATATCCAAAATTATTCTTACTCTAGATAAATTTTTAAGTGAAGACAAAAAAAATCATGGTTATCTAATGTATCAATTATGTAAATTTCAGAGAAATAGCAGAGAAGTTAAACAATAGAATCAGGATTCAAGGGTATCTTATCATAGAAAAAAATGGGAAGTAGAAATTGCACCGGTGAATGTCAATTGCCATACTTAGGTTAAGTGCAAATGGTAGTGAAAGTGAGGCATGGTAGCTCTAGTTTAATAGAAGTTTATATAAAAATACCTCAAAAATTTTGGTAATTTTACAAAAATTCTAGGCATAATGGCTTTATTAAAGAGATTATTTTGGCTGGGCACAGTGGCTCACACCTCTAATCCCAGACTTTGGGAGGCCAAGGCGAGTGGATCACCTGAGGTCAGGAGTTTGAGACCAGCCTGACCAATATGGAGAAACCCCGTCTCTACTAAAAATACAAAATTAGCTGGGTGTGGTGGCGGGCATCTGTAATCCCAGCTGCTTGGGAGGGTAAGGCAGGAGGATCACTTGAACCGGGGAGGCGGAGGTTGCAGTGAGCTGAGATTGCACCACTGTACTCCAGGATGGGTGACACAGCGAGACTCTGTCAAAAAAAAAAAAAAAGAAAAAAGAAAACAGCAACAACAAAAATATCAGAGAATCTTTTGAATCATTGGAGCAGGTAAAATCTAAGGTTCATATTAACAAATTCTTTGTGCCTTTGAATAGGAAATAGATCATATTGGCCAATCTAACCCCAATAGTGACTAAGGAAGCCACATCCCTCATTGCTTGAGAAGCGTATTTTTCCTGGTATCAGCGGCATTTCTATGATATTTCTCTCTGAAGTACTTGTCTTTTCTTTTCATCCTTCCACTCTACTTCCTGAGAGGTCCTGCACAGGGATTAATTCCAGCTCATATGTGTCCTTGTTATATATGATTTTTAAAGAATACAAAATACAAAATTAGGTGGGCATGGTGGTGGGTGCCCGTAATCCCAGCTACTGAGGAGGTTGAGGCAGAAGAATCACTTGAACTAGGGAGTCGAAGGTTGCGGTGAGCGGAGATTGTGCCATTGCACTCCAGCCTGGGCAACAAGAGTGAAACGTCATCTTAAAAAAAAAAAAAAAAAAAAGATTTTTTTTTTAATGCAGTCCTAAAAAAGGGCATTAATAGTAATATATGTGGTTTAGTCCATTTTATGCTGCTAGAACAGAATACCTGAGACTGGGCAACTTATTTTTTTTTTTTTTAAAGAGTTATTCTTACAATTCTGGAGCCTAGGAAGTCCAAGATCAATAGATCAGCATCCAGAGAGGGCCTTTGTGCTATTGTCATCCCATGGCAGAAGGTGGAAAAGAGATTGTGAGCCCAAGAATGGGCTGAACTTACTTTTATAACAAACCCACTGTCTTAATCATGAATCCACTCCCACGATAATGACATTAATCTATCTGTGAGGGCAGAGCTCTCATTACCTAATCACCTCTTAAATGTCCCACCTTTCAACATTGTTGCATTTGGGGATTAAGGTACCAACACAGGAAATTGGGGAACACATTCAAACCATAGCAATAGGTGTTTGTTATAAATCAAAGAATTTATAATTATCACTATGTACTTCTATACTGTCCTGTTCAGAACTTTTATAAATATGACCTATCACCTTTAAGTGGAGACATTATAACGGGAGCAACAAAGCAAACATTGCTGCCTGGAATTAGAAGTAGAACACCACACTCAAATGGCCCAAACCTGGTGGCTAGAGATCAGAACTTAGAGGCATCATTCCTGCCTTGCAGACTGGACTTCTCACATTCCCATTGCCTCCTTTTAAATAGACCATTCAGACAATTGCCACAAACTTAAAGTAACCCACACCCTATTCCCTTACATGTGGCACTGTCTAGGATGTGAAGAAATGGTGCTGGTATATATGTACACTAGTAGAACCACCTTCAAACACAATTTGTTCCTTAAAAATTTAAACATAAACTTACAATACCACCTAGCAATTCTACTCCAAGGCCTACCCAAGAGAAATAATATAAATAATATATACAGTTACATGCAAACTTTTATAGCAGCATTATTAATAACAGTCCAACACTGGAAACAATTCAAATGTTTGTGACTTGATGAAAGGATAAACAAAGTATGATATATTTATATAATGGAATATTATTCATCAATTAAACGAAACAAAGTATTAATATATACTTCAACATGGATGAACCTTAAAACCTTATGCTGAGTGAAAGAAGTCATACTCCAAGACCTATATTGAATGATTCTATTTATATAAAATTCACAGAAAAACAAACTCATAGAGACAGAAAGCAGCTTAGTGGTTGCTGGGATTGGAGGTGAGAATGGGAATTGACTGCAAACCAGCAAATGTAAGTAAGTGATGAAACTTGTCTAAATTGGACTGTGTTGATGGTTGCATAACTCTATAAATTGACTAAAAATCATTGAATTAATTGTACACTTACAATCAATGTATTTTATGATATGTGACTTTTGCCTTAATAATCCTGTCAAAAGTGAGAAGGTCAGGAAGCAGTCATTCAGCCAAACACAAGTGGAATGTGGATATAGCAAGTTCTCTGTAAACTGCTGTAACCCCTGACTTGAATACCAACATGAATCAGTCCCTGCATCTCTCAATCCTACTTCTCTCTGTGTGTGTGTGTTTTATCTATACTTCCTGTGCACTATATTCTCTTCATGTCAAGAAACATGGCTTCTTGGCTTACATTTATTAACACTCTTCGTTGAGAGGGGCTGCAAACTAACTTCCTTCTGCAGTTACAACTTCCAAAGAAGAACACTGATTAGTTTGGTTTGAATCCCAATGCCCCTCTGTGTCAATTAATAATCAATAATCAATGTGTGTGTGTGTCTTTGAATGTGTTATCACACATACTTGTGAAATCTTTCTCCTCAATTGATTTAATCATAACTGACCCTTAGGATAGTTCTATTAGATAGAAATATTTTTCTATTTTATAGATGGGGGAAACTGACACTTACAGATGTTAAAATCCATGATGAAAGAAATATGGATAAAGTATTGTTGCCAGAATTTGAACTACATTTGTCAAGCCATAAAATTTTTGGTCTTTTCTCTAAATCATAACTCTTTTTTGATCATTTCCCTGTCCTGAGAAGTTGGGTTCTATATCACTTGGATTTCAGTATGTTAGATGGCCTCTAATTTTTCTAGATAAAACATAATTTTCTGAACACATCCCTCCCAAATATATAGTTGCCTCAAAATCTGAATGAATGAATATTTTCCCTCATATCTAGTGCTTTCATTTTCATAGCTCATGTGTTAACTCCTTTTTGCTCTACACCACTAGTTCTCTGCTTTTCTTCAGGTGTCCTAATGTCTACTTTTCAACAGTTTCCCTCCAAATGAAAATGATGATTGATATGGTAAGCATTTGGAGTTTTCTTATTGATTTTTGCCTTGGGTGAAGAGGTTAATTAAATGTGAATTTTAAGCCTACAACATGATTAAGAGAGTGAAACAACCAGAATTCATGAATACTTCCAGGGCCATTAAAACTATTTAAAATTAAAAATGACTGAAGGTAGGGGAAAGGAGGTGAGGTGGGGAGATAGACTAGCCCACTGTTATTTGTGACTAGATTAATGAAATTCTGAAGAATAACAGAATCTTTCTAAAACATTCAAGTCCAGCTGGGTTTTTATTTTGCATTTATATTGACATTACCATGGAATATAATACATTCCTAATAAACCATTCTTCCATATTCTTTTTGTTTCTTGTATTTCAAATTACATCACAGAGCCCTGAGCTTATCCAAATCAACAGACCAGACTAGAGGATGAAGGGATTCATATGCTATTGACCCTTAAAGAGTCAACAGGACAACTTTCTTAATCTTGAGAAGGATTTACAGACTCAGCATTTTCACACTCTCTGTGTTTTAGGAAGATCTTTTGGAGGTCATACTTGAAAACACAAATCAGGGTGGCTTTTATCTCAAAAAGGTGCTGAAAAATCATTACATGCAAATGATTTATTGTACTTTTGTTCTATTGCAAAAATATATCCCAAACACAAGAAACACAGTAATAATACTATTGCATTTTAATTTATAATGGGCATAGTCCTGTTCCCCATGTAATGAGGTGAACAGATTGATAGGCATAATGCAGGCTGTAGAAATGACACGACATGCTAAATGGGGCAGTAACACTTCAGAATCAATCTTAGAACACTAAAGAAATCTATTGCCGTTATGAATCCATCCAGGCAAATATCTATTGTGCAGAGATAACAGAAAATATATACACATATCAACTGACTTAGAATCAAGGACTCAGCAAAATGGAAGTTAAAAATCAGTCTAGAGTCAGATATTTCAGATGAAAAGGATTAAAACCCTGACAAATGCCAAACTGATAGTGAGATAAGGCTGAGGAAAGGAAGACTGAAAGATTTTCCTGTTAAGAGACTGTGAAACCATTCACCAAAGCAGGAGGACAATTCCTGCATTTCACACATTCAGGACAATGACAGCACCTAGGCTCTGGGCAATGTGGCACTGACTTTTGTCTTAAAAGCTTCAGCAGATCAAGGCCAAAGGCAGTAACATCCAAGTCAAGATTGATTGCTTTGGAGTAAAATAGGATTCATTTGGGAATAGTTTTACTGTCTGTAGAAGCTAACTGGTAGAACCTAAAGTTTCCTAGTGTCACCAGAATGATGATAGGACCTTGATTTCTTTTTCAAGTTTTCCTCTTCACTCCAGGGGACTCCACTATGTCCACAGTGAGTCACACAGTGAGTCACACATGTCCTTCTGATACGATCCTGGTCACTGCCTCTGCCACTCACTTTACTTGGCTTCAGATGACCAGTCTTGCCTGCACACATCAACTTCAGTCTGCACAAGTCTGAGGCAGCAAGCGCTACCTTAGAGGGGATCTGTCAGCCTTGGCACTAATGACGTTTTGGGCCAGACACCTATTTGATTTAGGGCTCTGTCCCGTGCACTGCAGGATGTTTAGCATCATCCCATGGCCTCTACTCATTAGATCTCAGAGGCTCCCTCATTTTTATGACAATAAAAAATATCCTCACACATTGTCAAGTGTCTGTTGGAGGGGCAAGACTGTGCCTGGTTGAGAACCATTGCTTTAGAAGTTGCTATCTTTAATATAATGGCTTTAGGGCCACGGTCAGCTTAGCTAAACCCAGATTGTATATTTATCAAGAGAGTAAGGAACATTTGAAGATTAAGGAAGTATCTAATGCAGAAGAAACAACTTACTACTAGATGACGTTGTTCCCAGGACCTGGAAGCCTATCCCCATTGAATGTCAAATAGGGATCTCCCTAGATGTCTACAAAGCAACCTCCTTGACTAACTAGAGGAATGTTCTGTTGTAGAGCTTCCCACCACCCAGAGCTACACTTAAGTGTCTGTATTGCTAGTACACTAGGCTCAATGGAGTCAGGGTTAGAGAAAATAGTTTCCTTCTCATCTACTGTGTCATAAATCTTTTTCCAGGCTCTGAATCATTTCAGACAAGTTCACAGATTGAATATCCACTCCCTTCCAGGGAAACTCTACCCTCTACTCTCGTGTGTGCCCTTGCTATACGTTCTTAACAGAAAATTACTTTAGAACTTAGTAGCACAAGAAGTACACATAGAGCAGCAACTGGGTGACTTTTTCTTATTTCCTTCTTCAGAATTACATAAATAAATGATAACTTTTTTATTTGGAATATTTATCAACATTTTCTTTCTGGAATCTTAAACATCAGTATAAGTAGAATTTCAGCAGCTGTGTTTTGCATTTTTTGTCCAGTTCCCAGAATAGTGTGTGCCACATAAATCATACTAAATAAATAATTGAATTATTGAATACATGAAAAAAATGTTATTTCCTTTTATGCTCTTTCCTACTGAATAGAGGGAAGATCTTAATGCTATATATGTTCTTTGTTAAAACTCAGCTTCAAGTCTCCCATTCAAAACAAACAAAATTTTGTAGTCACTGGACTCAGGTTATTATTCTTCATTTTACAGATAAGAAAACTAAGACCTGGTAATATTAAATAATGTGTCAATTGATAAGTTAGTGTCAGACCTGACACTTCAAATCCAGGTCTGCCAGATTCCAAAGTCCATGTTCTGATGACCACAGCAAAACACACATCTAAGTTTCTCCTCCCCATCTAAAGCCTGTTACTGCCGCTCCAGGCAAGTTCACATCACATCCCAGAGGATGGTGACCCTCGCAAGTTTGAACAAGAGATGAATTCTACCCTCTACTGCTTCTCCTACTGCAGAATTCTTGGGGGTTCTTTCAGAAGTTGCCGCTCACTGACTTAAAAGGTACATTTAGAGCAGAGCCTTTTAATTCTTGCTTTCTGGACATTAAATTAGAGGGACTGCTTGCAAGTTTAATGAAGGTGTAAGCCAAAGAAGAAGCACTAAGATGGTGAAGATTATAGATGCAGGAGGCAGATAAGGGGGAGGGTCCCTGGAGAATATCCGACACACCTGTGCATTGAGAGGGCGGGGTGGAGCCTCAGGAAGTTTATGTCATTTTCAGTGCAGAGAAGCCTGGTCTCTTCAGTTCTTGCGTATGTGGCCTGGAATCAATCTGGGAGGCGGGGTGCCTGTTAGCAGGACTCCCCTCTCACTTTGCTGAGGGATTTTTTTTCTTTTTTTTTCCGTTTCATCCAATAAAATCCTGCTCTACTCACCCTTCAATGTGTCTGCATGCCTAAATTTTCCTGGTTGTGTGACTAGAACTTGGTTTTAGCCAAACTAAGGAGTAAAATTCTACAACAAAGAGACTTGAAAGAATTGGGATGTATGGGCCGGATGCTGTGGCTCATGCCTGTAATCCCAGCACTTTGGGAGGCTGAGGTGGACAGATCACCTGAGGTCAAGAGTTCAAGACCAGCCTGGCCAACATGGTGAAACCCGACCTCTACTAAAAATACAAAAATTAGCCATGCCTGTGTCCCAACTACTAGGAGGCTGAGGCAGGAGAATCACTTGAACCTACGAGGCAGAGGTTACAGTGAGCCGAGATCGTGCCACTTCACTCCAGCCCGGGGGAAAGAGCAAAATCTCCATCAAAAAAAAAAAAAAAAAAAAAAAAAAAAGCCAGGCACAGTTGCTCACACCTGTAATCCCAGCTCTTTGGGAGGCCAAGGTGGGCGGATCACGAGGTCAAGAGATCGAGACCATCCTGGCCAACATGGTGAAACCTCGTCTCTGCTAAAAATACAAAAATTAGCTGGGCTTGGTGGCATGCGCCTGTACTCCTGGCTACTTGGGAGGCTGAGGCAGGAGAATCGCCTGAACCTGGGAGGCGGAGGCTGCAGTGAGCCGACCTCGCGCCACTGCACTCCAGCCTGGATGACAAGAGCGAAACTCCAGATGAAAAAAAAAAAAAAAGAATCAGGATGTATGAGGAACAGACTTGGAGGAGTGAATTGAGAGTTAAGGTGCATGTGCTCAAAGACTGCCTTCTGTGGGGGAGTTAAACTATGCAACAACAAGGCATAACTTAGGACTGAAGGATGGAACTTACAGGAGACAGATTTCAGGTCAGCAGAAGGAAAGATTCTAATATCTGGAGCCACATTCAATACCATGGGAGGCAGCAAGTTTCAAATCCCTTTGGATACTTTAACTAGAAGCTGGAATATATCATAAAGGAAAATCCATGCATCAGGTCGGTGGTTATTCAAGATGATCCTTTGATTGGATAACTCTGGACACTTGGAAAGATGCTAGAAAATAAGGAGAACATCATAAATCCAATGAACCAAAAATTCAAGAAGATCTTGCCATTGGGAAATGGCCTACTTTTTTGATTCCCCTGAATAGGAGATGTTACTTGAACAATATTCAGATTCATTAACAAGAATCAGAAAAACGATTCGTTTGCCTTGTCATGGGGTGTGTGCACACATATGAATTCAGTTCATAAGTCACAGTTAACCACTTTGAAATGATGATTACTTTTAAAACTAAATTTATTTTTAATTATTATGAGTATGTAATAGTTGTATATATTTCTGGGGTACATGTAATGTTTTGACACAGGCATACAACATATAATGGACCAAATCAGGGTAATTGGGGTACCCATCACCTAAAGTATTTATGTTTCCTTGAGTTAGGAACATTGCACTTAAAACTTTTATTATAATAATCATAGTGAGCTTGTAAAATTACTACAAATCCATGGCTATATAAAAATCAGGATGTGTCTTCTTTTGCAGCCTAGTGAGGTGCAGAGCTCTCATAGTTTCTCCTCTAGCCTGGGAATGCCCTCCCTCGCCAGTGAGGCCTAGGAGAGTAGCAGCTCCTGCGTCTGCCAACAAGCTGTCCTGAGAGCAGAGGGGCAGCCTAGGCAGCCTGCTGAGTGTCCACACCTGAAGTTTCTAGGTCCATAAAGAGGCTGTGAGCGTGAAGGATTTGGCTAAAGGAGAAAAGAGAAAAGGAGGAAGCATGCTATTAGAAGCTTAATGAAGGAGGAATGGTTGTAGAAAGTAAGAAAAGACACAGAGGAGGTATTTAATTCGTATTTGGCTTAATTCTTGCCTGAGTTAATGTCGAGAGACATGGAAATATCTAATATATTTTTTTCCAACTATTCCTTTCAGCCCGCCACTGGTTACCTTTTCTTCAACTGTAATTCGAACAATGTACTTGGCTTTCTTGAGTTGTATCTGCGAATCTTTACAACAATGCACCATGGAAATCAGCAATAAATGTTCCTTTCTCTCCTTGCCCTGGGCACAGTGTGCGTGGACGTCTCCACAGCACAGAGAGCAGGCCTGAACCATTTTTGTCCTTTAATATGCTATTGATACTTGTTTCCTGGTGACTAGTGGGGAGAAAGAAGGTTTTGGTTTTGTTGATTTCCCAGCCCCTAGAATACTTATTTATCTGTTAAAAGGTTAGATTTAGAAAGAAGGAGCCTCCCAGAACACCTGCTCATGAGATAACCGAAAATAAACACAGATAGAAACTTCCCACGGCAGATTAATAATCAGAAATTCTAAAGCCTTGAGAGGGAAAAATGCTGTAACAAAATTGCTTTTTGTGTTCTTCTTTTTATCTACACTACACCTAGGAACACTTTTCATTTTGTCCCTGATTTACAGTGCTAAACAAAGAGAAAATCTTATGTTTAGTCATAATTTATGATAGCTCAATTGAATAGCTCAGGCCAAAATATCCACTTCAGTGCCTGAATTATTGAATTATTTACAGGGGATTTCTGCATCAGCCAGCAAGTCAGATAATTACTAAATGTCCCTGTTTTCTTTGTCCATAAGCATAGATGCTTTTGTTGATGGAGTTACTAAAATGAGAAAAAATGTTTAGCAAACCATTGAAAGGCACAGCAGGCAATAAAAAAGGCTGATTTTGAAAGATTTCTGAACTTAAGAAGTTTTCCTCATTCTGTGCTCATTAAAAAAGTGAGTAACGTCCTGAAGGAAGATAATTTTGCTTGATGGAAATAATAAAATCTTATTTGTTTAACTTCCCATGACAGGAGGATTTGGGTGACCTTTCAAGGTAAGGATTATGTGTTAGTCCATTTTGTGTTGCCACAAAATAATACCTGAGGTTGGGTATTTTATAAAGAAAAAAGGTTTATTTGCCTCATGATTCTAAAGACTGTCCAAGATTCATGGTGCCAGCATCTGATTCTGGTGAGGGACTCAGGAAGTTTCCACTCATGGCCGAAGGCAAAGAGGAGCCAAAGAGTGCAGAGATCATAGGGTGAGAAGACGTGAGAGAGAGGGAGGGTAAGGGAGGTCTCAGACGCCTCTCTAACAACCAGATCTCACGTGAACTAATAGAGTGAGGGCTCACTCATTACCATAGGGAGGGCACAAAGTCATTCATGAAAGATCCAACCTCATGACCCAAACACCTCCCTCAAAACCTCATCTCCAACATTGATAATCAAATTATAACATGTGATTTGAAGGGAACAAATATACAGACTAGCCAAACTATATCAGACTATATTACACGTGAGATGTGACTGCAAAGTGTGACTGACAAAGGCAATTTGTCCCCTTTAAAGGGATCACCCAGGAAGTCTGGTCACTCATTTAAAATGTTTTTTTACTGACATTCATAAATTTCAACTTCTTTCTTTCAAGTTGTCTTCAGAGCTTGTAACTGAGTTTTGACTATTCTCAATTATGATAGCTGTGAACAATTTTGCTCATTTCTGAAAAAGGAAATGTATTCTCTAAATATGGAATCTAAATTTGTTAACTAAGGTAGAAGTCCAATCCACCTTTGGCCAGATTCGCCTTAAAATAATAAGACCCATTATTTTAGCCAGGATGTAGTAGATAAAGTTTAAGATGATGCCCTGTCATAAAATAATAATATGTTACTGTAGAATTTATCCTTTCACTTTTCAATGCATAGACAATGTTTGTTCATTGTTGGATTGCAAGAAAATAAACTTTTCTCCAACTCCCCCGTTTATAGATTGGTAACTATTCATCCAGATTCAATAATATGGTTTGGCTGTGTTTCAACCCAAATCTCATGTTGAATTGTAGTTTCCATAATCCTCACATACTGTGGGAGGGACGCAGTGGGAGGTAATTGAATCATGAGAGCAGTTATCTGCATGCTGTTCCCATGACAGTGAGTGAGTTCTCACAAGGCTTGATGATTTTATAAGGGGCTTTTCCCCCTTTCCTCAGCACTTCTCCTTCCTGCCACCATGTGAAGAAAGACATGGTTGCTCCCCTTTCCACCATGATTACAAGTTTCCTGAGGTTTCCCCAGACTGTTAAACTCTTTCCTTTATAAATTTCCCAGTCTTGGGTAGTTTTTATAGCAGCATGAGAACAGACTAATACAGTAAATTGACACCACAGAGCATGGGGTGCTGCTATAAAGATACCCCAAAATGTAGAAGCAACTATGGAATTGGTTAACAGGCAAAGGTTGGAATAGTTTGGAGGGCTCGGAAGAAAACAGAAAGATGTGGGAAAGTCTGGAACTTCCCAGAGACTTGTTGAATGTCTTTGGCCAAAATGCTGATAGTGATATGGACAACAAAGTCCAGGTTGAGGTGGTCTCAGATGAAGATAAGGACCTTTTTGGGAACTGGAGCAAAGATGATTCTTGCTATGCTTTAGCAAAGAGACTGATGGTGTTTTTCCCCTGCTCTAGAGACCTGTGGAACTTTGAACTTGAGAGAGATGATTTAGGGTATCTGGCAGAAGAAATTCCTAAGTGGCAAAGCATTCAAGAGATAGCAGAGCATAAAAGTTTGGAAAATTTGCAGCCTGATAATGCAATAGAAAAGAAAAACTCATTCTCTGAGGAGAAATTCAAGCCCGCTGCAGAAATTTGCATAAGTAACCAGGAACAAAATATTAATCACCAAATCAATGGCATAAATGTCTGCAGAGCATGTCAAAGACCTTATGACAGTGCCTCCTATTACAGATCCAGAGGCCTAAGACGGAAAAATGGTTTCCTGGGCTAGGCCCAGGGCCTTCCTGCTCTGTGCAGCCTTGGGATATGGTACTCTATGTCCCAGCTGCCTCAGCTCCAGCCATGGCTAATAAGGGCCAAGGTACAGTTTGAGCCATTGTTTCAGAGGGTGCAAGCCCCAAGCTTTGGAGGCTTCCATGTGGTGTTCAATCTGTGGGTGCACAGAAGTCAAGAATTGAGGTTTAGGAACCTCCACCTAGATTTCAGAGGATGTATGGAAACACCTGGATGTCCAGGCAGAAGTTTGCTTCAGAGGCAGAACCCTCATGAAGAACATCTGCTAGGGCAGTGGGGAAGGAAAATGTGGGGTTGGAACCCCCACAGCATCCCCACTGGGACACTGCCTAGTGGAGCTGTGAGAAGAGAGCCACCACCCTCCCGATCCCAGAATGGTAGATCTACCAACAACTTGTACCATGCACCTGGAAAAGCCACTGACACTCAATGCCAGCCCATGAAAACAGCTGGAGTGGGGCTGTACCCTGCAAAGCAATGGCGGTGGAGCTACCCAAGGCCATGGGAGCCCACCTTTTGCATCAGCATGACCTGGATATTTTAGCTTTAAAATAAAACTAAAATTATTCAGTAGTCCAAATGTAATTACAGAATAGCTGTTGATGTACTCATGTACAACATGCAGAAATTTGCCCCCCTCAGGACGTGTGAACGGCAAGCTGTCTTGCACTGAGGTATTTGCGAAAAAATCCCATTCTCCCAAACATATTTCAAATGACTAGAGAGAAGTAATTGCATCACTATATTTATTTATATATGTTTATTTCCCTCCCAACTTAGTGACTGTGACTTAAAAGTTGCTTGCATTAGTCTGTTCTCATACTGCCATAAAGAAATACCCAAGACTGGGTAATTTATATAGAATCAAGGTTTAATTGGTTCTCAGCCCTGCAGGCTGTACAGGAAGCATGGCAGTATCTGCTTCTGAGAAGACCTCAGGGAGCTTTTACTCATGACAGAAGGCAAATCATGAGCAAGTGCCTTACATGGTTGGATCAGGAGCAGGAGAGAAAGGTGGGAGGTGCTACACTCTTTTAAAACAACCAGATCTCATGATAACTCACTCACTCACTATCACAAGAACAGCACTGAGGGGATGGTGCTAAACCATTCATGAGAATTCCGCTCCCATGGTCCTATTACCTCCCACTAGGCCCTACCTCCAGCATTAGGGATTACAATTCTGCATGAGATTTGGGTAGGGACACAGATCCAAACCATATCAGTGCTCAATTAATATGTCATGAATATTGTTTCATGTATGACATACACTGCCTCTCAAGGTATTTCTTTTTTTTAATTTTAATTTTTTAAAACTTTTATTTTAGATTCAAGGGTACATGTGCAAGTTTGTTAATAGGTAAATTGTGTGTCGTGGAGGTTTGGTATAGAGATTATTTTGTCACTTAGGTAATAAGCATATACCCAATAAGCAGTTTTTTGATCTTCAACCTCTTCCCACTTTTCATCCTTAAGTAGGCCCTGGTGTCCATTGTTCTCTTCTTTGTGTCCATGTGTACTTAATGTTTGGCTCCTACTTATTGGCAAGAACATGTGATATTGGGTTTTCTGTTTCTGTGTTAGTTTGCTTAGGATAATGGCCTTCAGCTGAATCCATGTTGTTGCATTCTTTTTAATGGTTGCATAAAATTCCATGATATATATGTACCACATTTTCTTTATACAGTCTACCATTGATGGGCATTCATGTTGATTCCACGTCTTTGCAATTGTAAATTATGTTGCTATGAACATATGTGTGCATGTGTCTTTATGGTAGAACAATTTATATTCCTTTAGGTATACACCCAATCACGGGATTGCTGGGTCAAATGGTAGTTCTGTTTTAAGTTCTCTGAGAAACTGCCAAACTGTTTTCCACAATGGCTGAACTAACTTACATTCCCACAAGCAGTGCATGAGTGTTCCCTTTTCTCCACAACCTCACCAGCATCTACAATAACCAAAACAGCATGGTACTGGTACAAAAACAGATAGATCAATGGAACAGAATATAGAGTCCAGATATAATATCACACACCTGAAAGTATCTGATCTTTGACTAAAACAAGCAATGGAGAAAGGACTCCCAATTCAATAAATGGTGCTGGGATAACTGGCCAGCCATATGTGGAAGATTGAAACTAAACCCCTTCCTTATTCTATATCAAAAAATTAACTCAAGATAGATTAAAGACCTAAATCTTAAACCAAAAACTATAAAAACCCTGGAATATAACCTAGGAAATACCATTCTGGACATAGGACCTGGCAAAGACTTCATGACACAGACACCAAAAGCAATTGCAACAAAACCAAAAATTGACAAATGGGCCTAATTAAACTAAAGAGCTTCTGCACAGCAAAAGAAACTATCAGCAGAGTAAATACACAACCTCCAGAATGGAAGAAAATATTTGTAATCCATGCATCTGACAACGTTCTAATATTCAGAATCCATAAGGAACTTAAACAAATTTCTCAAGGTATTTCAAATAAGAATTCTAAAATTATTTTTAAGATTTTCAAGGATGGGTGGCATTACTAAAATAAGCTTATGACTTTCCAAATTTGCTTCTCTATAACATTTATGTACATTATCTGTACATGTAAATTGAACTACATAATTTCACTTGTCAGCTAAGCCAGTCTTAATTTTTGGTCACATTTCCTATAATGTATTTTTATTTTTATTTTTTTTTTGAGACAGAGTTTCACTCTTGTTGCCCAGGCTGGAGCGCAATGACACAATCTTGGCTCACTGCAACCTCCACCTCCCAGATTCAAATGATTCTCCTGCCTCAGCCTCCTGAGTAGCTTACAGGTGTTCGCCACCAAGCCCCAGCTAATTTTGTATTTTTAGTAGAGACAGGGTTTCACCATGTTGGTAAGACTGGTCTCAAACTCCTGACCTCAGGTGATCAATGTATTTTAATAATAGAAATAAATGAGCTCTTGGGCACATTTACTCTATACCACAGGAACCAGCAGCCCAAAGGGCACTGAGTTCAAATTTGAGCTCTATCATTTACTAGTTATATACACTTGGACATTTTACTTATCTTTCCCAAATTTTACTTTTCTCATCTGTAAGGAGATCTTAAATACCTTTTAGAATTTAAATTAAGTGAGATAACATGGGCAAATTATCTTACACAGGTCTCAGCATTTCAGCATTTAGTAATAACCCAATGAATGTTAGCATGTTATTTTACTCAAGATCAAAAAGCACTTTTTAAAACATGTCATTGTATTTCTATGAAAATCGAAGGTTATTGGAACAAATTTATTTTATCTGTTTATTACAGCAGAGCCAGTTGTCTGTCTAGCTAAAAACACTCTATTTCAAAGTTATTATATGCAGCTGAAAGTAATAAAACTGTATTTGCTTTTTAAACATCCATAATTTTGGCTCACTTTTTGTTTGCATTTTATTTTGGCCTCTACATGTCTAATATTTTCTATGTAATTTCATGTTGTTTGTTGCTGCTGTATTTTACTGTGTACTTTCCTGAGTATTTATTGTTCAGAATTGATGAAGTTTTCTGGAATTAGAATGGAAACTCTCTGAGGTCTTCTGTTCACTTGGTTGGTGTCTTATTCATGAGTCACTGGATGAATTGAGGCAGGGTAATAATTCTGGCAGTGGCTGTCAATGTCGAGATAGAATGCTGAGCTGAACTTTATGGTTGAAAATGTGTATCCTGAGTTGTCAAGGTTGCTAGATTTAAAGTGTTTGACTTTGGAAAGAACTTGGACAGAATTTGATAGACAACTACTAACCCAGGCCTGGAACTCAATTCACCTCTGAAATGAGAAAGGGCCCATCTCCTTTTTTTTTTTTTTCTCTACTCTATTCCCTTTTTCTCAACCTTATTTCTCCACATAGTCCAAGGACCAATCACCCAGTAGACAGATCATGCATTAAGAATGTACACAGTGTGAGCTGAGTCAGGAGAAATGGACCCCTCTCCAGTAGAGGGGCAGCTTCCATTCCATTTTAAGATGGACTTGAAATCAATATGTCATTATAAACACATATGTTGCAGGCAGAGACAGGAAGTGGATATGTACACAGGATAAAGTAATTTGGAAGCATTAGTTACTTTGAAATGTGCTGCACACCAAGGAGACACGAGCATTTCACAGTGGATTTCTTTGCCTCAATCAATGTCCTTTTTTTGCTTATTTGAAGTAGTTTTATAGACCAGCAGGGTCACATGCTTGGGAAATTTCAAATTTCAGGTACATTTTCTTACTGCTAGTCCAGCTCCCAACCTCTAAATTGTTTACTTTTAACTGCAACCCACATCATTTGCCTTAGAGAGAAAATCTCTGATAAGTTATCTATCTGTCTGTCTGTCTATCTATCTATCATCTATCTATCACTATTTATCCATCTATCTATTGGGATATGTGCATTAATTCATCCTACAAGTAATGGTGTTTTGTGCTCAATTGTTCTTTAGCAGCATAATTATCTTGAGAGTAAACTCATTGATAATGATCCCATTCCTATTATTCCCTCAAAAAATGCAATAAGCTAGTATGACAAGCATGCAGTGATATATACAATTGAGAAAGGGGCCAGAGTGTCAGAAGTGTTCGAACCAGAGAAACTCCATCTTGAATAGGGGGAGAGTAAAATGAGGCTGAGACCTGCTTGACTGCATTTCAAGGAGGTTAGGCACTCTTAGTCACAGGATGAGACAGGAGGTCAGCAAGACTGGTATCAGGTCACAAAGACCCCGCTGATAAGACAGGATGCCGTAAAGAAGCCAGCGAAAACCGCCAAAACCAAGATGACAGAAAGTGACCTCTGGTCATCTTCATTGCTCATTATATGCTAATTATAATGTGTTAATATGTTAAAAGACACTCCCACCCATGTCATGACAGTTTACAAATGCCATGGCAACGTCCAGAAGTTACCTTATATGGTCTAAAAAGGGAAGGAACCCTCAGGTCCAGGAACTCCCTACCTCTTTCCTGAAAAACTCATGAATAATCCACTTCTTGTTTAGCATATGACTAAAAATAACCTTAAGTACACTCAGTCAAGTAGCACATGCCGCTGCTCTGTCTATGGAGTAGTCATTCTTTTATTCCTATAATTTCTTAATAAACTTGTTTTCACACTATTCTGAGGACTCGCCCTGAACTCTTTCTTGCACAAGATCCAAGAATCTTTTCTTGAATTCTGGATCAGGATCCTTTTCTGGTAACAACAGCAGGATTTACAAAATACTTCCCTAGATTTTCATGACATTCAGCTTTCCATAGATCTCTTTAAAAATATTTTTCTATTTCTCCTAAATGACTTTAAACCATCTTACCCCCAAGTCTTCAACTTCCAAACTTCCTTTTGGGACAACAGCAAACTTGCTCCCTGCTCACCTGTAGAAGAGTCCTTTTTTGTCTCCCCAGATTTCTTGACTCCTCTATCTTCAAACCCACCCCCAATTTAATGAGCTGCATCTTTTACAAGTTGATGGCTATTCTGACCTTCTTTACATAAGGGAAGTATTTTGCTTTATTTTCCAAGAACGGCGATACATTTATGCCAATCCAGCTTCATTCTCTCATTTGATCAGGGACGGAGGTTTAGGCTTTGGAAATTGAATGGAGTCCAGCTAACTGGTCAATGTGGGGATTGAATATATAACCCTGACCTCATTAAAAAGCATGTTCCAACTAATTGATTGGCCTTGTCTTTATCCAGACTGACTCCATTCTACTCTCTACTCCCAGTCTCATTTATAATATATTTTTTAAGGGCTTGGTGGGTGAAAAATTTAGGTCTTTTATGGATAAATATTTTAAGGAAGAAATGTAGCTAATTGTTGACAGTGCTTTTAAAAGATTTGCATTAAAAATGCTTATTGGAACACTAACATAAAATTGTTAATTTGCTTGGTCTGCACATACAAATCAGCATTTAAAACATAAATTTGTATAGTGAAGATTAGCTTGACCACAAACAAACGTTCCAGTGCTCTATCCTTGTTAGTGGGTACAGTCACTTGCTACATCAATTCAGTCCAAATGAGGAGGAGACTTTGGCTATTGAGATGGATCTAATACTAACTGTAAAATTTAAGACATACCGTGTTCCTTTGTTTGCCTAATTTAGCCAATTTAGAAGTCCACATATTTTAAATAAATTGCTTAGTAAATCCCCACAGATTGGTTTTTAATCTTGCATTTTAATCTCTTGTATCTTTCTTCTCACCTATTCATCCATGCATTCATGCATTCATTTGATATTTATTGAGTAATTGCTATGTGGATGGCACTAGGCTAAAAACTATGTGAAGATCTAGGAGAAGAAATAAGACACATGCAAACGGCTATAATATAAGGTAGAATATGATACATCTCGCCAGAAAGGCACAGAGGGCTGTGAACATTTACAGATGAGGAAAGCAAATTATAGATGGGGAAGACTAAGAATGACTCCATGGGGTGCATTTCCTTGCCCACAAAATGAAGAAAAAGAACATTTAGATATACCCCAAAGAGGGGAAAAGGAGTGAGAACTGTGTGAATAAGTTAGAGAGAAAGACTCTGGTAAGAATGGGACTGATGGATTTGGTTGGGGGTAGGCTACATACAGAAGTAACTAGAGATACAATTGAAAATGAATGACAGATTAGTGAGTGTTGATAATCAGTTTAAGATTTTGGGATGATAATAGGGAACAACTTAAATAAATTTTTTAAAATGTCTTTCATTTGATTTTTAGCAAGAAAATTATCTATAAAGGAATTTCAAAATAAAAAATAATCAAGAAATTGTTAGCTTCAAAAGGGCTGTTAAATCAATCCAGGTGAAAAGTAACAAGGTTTAGCACAGTACAAACAAAAAGGGAAAAACAATTAAGACATGGTATAATTGAAACTGTGAAGCAATACAGATCAGCTTTTAGAAGGACGATAGTCAAAAATGAGACAAGGTCTACACTGCCTAGAGAGTATCACAAAGGAAAAGCATAAAAATGGAGAGGATAACTAGCTTCAATGCTCTTTCATTCACATAATTCTCCAACAGAGGTTATGCAATCTCTACTTAGATTATTCAAATGTATCAAATTGCTTTCAAGCAAAAGGGGATTGATGTTGAAGTCCGATGGCTTCAATATAAAAATGGACCACCCTTTGGAGCAAAGGAGATCTACCTGGTTCCCATGTCAAGCTTTGATAAATGTCAATCAAAGGTACTCATATTGTCATTTTCATGACAATGGTCAGGTTTTGGCTTTCAGGCTGTACAGAGCTGGATATTTCATAAATCTTACTTATCCAAGAAATCTCTGCACAAATGCTGTACTAGATGCTAGTCTCTGCCTCCAGGAAACTCACTGACCAGTGGGGAAGGAGACCATGTTTCCTCCACTCTCTGCCACTTCCTCACTACCTACTCAGTCCCTAACACTTTGTAATCTGATTTTCCCCAACTTCTCAGTGGAAACACCTACTTCAAGTTAAGTCAATCTAGACACCATATTGAATAGCTTCTATTTGGTTCTCATTTACTTTGCTCTATTCTGCAATATTTGAAATTATTGGTCATCTTTTTGGTCACATATCTACCTCCTCTCTTAATCACTACTCTTTCCTCAGCATTTTCAATGTAGGCTGATGCAAGACACACATACACACACACACACACACACACACAGACTCACTCACATACATCTTTTTATTTTTCTCTTCCATTGATTGCTGTAACACTTTTCTCTATTAGTTTTTCTGACAAGTTTCTTTTACTTTCCCACTCTATCTGTCTTTCTTCCTTTCTTTAATCCTTAGTACGGTTATGCAATGCATAACAATGTTTCAGTCAGTGACTGAGTGACCGCATATACAAGGGTAGTCCCATAAGATTATAATACTGTATTTTTACGGCACCTTTTCTATGTTTAGATATATTTACAGACACAAATACCATTGCGTTACTATTGCCTACAGTATTCAGTACAGTAACATGCTGTAAAGGTTTGTGGCCCGGGAATAATAGGCTATACCACATAGCATAGGTGTGTAGTAGGCTACACCACCTAGCTTTGTGTAAGTTCATGCCATGATGTTCACATAATGACAAAATTGCCTAAAGACACATTTCTTACAACATAGCCCATCCGTAAGTGATGCGTGATGGCATAGGTTTCTGCTAAGGTTCTTCCTGGGATCTTTTGTCTAATTTAAACGCTCATTTTGTTGTTGTTGACCTCATTGACTCTCATAGACAGAAGCCTTAAACATCCTATGGAAACAAAAGAGCACATGCAGTCTTTGGTAATAGTAAGTAGTTTTTGAAAGCCACAGCTTAGACTGGGAAAGTCTGAGAGTGCTGGAGGGAAGACTGCTGAGATAGGCAAGACCAGGTCCTGGGGAACTTCTGGGTCAGAATAAAGTCAGATTGAATCCTGTAGGCAAAAGAGAACAACTGAAACATTGTCAGCTGTGGCATCAGGATCATGCTGTATTGTTTGTTTTAGAAGGACCACAGTGCAGTGGAGTAGAGGATATTCAAAGCAAGAATGACAATTAGTTTCAACTAGTGTTCAAACTACATAAACTGGCACTGTGTTGAAGAGGATTCTGAGGCTATGTTCAGGCTAATGTAGAAAAACAAACCTTAATTATGTATCCAGATATGACTGTTGTCCCAGGAAGAACTTCCAAAAATATGTGTGCTGCCATTGTATCACTTCCAAAAAGAATGCATTTGACTTCACCATGCAGTATCTAGAAAATGTGAGGCATATTGAGGAATCGATGGAAATATAAGTCAAGGAAAGATTCAGCTTCCAAGAGAAATAAGATTTTTCCCTATTGTTAAAAATAAGTGTGGTTTTCAAGGGCACAGTAGCAGAGACATGCAGATCATGTGACAGGTATTTGCCATCAAAGGGCTGGTAAGTGAAGCAAGATTGGGAGAATGATGGGAGGAGCAGTTAGGAAGCTGTTGATGAATCCAAAATGGAAATGATGAAGTTCTAAATTAAGTTAATGTCCATGGTGCTCAAGAGAAGAGGATGGATTTGAATGATATTAAAGATGTAATTGAAATCATTGACAGAACCCTGGGATCATGATAATTTAACTGGAAGGTTGAAGATGGAAGTGCTTATAAAGAAAACAGAATAAAGGGCTTAGAGACATGAAGAAAACCCAGAGAGAGTGGTGTCACAAAAAGCCAATTCTAGTTCAGGAAGAATGAAAAGTGTTGCAGAAAGGTGAAGCAGGAGGTGACTAAAAGGTGTCTATTGAATTTCTGCTGCTAGGATAATTGACCCTGGCCAGAATAATTTCAGTGCACTAGTGGGAAGGGAAGCTAAGTTAACCAGCTTCATTTTCTCACCTCTCATTCACCCCTTTCAAGAAACCTAGGCTATAAAAGCTAGGAAGGTGAAGCTATGACAAACTTTAGGTCATTTCACTTTTTGCTGTTGTTTTTCAGATGGTAAATGTATTAGCATGTTTACAGGTAAAAGAGAGCTCTATTTGGGAGGGGGAATATAGAAAATGCAAGAGAGAAGTCCCTGCATTCTGCTGCTGGTAGCAAAAGTGGGACAATTAGACTAGGAACAAGAAAGAAGGAAATAGGATAGTGGGTGTGGATGCAAATCAATTTGTAAGTGTGGGGAAGGAAGCTGAGGGAAACCAAATATGATAGACTTATTTTGTTTAGTCAACTAGGCCTATTTCCTGAGAGAGAGGTGGGATAGAAGACTTCAGAATAATAATGACATTCATACCATTATTATGGTAAAAAATATGTTTTGGTATAATTTACAAAGACATTCATTATTATTCATAATGAATAAAGGTGAACAGCAACAAGCAAAGGATTATTTTGAGCAGCTCTGAAGACCTACCTATGGTTTTCAAATGGAGTCAGTAGTTCTTATCCTTGCTAGTTCTTTCACTGTGATAAAATCTGCAGTTGGCTATTTGGGACAATACTAGAACGAGAGGCCTGCTTCTCCCTCTGATTCTTGAGTTTGGTGCCCCTGAGTAAGTGGGTGGAGGAAACACTAAGATCATTGAATGAAGCTAATTATTTCTCAATGAGTTCCTGAAGGAAGCCTTGGGAACTTTGACCACAAGGATAACTCTTCTAACTTCATGTGCTTTTCATAGACTTATCCTATCAGATCCCTGTAGAGACTACTTATGAGGTGCTATCCACTGGCTGCCTAGCACCAAAACTGTATAATCAGCTTGGGTCTTCTACCCCATACTATGAAGCTATGTTTTCTTTAGATGCCTCTAGAGTAAAAGCTTCAGTCTTTAGTTTGGTCCTGTTCTAATTGACAATCCCCATCTTTCCCCAGTAAAAATCCATGAGTTTTCTCCTCATCTGATTAATACCAGTGAGCAACTCCACCAGAGGACAGAAAGCCAACAGGCTGTTTCCAATAACTGACTCAGCATGCTCTATTTTGGATGTGATAAGACTGGCTTCTAGAGCCATGAGCTGTTGAAACACAACTGTGGTTTATTGATACCAAATAACAGGTTATTACAGATGACTGTAAATTTTCTATTTGACAGCTTCAAGAGGTACAGACCATGATGATTAATTATTCTTATGGATTGTGGCTGGTTGATTTTTTGAAGGCATAGGTCCCAATGGGTTGGCATTTTAATTATACACACATTTATGTGTGTGTATGATATATGTATGTATGTGTGTATAAATGCACACACACATACACATAATTCAGCCTTTAGAAAACTTGTTAGCTCTTGTATAAGAATGGCAATGGGTTCATTTACCCTTTGGTTGGAATGACGAGCACCATGCCAGGAATGCCCACTCGGCACTGCTTTGGTGACATAGATTTTGATACTGAAACAGAACAAGTTAAAGGCTTGTTCCAAATGGACATGGCTCTCACAGAACCAGATCCAGGCTCCTAAAACAGACTAATCCTTGCCTTTTTGGTGCAGTTGGAGAAGAAACTGAATTTGAAAAATGTCTGTTATGCAATGCTGAAGACATGGAGAAATAGGCCAAAGATTTCTTCTTCCTCCAAGATGAATTCTGTTCTCGATGGAGTATAGTGTTCAGCAAAAGGACCTCCACCAAGTCTAGAAACTAATTTATTTCTGTCAAGAAACTAATTTATTTCTGTTTCTGTAGAGTTTACATTATTTCTACTGCTTACACTTCAGAACGTTTATTTTATGGGGACTAAGGGATTAAAAGAGGGTGAACTAAAAAAATTCTTTTTTTTAAAAGAATTGTTCCTAGAGATAAGGGATTGAGACTGTGATGAGAAGGTGGTGGGATTCACTCTCTCATCACTGTCAGCCTTGCAGGGGCTGCTGCTGTGAATGAAGTCTTGCTTTACCTCCTGATTTGAATTAATGATGGTTTGACTCAGTTTATAGGTCCACATGCCTTC
This sequence comes from Symphalangus syndactylus, assembly GCF_028878055.3. Taxonomy (NCBI): domain Eukaryota; kingdom Metazoa; phylum Chordata; class Mammalia; order Primates; family Hylobatidae; genus Symphalangus; species Symphalangus syndactylus. Next base: position 129,381,931 of record NC_072432.2, read on the forward strand.
ATCCACAATTACAAAATCCCAAAAGCTCTGTGAGCAACAGTGGTTTTACGAATGTATGAAAAAAATATATTTGGTGTCAAAATCTGGCATCAGTAGAGGTGAGATGATCCACAGTTTCAATTATCTCACTTAGTGTGAATTATTTCCTCCAGAAATATTAGTGTTTGATGGTTACAGAGTGCTCCATCTCCACAATTTGGTCTGTTCTGGTCTATGTAATGTCTAAAATATGAAAAGAATCTGAATATATTACAAAATAGCATCCTTTGCTTGTAAGTAGCTAAAACACTAATTGGGGAAATTTCTAAAAAATGTGATGCTTTCACAACAATCATTTAATTTGGAGGAGAAAAATCAGTTGTCACAGAATTAAAAATCTGTTGTTGAAAGATTATTTCGGAGGCTACAAGTAACTAAATTTAACCTTTACACTGCTTTCCCAAAATGGTGACATTGTGACTGTAGTTACAAAGAAAGCCCCATATGAAAACATATCATCCACAAAGATTTCAAAATAAAAAATGAGAACCTGTACTTGTATCCATCCTGTCAAAATGTGAGTGCTGTTTGCCTCAACATTGAATGACATTTGGATGATCTTTTAACCTTTATTTTTCTGTAACCCAGTGGCTCCTAAACTTTACTGCACATCAGAATCACTTGAGCATCTTTTTTATTTTTAAAAAATTTTATGGAAGGCTTCATGAATTTACATGTCATCCTTGAGCAGTGGTCATGCTAATCTTCTCTGTATTGTTCCAGTTTTAGTTTACGTTCTGCCGAAGCGAGCACATCTTTAAAAAATACTCAATACTCTGCCTCGGCCTCCCAAAGTGGTGGGATTACAGGTGTAAGCCTTCAAGACCAACCTGGCCAACATGGCGAAATCTGTCTCTACTAAAAATACAAAATTAGCTGGGTGTGGTGGCATGCGCCTGTAATCCCAGCTACTCAGGAGGCTGATTCAGGAGAATCGCTTGAACCTGGGAGGTGGAGGTTGCAGTGAGCCAAGATCAAGATTGCACCACTGCTCTCCAGCCTAGGCAACAAGAGTGAAACTCTGTCTCAATTAAAAAACAAAACAAAACAAAAACTAAAGTCTGGCTACCTTCTCCAAACATTCTGATTTAATTAAGCTGGAATGTGACCGGGCATCAGGGTTAAAATGTCTTCAAGAGACTCAGTGTATAGCAAAGCTTGGGGATTCCTGTTTTAACCCATAGCAGAGTTACTTCTGGTGACATGTACCTCAATAGAGCAAGTCTAGACACCCTGAGGAATGTTTTCTGACACTTGAATTAAATTATACTGTATAGATACCATGCTTGTGTGAGAGCACCACAAGCTGCTTTGCTTTGTGATGGGTTTTCCATTTGTTTGTTTTTTACATGGGGCTTTCTCTGTAACCACAGTCACGGTGTCACCATTTTATATCATGACAGCACAAAGACCTTTAATTTTCCATCCTAATAATACACTTCATATTTGTGTAATTTGGGGAAAGTAGTGTAATGCTTAGATGTAGTTACTTATAGCCTCCAAAATAATCTTTCAACAACTAACTGATATTTATTTATATAACAACTAATTGTTCTCCTCTAAATTAAATGATTGTTTTGAAAGCATCACATTTCTTTAAGAAATTTGCCCAAATAGTGTGTTAGCTATTTACAAACAAATGATGTTATTTTGTAATATATTCTCAGCTGAACTATCTCCAATTTAGGTTGTGAGCACTTACAAATAAGAAAAGGAAAATGAATAAATAAAAGGAAAAGTTTCCAGGAAGGCTGGAGGTCAGTTTAATTTCCATTTGGTTTCAGATTCTATATCCTATTTATTCACTTGTACAAACTTAATATCAGAATTAGTGCCTTCCCAGATGAATGTAATTTATGCCAACTTTATGAAGATACAGGAGAGGTTTGATTAAGTGTCTAGAACATGCTGGATTTCAAGAATGAGAGAAATCATTTTTTCAGTGTTAAAAATGGGAATATAAAAGCACATAGATTCTTAATGTTGCAAAGAAATTGAGAAAAATTTAAATGTTTTTCAACTGATGCAGAAGGAAACTTCTCCTAGTTGGTGATTGAGTTATAATGCGGCAAATTCACTTCAGCTTACGGAAAATGTTTTTTATTGTTAAAGAAGGCGAATGAATTAGTGATAAGCTTTGACAGCAGGGAGCCTGCGGCAGTCATTTTCCCAAGGGAAAAATGACTAAAAAGTACGCATTTAGTATTTGTCACAACTTAAAAGAAAATAAATTGCATTCACCACTCTCTATGTGGCTAGTTCTGTTACTGGAGCTTCAAAACGAGAATTTGTTTTCACAAACAGATGCTGTTTTACTCAACATCTTGCATTGCTAGCATCCAAACAATTAAGGTACAGCCAAGGCATAGTAACACTAGAGCATTCTCAAATATACCACCCACACGCACCTCCTGCTCAACCCATGACAAACAAACAGAATCAATTCAGGATGTGTGGTTTGTTAATTGATCAATTTCACTTTGACTTCTGAGTGAGAAAGAGTAGTAGAGTCGATAAGATTCTGATGGTGAAGAACTCAATATCCAAATGAGTTCAATGTTTATCTTTATTTTGCTTTACTGTATTTTTTTTTTATCTACCTCAAGTCCAGTCACTAGCAATCCTGCTATTTTATTCATTCAGGACACATTGATGAGGTTTCATGTGGGGCCAGACATCATGTCAGTTGCTGGGAATAAAACATGACCAGGATGCTCTTCTGCCCCCAGGTGTCTTCACTCATGGTCTACATGCATTTTTTATTGCAGCTCAGCTTCTAGCTGTGTGCCTTCGTGTGTAGTCGCACAAGGCCATCTTCTTTGGAGAACATCCTAGTCAAGGGCATCTATCACTTGGTCCTGGTGCAGCTCCCAGAACCCCAAAGCTGCCTTTTATTAAGAGTGGTTCTAAGTTCCAAATGTGTACATGTGTACGCCCTGTATCTTCCCGAAGAAGACATCAATACATTCATAAAAGACAATTTTGGTTTCTTCCATTACTTTTAAAGCTTTATTTATTTTTTTAATATGAAGAGATCTGGTTGTGGAGATAATCTGGCAGTACTTTTTTCTTGAAAGCAAGCAAAGAAAAAACAGTGAAAAAAAACAAAAGAAAAACAGAAACATTGTGTAAACCTCAATGCAGCATTGGATGCATGGGGGAGGGGCCGCTTAATAGATATTGAGTTAAATTGGGCTGAATTAAAACCTGAGTAGAGCTGTGTGTATTGTGAAGTCTCCCTGCCTTGTGAGTAGAACTATTTAATTGAGAATGGCTATTTCTTTCTAGATGTCCTGGAACATATTGTGTTGTTTACTCATACACCTTTTAACACTTTGACCTTTCCAGATTATGTAGTTATAAAACTAGATCCACAAGTAGTCAGTGTCTGCATTAGTTTGTTCTCACACTGCTATAAATAACTACCTGAGATTGTGTAGTTTATAAAAAAAAAAAGAGGTTTAATTGACTCGTGGTTCCCCAGGCTGAACAGGAGGCATGGCTGGGAGGCTTCAGAAAACTTACAATCATGGTGGAAGGTGAAGGGGAAGCAGGCACCTCTTACCATGGTGGAGCAAGAGAAGGAGAGAGTGAAAAAGCAAGTGCTATCAACACTAGAACTCCATCACAAGAGCAGCAAGGGAGAAGTCCGCTCCCATGATTCAATCACCTCCCAGCAGGTCCTCCTGCAACATGTGAGGATTTCAATGCAACAAGATATTTGGGTGGGGACAGAGAGCCAAACCATATCAGTATCATTACTCTGTGTCTATACCAATATTTGACTCCATACCTTACCAGAATGAAAATGTGGATGGGAGGACAGGGAGACATCCAAGGTAGATCACGGCAGTAGGACTCAACACTTCAGTAATGGTGGATGTGAATGCTAGTGTCCAGGCTCTCATTCTAACCCTGAGATCACACCAGTCCTGCTTCAGAGCTGAGGGAAATGTGATGGGTATGACAGAGCTTCACAATAATGTCTCCTTCATTTGAATTCTCCTCAGCTACTTAATAATGCCCCCATATCTAAACATTACACTACCTAAAATGCAGGACAAAAACTGACATTAGAGGTTGTTATTTTATCTTGGATTTCTGTGGAATTTTTTGCTTAACATAGCAATGGTAACCATACCCCAAGCATTTCCTTGGGACTTAATGACTAGATGAGGTAATTGAGAATGAGTAGTTGAGCTAGTGACATATGATATGCCACCATCATGATGGCTTAAATGGCTTTTTTTGGAGGGGACAGGGTCTCACTCTCTTACCCAGGCTGGAGTGCAGTGATGCTTTCATGGCTCACTGCACCCTCAACTTCCCCAGGCTCAGGTGATTATCTCGCCTCAGTTTTCATATTTTTAGTGGAGATGGGGTTTCACCATGTTGTCCAGGCTGGTCTCAAAGTCCTGGCCTCAAGAAATCCTTCTGCCTCAGCCTCCCAAAGTGCTGGGATTACAGGCATGAGCCACCATGCCCAGCCTCATGACCTCATTTTAACTTGCATACCTCTGTAACAACCCTGTTTCTAAACAGGGTCATATTCTGGGATGCCAGTTTTAAGATTTCAACATATCTTTTTTGGGTGGGGGGATACAATTCAACCCGCAACATCACATCTCCACCATTCTAGGTCCCCATCCTCAGTGTGATCTACCTGATTAGGTCATAGGCAGAATCTTAAAGTGCAAGACGAGGTTATTCAATTCTGTGGGTCTCTGTGGGAAGGGACATTAGCAAGTCAGTGGGCCGACAATGCATTCTCCTTCCCTCTCATCTGGTAAAGCCGTCCCTAGAAGATGCAGTGCCCAGGACAAAGCAGTATTTGATCTCATTCCTAGATCACGTTTATCCATGTGAACACGTGCAACTCCCTCTACACACACAGACACACACACATTTGAGGAAACTGTATTAAAATGAGTATCCAGGGAAACCCCTGAAAAGAAATAGCAAGAAATAATACCAGTGTGCATACTCTATAAGAATAAGAAGTGCCTTCTCAGGAGGGCCTAGTACTTATACAAGTTCTTAGTTGAAAACTGTGTCTTTTTGTACACCAGCTGGCAGATTCTCCTTTTCCTCCTTCACTGACTACACAGCTCTCTAATGACCTAGGCCTCGCTCCATGTTGGGAAGCCCCTTAGTTAGTTGGGCCCACAGAGGAGCTACTGGTGATAATAACAGCCCTTCTTAAGGATGACAGTCTTTTTAATTTTTGTGAGTACATAGTAGGTGTGCATATTTATCAGGTACATGAGATATTTTGATACAGACATACAATGTGTAATAATCACATCGGGGAAATGAAGTACAGGGATGACAGTTTTGGCAAGGCTAATATAAGCCTACAACTCTGAGTGCAGCAATTGGAAAGCTGGAAAGAATAACAGAGCAAATCCTGTGCTATTATTGCTGATTTGGTTTTCTTTCAAATGCAAAAGCTCCAATAAATGGGTAGTGAAGAATACCAAAATCGGCTAATAAGCCACCTGTATACCAAAGATAATAAATGTAATATGCATAGAAATCAAGGTTTTCCCTCAGGTAGAAATTAAATTTTAAAAGAAGAGCTGGAAATTCTTGATAAATAATGATCCATGAACATACCTTTCAAAAGGTATGTTCTTTTAAATATTTGTGTGCCCACATTGCACGCAGGGAAGGTAATGTTTGAAGTTGTAACTCTGTCTGCCTTACTCTGGTATGTAACAGGACCAGCAGTCCTTTACAGGAGGTGGGCTTCCGCTGTTTTGTGCTCATTAGACCTAGCCACAAGCTGATCTTTTACAGGGATGCAGAAAATGGCTGAACCTGAGGAGACACCTGGTGGAGAATGCAAGCATTCTTCTCTCTGGGTAAGGTACACTTATTTCTTTTTTTCCATAATATTTCAGATGACAAGAGAGCAAGACAATGTCACAGGATCTTTGTATTTGCTTCTTACCAGTCTAGAGATGTGAAGCAATTACACAAGAAGTAAAACAGATGTTGTGCTAATTTAACCTTCCTACTAGTGCAGTTCATACTCAATGAGTTTAATTATTTCCAACATTTATTTATTTATTCACTCATCTGTGCATATAGAGGCACCAGGGAAGGAGAGGTCTTGGCTCCTGTGTGCAGCTCATGCTGAACTATGGAGGCAAGACATACAGTCCTCAAGAGTGGGGATTAAGGGTGTAATTGGGTGAGATTAGACTACATCAGAATGCTAAGTGCCAGGTAAGCAGAGAACTGATGAATTAGGGGAGCTCTCAAAACTGGGGATTAGAAGTGGGGTGTTCAATCAGTAGATGATTCGGTTGAGCTGAGAGGGAGAAACAGGCACTACATCAGAGTATCTGGAAAAAGAAAATCACGTGTAGGAACGGTTGGTGGATAGGACACTGGACTATCTTTCACAGAGGGCTATGTTTCGGACTCATGAGAGATAAATTGGACTAGATAAGGTACAGCTTACTAAAAGAAACTTTCTTGGCTGGGTGCGGTGGCTCACTCCTGTAATCCCACCACTTTGGGAGGCCAAGGCAAGTGGATCATTTGAGTTCAGGACTTCGAGACCAGCCTGGCCAACATGGTGAAACTCTGTCTCTACTAAAAATACAAAAAATTAGCCTGGGGTGGTGGCGTGCACCTATAATCCCAGCTACTCAGGGGGCTGACGCAGGAGAATTGCTTGAACCTGGGAGGCAGAGGTTGCAGTGAGCCAAGATCACGCCATTGCACTTCAGCTTAGGCAACAGAGTGAAACTCCATCTCAAAAAAAAAAAAAAAAAAAAAAAAGAAAGAAAAAAAGAAAGTTTCTTAGCATCACAACTAAAAAGCTGTCTACCCACAAATATGTTTAGGAGGAGATCTGGCTGGCATTATAGAATGTCAACGGTTTTTAAGGCAAAAGGAATGACTGCTTCTCTGTCTCAGTTCCCAACTACCTGTGTAGTTTTGGGCAATGTGTTAGTTAGTTAGTCCTGCAAAACTGAGCCAAAACTCAGTGGCTGCAATGACCAACCATTTCTTACTCTTCACAGGTCTGGTCAGCTGATCACGATTGGGTTTAGCCAGGGTGGCTGTGTTCCATGTCCTTCTCATCCTTCTTCTGGGACCCATGAGTCACCCTGGGCACGTCTTCCTCATGGTGGGGGTGGAGGGTCAAGAGCATAAACGGAAACATGCAAGTTGATTTGAGGCTGGAACTCAGAATGGTTGCTTCCCTCTTTTTCTGATGGCCAGTGCAAGTGATAAAGCCAGCGTCCCAGTCAGGGAGTGGGGTAATATTCCCCACTCCTTATGTGACAAATGAAAGTCCCATGGTAAAGAGGATGGATAGAGAAGAGTGAGAAACTTAGCCAGACATGCCATCTACCACAGGCAATTCTCTTACATTCCCAGACATATTTTCCTCATTTCTAAAACAGGATAATAATCCATTTTTCAAAAGAAGACATACAAATGGCCAAGAAGCATGTACAAAAATTTTCAACATCACCAGTCATCAGCAAAATACAAATTAAAACCACAATGAGATATCTCACATCAGTCAGAGTGGTTATTATTAAGGTAAAAATATAACAGATGTTGGCAAGGATGTGGAGAAAAAGGAATGCTTATAAACTGTTGGTGGGAATGAAAATTAGTACAACCTCTATGGAAAACAGTATGAAGATTTCTCAAAGTACTGAAAATAGAACCACCAGTTGATCCAGCAATCCCACTTTTGGGCATCTACCCAAAAGAAAATAAATAATTATACAAAAAGATGCCTACATTCTTAAGTTTCCCTCAGCACTGTTCACAACAGCAAAAACATGGCATCAACCTAAGTGGTCATCAACAGAGGACTGAATAAAGAAAATGTGGCATATATACACCATGATATACTACTCAGCCATGAAAAATGAAATTATGTCTTTTGCAACAATCTGCACGAAACTGGAGGCCATTATCTTAAGTGAAATAACTCAGAAAGAGAAAGTCGTATACCACACGTAGATGACTCGCTTATAAGTGGGAGCTAAGTAATGTGTTCACATGGACATAGAGAGTAGACTAACAGGCACTGGAGAATTGAAAAGGTGGGAGGGTCAGAGAGGGAGTGAGTGATAAGAAATTACTTAATGGGTACCAAGGACACTGTTTGGATGATGGTTACACTAAAATCCCAGACTTCTCCACTACACAATATATCCATGTAACAAAACTACACTTATATTCCCTAAATCTATCAAAATAAAAAATATGTAAACATAAATAAAAGACATTCATAATATCTGTCACTTCACCTCAGTCATAATGAAGGTAAATACAATACTTAGTGTATGTGGATGTTTTTACTCAGCAGCAAAGCATAAGGCAACTCAAGGAGTAATTATTTTGCATGTGCTCATATTCTCTCCTGATAGCAGAAATAAAATTCTTATAATGGCGTCCTTTCCCTAAGCCTCCAATGCCATCCCCTAACCTCTCGCATGAGATTCTGCATAGATTGTCCTCTCTGATAAATGCTCTCTGAAAAAATGTAGGATGGAAGTTTCTACAATGACCTTGAATGTATCCAGATAAACAATTTAGAAAAATAAAATCCTTGCACGTTGCTGATGTTTTCTGATAAGGGTGAAGACAACGTGGGAGAGGCCCCATTGATCAGAGAAGTCTTCGCGAGCTCTTCTTTCCCCACAGTGACAGTGGGTGTTTCCGCTCTGCTCATTTCACACACTCCTGTCGCATTTACTCCCAAAGCATTAGTGGCTAAGAGAGTTAGCCTGGGTTCCGGAAGTGGACAAATGAAAGGATGCTACCTAAAACTGATGTAGAATCTTTATCTTTTTGGCATTAGGCTTCAGCTAAAAGTGAGTTAATCTGCCATAAGTGTTCAGAATATTGTTCTGAGTTGAGAATACTGTTGTAAACATGTTCACGTACTTGCTCAGAGTTACCAGTTTATTAAAAAAAAACTATTGACTCCCTGGGGTAAATAATATAGAACTCAGCAATCTATAGGATATATTGGCGATTCCAATGGGGGCAGTGGTGGAAGAGACAGAGTTTTGCATATCTGTGCTATGATTTTTTAAAAACACTTTATATCTTTAATATATTAAGTAGCAAAGAAAAATATTTTATTTATGATAACTATTTAAATAATATTTAAAACGACTTTATGGGTACATCTATCTACATTTGCATATCAAAGTATTTTTAAAAAAGAAAATCATTTGTATCATTACAATAATGTATAGAAACATAATCAAAGACCAAATACATCTTGGGCCATAATTTTACCCTTCTAAATTCTTATTTTCAAAAAAAATTAAGAGTAATTTAACTCACTAATGTTTTCCAAAATGTTCTAATCAACTTGTCACATAGTAAAACTAAGTTGCCACCATACTAACTTAGACTTAGAGATTTGTAAGGGTAACAAATGTTTTAGAAACTTAAAACAACCTTTTTGTTGACATTTTATTTTTGCTTAGAATGCAAAAGAAGAAAACAAGGAGTTTTATTTTTTTACCTGCTAAAAGCATTTGGGTAAACTTAGCAAGGTTTAAGATGGGTCTTCTTTTAAAGATTTTAAATACATTTCTGAAAAGACACTGATATGAGTTCCAGTTCTGAATGCCACGGTTATTTTCCCAGATTGTAGTGTTTTTTTGTTGCTGTTTTTGTCTTGTTTTTTCTTGAGACATGGTTTCATTCTGTCACTCTGCAGTCCAGGCTAAAGTGCAGTGGTGAGATCATAGCTCACTGTAGCCTTAGCCTCTTGAGTAGCTGGGACCACAGGTGAGCACCACTATGCCTAATTCTTAAAAAAAAAAAAAAAATTGTAGAGATGAGGTCTCAGTATGTTATTCAGGCTGGTCTTGAACTTCTGGCCTCAAAGAATCCTCCTGCCTTGCTCTCCCAAAGCACTGGCATTACTGGTATGAGCCATCATGTCTGGCCTTCCTAGATTGTTTTTCGGCAGATATGTAAACCAGGAGATCTGTGGATATGAATATAATCTGAAATTTGAGAGATGAAAGAGGTGACCAAGCTGATTCACAATTAAAGTCTGTACAAAGACCAAGCCATGCAGAGTAAAAGAGGTAAAAGTGGTAAAAGAAGAAACATCCAGGGGAAGGAGACACATAACGATCCTTTCCCACTGTTAGCGACTGAATCTAAAGGCATGTTACTGTTAAGCTTTAAAATGGTGTGCTTCTGTTGTAAAATTGCAGCTAAGTTCTTTTGAAGGTAGCAATACCATTCAGGTTGCTCAAATGTTTTGACTGGATTAAAATGAAAACTTTTAGAAACACATCTATTTACAAAGTGTATGCAATCCTTCAGATGTGTGTGTGTTTTTCTCTCCCTAGCTCTTTCTTTTTCTTTGAAAAGCAGTGCCTTGCAGCTCCTCTTTCTGAGACAGAAAAAAAAAATCAATGATCAACAACAGTCCAATACTCAAGAACAACCTAGAAATAACAAATCAGTCTGTGTGTGTGACAGAAAAGGAGAGTGTATGTGGTAAGAAAAGCAGCTACCATTTCAGACTTCCACAGGGCAATTATAAGAAACAGTGGGCAGCTGGGCAGAGGCGTTCCTCACTTCCCAGACAGTGGGACGGCCGGGCAGAGGCACTCCTCACTTCCCAGATGGTGCGGGGACCAGGCAGAGACGCTCCTCAGGTCTCGATCTCTTGACCTCGTGATCCGCCTGCCTCGGCCTCCCAAAGTGCTGGGATTACAGGCGTGAGCCACCGCGCTTGCCCTGCCATGGCTTTCTCCTCCCAAGCGGCTGTTTTCGTCTCCTGGATTTTGATGTTCTACTTAATACCCCCATGTTCTTATCCATGTTGCCCTGCTGGAGGCGTCTTTCCCTTTGGGAAGCCTGACCCAGCTCCATCAGTGCCTCAGGAGATAGGCAGGGAAGCTTAGCAGGTGGGGGCAGCTCGTCTCTATCCCACCTCAATTGCAGCGGAGGGGTCGGCGGCAGCGGCAGCAGTGGCCCAGGCAGTTTTCTTTCGCGGGACCTGTGGCCGGCAGCTCTGGGTGGAGAAGAGCTACTTGATGCAAGAGCTGCAGGATCCTTGCACTGCATCTCCTTCCCCACCATCAGCAAGCCTGGAGAGCTGAGCAGGTGGTCTTTACCCAGCACCTTCAAGGCCGCCTTCTCTGGACACAGGGAGCAGCCCAGAACTGGGTCAGGGAGCACTGTTGGAACTGGGGCAGGGACACTGTTAGAACTGGGTCAGGCTTCCCAAAGGGAAGGACGCCTCCAGCAGGGCTGTGTGAGCTGGAGACTCCATGGCCCTTGGAGTAGAAACTCACTGCATGCAACCTGGGCCTTATCAGTCTGGTTCTTTTCCATCAAGCTCTTGAGATGGACATTTTTCTCCAAGCACCTGGGACTGCACCAGGAGGAAGTGAGGTTCACTTGAGCCTCCAGGGGCCTAGAGGTGGAGGCTGCTTCCCCATTGCTACACTTGCCCCTTTTCTTGTCCTCCTGGTCCTGGGGTCTCTACCTGATCCACCTCCATTGGTTCTTCAGGCTCTTCTTCTGCCCTCACTTCTGGCTTTGGGAGCGTGGCTGGGATCAGGGTCAGATTCCAAGACCTGATCACCTGCTCCTCTAGCGAAGGCAGTCGGAGGTTAAGCTTGCGTCTGAGACAGGGATCCTCATGGGGCTGAGGTGTCCGAACATCATGGAGTTGCAAGCAGACAGCACGGATTTCTTCCTTGAGGGGGGCCTCCAGACCACAGAAGTCAGGACCCCCAGTGGGGTGCCCGTGTTCTGAGGGAGAAGACACAGCCTTGTAGGGGCTCCGTCCCACCGGGCTGGAAAAGAAGGCCTAGGACATCGCAGAGGGTTGAAGAGGAATCGGGAAGACCCCAGGGTTCCCGGGGCAGGCACAGGCACAGGAGCCGCGGGGGGAGCCCTGCCAGCTGGGAAGGCCTCACGGACAAGATTAGCAGGTTGCCAATGGTGTGGCCGGGACCGCTGGTGGAACCAGGAACAAAATATTCTTAGACAAGCAGGTCGCCTATGGCGTGGCCGAGACCTGCAGCGGAACCTAGGGAGGCCGAGGCGAGCGCATCACGAGGTCAGGAGATGGAGACCATCCTGGCTAACACAGTGAAACCCCGTCTCTACTAAAAATACAAAAAAATTAGCCGGGCGTGGTGGCGGGCGCCTGTAGTCCCAGCTACTCGGGAGGCTGAGGCAGGAGAATGGTGTGAACCCGGGAGGCAGAGCTTGCAGTGAGCCGAGATCGCCCCACTGTACTGCATCCTAGGTGACAGAGTGAGACTCTGTCTCAAGAACAAAAAAGCTTAGAGGAGCATGTTGCCTATGGCATGGCCCGGACCTGCAGCGGAACCAGGAATAAAATATGCTTAGTGAATTGCCCATTTTGAGCAAGTTGTGCCCGGACGAAACTGAGGGTCAGAAGCGGAGAGGATACTCCTTAGTCACCCACTTCTCTGCTGCCTGTGTGCCCTGGGCACCTGGGACATCACAGTGGGGCTGGTGATAGAGCCAAGGTGTGAAGGAGTGCGCAGGAGCCCAGCGAGGAGGGCCTACAAGAGGAGTCAAAGGGCAAAGGGCTAGGCCCCTCCACTGGTCCAGCTGGACTCTCTAGCCTCAGGGACACCCTGTTCCTGGGGGCAGGTGTGTGGCCCTGGATGGGCCCCGCTGTGGGGCTGTGGGGGGTTCAGGACTGATCCGCCAGAGCCCTTCCCACCTGGCGCCTGGCGCAGGCGCTGGCTAGCACCCCATGGCCCTGTCTTGGCTGGCCCTGTCCCCGGGGTTACAGGGCCAGAACCTGCTGGAAGCAGAGTACAGGACCAGCCAGATCCCACCAGGCACCCCCGGGGCCTCTCCAGTACCTCTGTGCCGCCTGGAGCCAGGCCTGCCTTCTCCATGGCCGCCCTGGCCTTGAGGGCCACCAGCCCGGCTGCGCAGGCTTCCAAGTAGAGGACGTGGTGCCCTGACCTGACTGGATGCTGCCCTTTACCACATCCCTTCCTGGCAGGCAGGGTCTCCACTTCTTTTTACAAATTCGCCTGAGACCGTTCCTCAGGTCATTCAGCCAGTCGTGGCCCAGCCAGGCTTTGAGCCCAGGCTCTGCGATTCCACAGCTGGCACTCTGGCCTGTGTGCCTCCTGATGTGGATACAGGATGTATTCTTATTTTTTTCCTGTATTCCTGGGGTACTTAGCACCGTGGCATATCTGTAATAAGCACATGCTTACCTAGAAGGAGGTCTTTACTTCAACATGTAAGTTGACCATGGCCCACTCTGGGCTCCAGTCCTCTACAAAGATGTAGGGCAGGGACTACCAGTTGTCGGCACGGCACCATCCCACATTGCTCTCCTAATGGTGCCTTTCAGCCCAGATGTTCTTCTTTGTCTGGTGGGAAGGATCCAAGTATGTAAGGATTATGTTCTAGATCAGCTTTGGTCTATCCTAAAAGAAATTCACCAGTGGATTATTCTATACAGATAAAAGTCAGTTTCTCTGGTCTTCCTGGAATGTGTCTAGAAAGCAAGTACATTATTTATTTACAAGTTAATAGTGGATCAATGTTTTGGATTCAAATATGACCAACGTAATTTGGTCATTGTGAGCATGCCAGCTCTGTCCACTCTTCACCACACATTATGATACCCTAAATATAACTCTAGATTTTCTTATGCCCAAGAGAAGGACATACTCTTGGGTGTCTGGACTAGTGAAACATGTATGAAAAAACATTCAGCCACTCTACATCTTTTTATTGGAGAATTGGAAACATCTATACTCAAAGATATTATTAAAAGGTAAGAAGTTAAAAAAAAAAAGAAACAGTGCAGAATACGTGATTGGGGAAAGGTGAGGGAAAGCACCAATTCCACCTAAAATTATGAAAACCCTAGAGTTTGTATTTAGCTGGCTTCCTCCCACCTTCTTTGTGTGGCCAGCCCTGCTGTCTCCCTCACCTCGCTGACACTGAGCAGATCTATGTGTCTCTTTGCTGTTGCACAGGGATGCAGGATTAGTCGGTAACAAGATCAGAGGCAGCAACAGTGGATGCCTGACTTGGGGTTCATTGAGTATGATTGGCTAAAAGCTAGGGCTTTACAGCAAACAGCAAAACAAGTCAGACTTCTTGCAGGTAACAAAAGACGTTAGATTTGTAAGTCAAATAGCTGTGATTTCTTTTTTTTTTTTTTTTTTTTCTTTTTTTTTTTTGAGACGGAGTCTTTCTCTGTTCCCTAGGCTGGAGTGCAGTGGCGCGATCTCGGCTCACTGCAAGCTCCGCCTCCCGGGTTCACGCCATTCTCCTGCCTCAGCCTCCCAAGTAGCTGGGACTACAGGCACCCGCCAACACGCCCGGCTAATTTTTTGTATTTTTAGTAGAGACGAGGTTTCACTGGGTTAGCCAGGATGGTCTCGATCTCCTGACCTCGTGATCCGCCCGCCTCGGCCTCCCAAAGTGCTGGGATTACAGGCTTGAGCCACCGCGCCCGGCCAAATAGCTGTGATTTCTAATCCAGACTCCCTAGCATGGCCTTAGACAAGTGTCTAACTCTTCTTTATCTGTTTTTTTTCATCTAGGGGAGGACAAGAAACGAACAGTTAGCACAAACATATTATTGTGACAATTACATCAGGTAAGGCATAGAAATGACCTAACATGATGGCTTGAACATAGTAGGTACTTATTACACCTGATCTAAGTGGTATTAGGAAAACAGGAGGTGCTCTTTGCTATACTAATTATTCATATGAGGATTTAGAGCCTGCTAAAGGCAACGGTAGCCTGTGGATTTGTGTGTAACTCTGAGTGATTGACAACATCTGCCTGGAGAATTGGGATGAGAACGATTTTGAGAAAGGGCTCAGCAAGAAATAATGTGGTGATGGATATTGCCGTCTGTCATGAGTGAGAAAAGAGAGAATGGGGCCAAATATACCATGCATTTACTATTTCTCAGTAAGCGCCAATAGACAAATACAAATAAATAAAAATAATACAAAATAATACACATATCTGATCTTCAAGGACCACATGACCTAGCAGGCAATAAACACCAATAAACTGTCTGGATGCAGTGGACAGGAGCTCAAGACTAGCCAGGGCAACACAGTGAGACTCCATCTCTACAAAAAAAAGTGCGCGTGTGTGTGTGTGTGTGTGTGTGTGTATTAGCCAGGCATAGTGGTGCACACCTGTAGTCCCAGCTACTTGGGAGGCAGAGGTGGGAGGATCACTTGAGCCTGGGGGGTCCAGTCTACAGTGAGCTATGATCATACCACTACACTCCAGCCTCGGTGACAAAGCAAGACCTTGTTTCCAAACAAATGAACAAACAAACAGACAACTAAGTATTAAAAACGCTATCATACTTTCTAGTACCTGAATAATCTGAGCAGATACTCTTGGCATGCTAATCACACAAGGGAGTGTCACTAAAAGCTTCCTAAAGGGACAATGACAAATAGCCATGTGGAAGGCAGAGGGAAAGTAGCAGGTATTCCTCTAAGACGGAACAACACCGTCAAAGGCAGAGTCAGGTAAAACTTCACTATGGAGGTCAAGAGCACGTAAATTTGGATAAGAATATTTTTACAGGGAATTGGCTGGAGAGGAAATGGTTGAGATAGGGAGGTTTGTGTACCACATTAAGCTCTGCTAAGGTACTTCATTGATTTGACTTGGGCTATGTGGGAAGGAGCAATCCAGTTCATAACTCCCAGAAATCCCCATTCACATGCGTTGAAAACAATTTGCTTGACAAGTTGAAACTTACAAACTGATGAGATGCCATTCATTTTTATGTGCAGCTTCATTCTACTGACATGATCTGTGCTACTTCAGTAATGAAGTAGAACCTAAAGATGGATTAAAATTGTGTGTACCTATACTTTATTTTTCTGATTGATGATTATCATTGTTTCATCATAAATATAGGCAAAAACAATAATGGAAAACATGGATTTCTAGTGGACAGCTTTTGTTCATTTGGTTTCCTAGGACTGCTATGTCCTTTCTTCATTACTAATTATTTTCCCATGCCCCTGGGAAGCCTGTAAAAATTTCTCCTGAAAGAATTAACCATCCTGCCTCTGTATCCAAAGCGCATTGCTTATATCTTCGTCATGGTCTTTGTTCTATTAACAGAATCTTGTTAGTGTTTTCATTTGTAAGCTGATGGAAGATGTCAGCTCTGTTCTGTAAACTTCTGAAAGATAAGGACCAGAGCTTATTTGTCATTGTACCTCTCACAATACTCAGCCTTGTATTTGCACACAGCATATGCCCAATAAGTGTGTGCCTGCATGCTGACTGATGATTATGATTTGATGTTTGAATTTTAGTCATGATTATAATGGTATTGGTCATCTATCAAGTTTGCACTATAGTTCACAAAGCTGCGTTTCTTAATACTTGCCATGTTATCCAGTTATTTTTATTCCAAAAATGGATTAATGGATGAAGGCTGCAATGAGCTTAAATCAACTATTTGTGGCTTATGAAAATAAAGCATAAAGCAACTATAACTACGACTTTGGTTATAATTGTAGCATATTCATATATTAAACCAACTGAACCCTCAGTAGACACATTGAGGTTGTCAGTTTTTAGGGTAGAATTCCACTGGTTTTATAACAAACCATCAAAGAATCACAACGTCTTATTTTAACGACACAGTAGTGTATAGTTAAATGTGGGGGATGTTCTAGGTCTAGTGGAGATTAGAGGATTAACTGAGGAAATGATGACTAATGAAAATTAGTGATAATTATTTGTTAAGCCCAGAAAGAACTGCAGGAGGAGTGAACTATGATAATTATGGGCAGAAGAAAGGAGAGGTGACTCTTCAAAAAGAGAAGCAACTATAACTTTTTCTGTTTCTTTAATAAAGGGCTATGAAGAAGGCATGGAAGACAAGGATAACTCAGGGAACAGAGAAGATGGTGGCACAGATAGTGTCATTTGGGGTTTTGAGAAAGGCGGTAGATATTGGCTGCCACTCAGATCATGTGGGATAATGATGCCAGAACAGGTTTCCACCTTCATTCCTATGCAGGAGGTACCATTCAAATATTTGATTTCAATCAGTGACACATTTTGGCATTCTGTGAAATGCAATGTGATTTTAGTTACATGTTATTTCATCATGTTACAAGTGTACATTGAAATAACAATACAGTTGGATTATCTGCGATGGAGTTTGGATATTTCCAGGAATGTTGCTGAGTGGGTTGCTTAGGCAAAGGAGATAAGCAAGCAATGTGACATTCACTGAAAACAATTCTCATGGAACTGATTTTCACAGGCATTGACTCGAATGCTGTGCCAGCTCCATAAGACACCATGGATACACAGAGGAAACTATCTCAGTTTTAAAGAGGAGACTGTTTCGATGCTCCTTAATTTCGAAACTTGTTTTAACTCTTCTACCAGAGACTGACTCTGTTTTATATCTCAGTCCAATTGTCCCAGTGATTGTTGTGCTCACACCTTTACATCATTAACAATTCCATATGACTGGACATACCTTCCATTAACTATTGAAGTATTTCCTTAGTAGAGGAGTAAGACAAAGCCCAAGGTCATGAATTGCTGAAACTCTAAAGCCATTGCAGTTTATCCTGGATACCTTTTGTTCTAGTTCATTCTTTCTTGCCTTTGAGGTATAACTTTTTTCTCCCATCAAATTTACCCTCAGGGTAGAATCTAGAATTAGTTAACTAGACTTTGATATGAGTTTGACACCATGTTCACAGATATCATTGACATTTAGATATGAAAATGATTGTAAATATATCCTAGTCCAATCTCCATATGTTATATATAAGAAAGCTGTGTCTCAGAGATAAGCTTTGGATTTCACAGCATGTTAGTGGCACATCAGGGAGCCTGGAGCTTAGGTTAGAGAGTACGATAATTGTTTTTGATTGCAAACAATGGAAAGCTCAATATAAATTGCCTTAAGAAAAAGACAGGTTTGGAAGATAAGAAATATGCTGGTTCATGTAATTGGCCATTCCAGGGGATGATCTAAACATGGCATATGCCTTTCCTTCTGCCAGTTTTCAAATGTTCCCCTCTGGAGTCACTTCCATTGTCACTCTGCTGCTCTTCTGTGCTTCTGCGATGACTACCAGCAGCTCTAGGTTGGATACCTCATTTACATTCGGGAGGAAAAGACAGCCTTTTTATCTCAGCATTCTCAGCAAAATTCCAAGGTTCACACTAACTTGTCCAGCTGAGATCCCATGCCTTCTGCCGAAACAAGTGGGTGGACACTGAGAACAAGATTTCTAATATTCTGAAGTTTCGGTTCCACAGAACAGTGTATCAAAACTAAAGAAGTAAATAAACTGCTTCTTTCACCAATACTTTGCAAAATGATAGTCCTGGATATCCTGTGAAGCTGGTCTCCACTGGTTACAGAGAAGTGTTGGGCAGGTGGCTGGACGCTCATTGCAACTAGGATGAGCAGGAATTGACACTCGAATCGTACCTTTTGTTCAGCCCTCTGCCCCACTCTGTCAGTAACCATGACTCCCAAGGACTTGAAGCCTGCCTGCTTCTCTGGGTTGCATGTTGCACTCAATATTTTTTTCTCCCACTGCCCCCTCTCTATGATGTTTTATGTGCTACGAGTCATGGAACTGAGTTCCATATCTCAGGTAGGCCCACAGGTAATGTTTCTACAGTGGTATCCCATTCTCCTTCCAAATCCCTGCTGCTTTCCAGTCTGTAGACAAAGGCCAGGGAGTAACATCAAAAGCAGTAAAGTCCTTCCTTTGAATTGCCTCTTAGTCTCTAGCTTTTCCTGGATTTTTCACAACTGCTTGGACCCTGCCTTCGTGCTTCCTTAGGATTTTGCTCACAGAGCTACTGTGCACTTGGACCTCATAAATTAGAGCTTGTGGGGTTTGATACCACATCCAATAGGATAGATAGTCAAAGTCCTTACTCCTTCTGTCCATTCCAAAAACCTCTTGATTTCTGCTCACCTCCATCCCAAATTCCCTTACAGTTTTCCCTACGACATCACCATCTATAGCTCCAAACCTCCTCTGGGGAGTCCACATGAGGATGATGATGTCCAGGAAGGTCAAGTGACTTTTCTAAGGCCACACTGTTAGTGAATAGCAGAGTATGACTAAGTCTCTTAATGCTAATTGTCAATTTAATAGAAAAAAGTGGAAACAATTATCAAATTACTAAAATCATTTTCAACCCAGCACATGCTGAATACTTTGATTATAGCAATACTCAAAATAACTTCCAAATTTATAATTTAGGGCAAGGGATGTGAGAAGGTAGACATTAGTCACAATGAGACAAAACAAGAGAGAATTGATGGTCTATTACCTTAAGCATTCACCTTTCTAGGAAACTGTCAGGAAGTCAGAAAATTACATAAACATAATGAGAGTATGACTCAAAGTATTTTTCCTTAAACTTAATAGTAAAAACATATAATCTCTAAATTATTACTTGTTTTCTTGCTTCAAGGTCAAAGTGAACAGCACATCTTTGGAAGGCTCTCCATTAGGAGTGACTGACAAAAATTTCTTGTGAATTAACTACTCCCAGTGTAAACATATTCTTGCATAAAGGAATGAATGTATGTGCGTTAAAAGCACGTTACAGTCTGACAAATCAAGGAAATCATTGTCTGACTATTAACTAGATGACACACTTGAAAAAATGTTTTTTTCTGACCCTGAATTCAGTATTTGGAAGTTCAAACTCTTCTGATTTTGATTCCAAGGCAGATAGTCTCATGTAGACCTGTAAAATATGTTATTGAAGAAATCAGAAAGTGACCTCTTCAAACTGAATTAATTTTATTCAAGTTCAATAGCAGAAAAAATGGTTTAGATTAAAAAATAGCTCTGGTTAATTATGACATTCCATTCTACTCTGATTCTATCAAATTTTCAGATAAGGACTGATCTTTGGGAACTTATCAGAGCTGCTTGAATATTTTTTCTCTTCGCTTGGGCTTTAAATCTTTCTTAGCAAATTGCACAATGCTGCTGATTAGCTGATATTTAGTGATTCTTAAAGTTTTGACTTAAAAGATGGTAATTGCTAACATAGTACTGCCATGAGTTTAACAGAAGAAAAATAAAGTCAAAACGCTTTACTTTGGCTTTTTCTAGAATACTATTTTTTTCTCTTTGGCAATGCTTTTCAAATCCTTTGCTTCAAGCTGATCTCAGTAATTAAAAGAATGATTTTTAAAACTCTCCAAAAGGATTCTGCATATTAAAATTCATTAAAATGCAATGTTCACAACACAGGATATTTTATTGTAACTATCTATGGAGGGTAAAATGGGAAGGAAATTAGGTGCTTCCTCTATATTCATTACTCACGCGTGTTTATTAAAATTTAGTTATATAAATGAGAACTCGACACATTAACAAGTAGTTATATGGCTGTTAACTCAATTTCGCTTTAAAGACTTGAGAAAATAAGGGAAAAATCAAAGTTAAAAAGAAGACCCTATTTATTGAACTGCAGCCATTTCATTCTCATGAAAATGGTATGTTCATGGCCAATGCAGTTAATTTACTGGTGAACAAAAGTAGTCCAAACTAGTTCATTGAAATAATATACTGCAAATCCTCTAACCTCAGAAATAACCTCAGAAACTTATATCTAAGCTTAAAAGGGGCCGTTGTCTGGGCGCAGTGGCTCATGCCTGTAATCCCAGCACTTTGGGAGGCCGAGGCGGGTGGATCGCCTGAGGTCAGGTGTTTGAGACTAGCCTAGCCAACATAGTGAAACCCTGTCTCTACTAAAAATACAAAGAAACTTGCCGGGTGTGGTGGTGGGCACCTATAATCCCAGCTACTCGGGAGGCTGATGCAGGAGAATCGCCTGAACCTGGGAGGCAGAGGTTGCAGCGAGCCGAGATTGTACCATTCCACTCCAGCCTGGGCAACAAGAGTGAAACTCCATCTCAAAAAAAATAAAATAAAATAAAATAAAATAAAAAGGCTGGGGGGCAGGGGCATTGTAACCAAACAGGTAGGGGGATCATTCACATAAGTTACTGGACACTATGGAAACATAGCAACTAGATAATGGATATAATTTCCCCTAGACTGAAGAGTTGTCATGGAGACACAACCAAAGTGAGCCATGTACCATGTAGTAGAAGCCTAGTGGGGAACATCCATGCCAAAGCGTTGGTGACACTTGGCTGTAGCCAGCCCTAGGAATGGACTGACAGATAAGAAGTCCTCAGCTGGACTTCTTATACTCATAAATACTCTGGATAACAGTCATTGTGAGTGAAAGGAAGATTTAGGAAGAGTTGTTACAGGCATTCCAAGAGGTCTGACTTTTAAAAAATGCTACAAAATACATGGTGAGTTGCCCAGTAACATCAGCCCAAATCATTTTGATAATCAATTTATAATTTCTTCTAATTAAGATGAACGATAGTTTTAACAAACAAATTAAAGGTTTAGTCTGAAAATTCTTTTTTGGCTCAAAACCAAGCCTTTTATTCATGCTTTAGCTTATAACATCTTTTAGCACTTTGCCTTTTTTAAAGGAGATTCTTGTGTTTTTATTTAACATTTTCTGCTATTTATATCATGCCTTTATAAGTTGACTAATATCTTCTAGAGGATAAATGGTCTGGATGATTCTTCTTTTACCCCCATTCTTTCTATTACTCCTTCTCCACAGACTTTAAGTAAATATTTGCTGATTTAATTGGATCTGGTTGTATGGTATAGGTGGAACCTGGCCCTACCTATTTGCCCCTCAATCCTGGAAAGTCATGAGATCTTGCTTAACCTAGTCCAGTGACCGAAGATAAATGGCTTATCCACTGGCTCTTGAAAATGAGTAGGATAAAAATCTTTGTAAGCAGGGGCATTCCTGGAGCCCCATGTTCCTGAACATCTACTGTTGCCCTATCTAAGTGAGGAGTCAGTGGGAGTTTATTACATAGGGCAAATGGGGTTATTTTCCCAGGATGGGATAGATAGACCCCATCTATCTATCCCATCAACCAGATCCAATTAAATCAGCAAATATTTACTTAAAGTCTGTGGAGAAGGAGTAATAGAAAGAATAAGGGTAAAAGAAGAAGCATACAGACCATTTATCCTCCAGATGATATTAGTCAACTTAGAAAGAATAAAATGTGCCCTCTTGAAAACTCTGGTTTGAGTGAGCACAACTGTTCTCAATCTACATGAAATGCTGCTCTTGACAATAGAGTGACATTTAAGAGCAGATTTAAAAATGTGCCATGCTTAAAAACATAATTAACTACCTGTCTCAAGGCATGTGACAAGAATCCATCCTCTATAAATGTCATTGATAAGAAATTTTCATATAAAATTTTTCCACATTAGAATGTGTGTGTTTGTCTGTGTGTGTGCATGTGCATGCATAGGGAGCTTCTTAAGACACGAACAAATTATTGAGTTAGATGACTATGACATCTGATGAAGGCATCAAATAAACACAAAAATAAACATTCACCGTATTTGCCTTTTATGTTTGATAAATGCCTACACATTTCACTTAAAGTGGACAAAGAACTGGATCAGGGGACATACACATTTTGGCAGAGCTGAGGAGGTAAGGAAAGATCTATACCACAGTTAGCAGTGTGGTATTCTCACCTTGAGCAGATGGCATAAAAGGCCAGATTCTGGCAAGGGGTTGGTTCTGCATTAGGAGAGGCACACCAACGTTAAACTGCTCAAAGGGCAACTTTTGTAAACTTCACAGTTTAGTTCAGAGGTTTTCATGAGTAGTGAGTTAGAATTTTGGCTGCCTATTCCAATAATTAGATTTCCTCAAAATGACTCTTCTTCCCTTTACCGTGGTAAGCCCTTTTAGAATGGCTCGTGAACTAGATTAGAGTCATTGAAGTCAATTTCAAGATCTGGAAATACCAGAAAGAGAATTGGAAAAAAAGAGAAATATTTCCCTTTGAATCTTCATAGACTGAGAACCTGATAGACATTTACCAAATAATAACCAAGAAATAGTTTTGGTAATACAGAAGGAATAACAAGTGTCTACTATTTTAGGAAACCTTGAATGGAAAGATAAATGGAGGAAAGATTTACAGATAATTTTATTTTTCTTCTTTGTGACTTTTTATCTTTTTTTTACACAGTATGCAATGATCATTCTTATTATAACTTATAAAATTTTATATTTTATAATTGTTTGAAACATGCTGTTCTGTCAGACTGAAAGTTTCATTAACATATGATTCTGACTATTGGGTTTATTACAATATCCACAGTCCCTAGGATAAGATCTAGCAAATGCATGGTAAATATTTCTTATTCGATTAATTGATGAATGATGACTGAATGAAGAGTAAATGAATAAAAAATAAACCATAACCTCTGTTTCTATTCCCACATGTAGGGAGGTTGACAGCCACCAATCTGTCCCAATAGGTAAAAAGTTAAATTGAAAAATCAACCACTCTTCTTAGATTAATAAGTGAGGACCCAGGTCAAACCTGTATGTCTTACCTTCAGGACTTTGGCCAGGTTCTCACAGTAAATATGGAAGAAAAATCTCCCCTAGCTTCTAGCAGGGGAAAAGAAAAGGAGACCACTTAGAAATATGCCAGAAAGCTTTGTTCTTCTTTTTTTTTTTCTTGTCAATTTTTATTTTATTATTATTATACTTTAAGTTTTAGGGTACATGTGAACAATGTGCAGGTTTGTTACATATGTATCCATGTGCCATGTTGATTTCCTGCACCCATTAACTCGTCATTTAGCATTAGGTATATCTCCTAATGCTGTCCCTCCCCCCTCCCCCCACCCCACAACAGCTCCCAGAGTGTGATGTTCCCCTTCCTGTGTCCATGTGTTCTCATTGTTCAATTCCCACCTATGAGTGAGAACATGCAGTGTTTCGTTTTTTGTCCTTGCAAAAGTTTACTGAGAATGATGGTTTCCAGTTTCATCCATGTCCCTACAAAGGACATGAATTCATCATTTTTTATGGCTGCATAGTATTCCATGGTGTATATGTGCCACATTTTCTTAGTCCAGCCTATCGTTGTTGGACATTTGGGTTGGTTCCAAGTCTTTGCTATTGTGAATAGTGCTGCAATAAACATATGTGTGCATGTGTCTTTATAGCAGCATGATTTATAGTCCTTTGAGTATACACCCAGTAATGGGATGACTGGGTCAAATGGTATTTCTAGTTCTAGATCCCTGAGGAATCGCCACACTGACTTCCACAATGGTTGAACTAGTTTACAGTCCCACCAACAGTGTAAAAGTGTTCCTATTTCTCCACATTCTCTCCAGCACCTGTTGTTTCCTGACTTTTTAATGAGCGCCATTCTAACTGGTGTAAGATGGTATCTCATTGTGGTTTTGATTTGCATTTCTCTGATGGCCAGTGATGATGAGCATTTTTTCATGTGTTTTTTGGCTGCATAAATGTCTTGTTTTGAGAAGTGTCTGTTCATGTCCTTTGCCCACTTTTTGATGGGGTTGTTTGTTTTTTTCTTGTAAATTTGTTTGAGTTCATTGTAGATTCTGGATATTAGCCCTTTGTCAGATGAGTAGGTTGCGAAAATTTTCTCACATGTTACACCTAAAACCATAAAAACCCTAGAAGAAAACCTAGGCAATACTATTCAGGACATAGGCATGGGCAAGGACTTCATGTCTAAAACACCAAAAGCAATGGCAACAAAAGCCAAAATTGACAAATGGGATCTAATTAAACTAAAGAGCTTCTGAACAGCAAAAGAAACTACCATCAGAGTGAACAGGCAACCTACAAAATGGGAGCTTTGTTCTTCTTAACAAGGTCTGTTCTCAGCAGAAACTAGTTAACCAGGGCCTAAACTATTGGGATTTTATTAGAGCCAGTCTGACCTGTGGTAGGGAAATATCCAACTCCAGTCCACTTTAGCCTTCCATGTGCGAGAAAAAAATTACCAAATTCTGGCCCACTCTAGTCATGCTGTTCTGCCTAAGAGACAGGGGAGAAAAAACACTGACAAACAGTTATGAAACTCACAGTTCAGAGGCATAGGCTCACTAAAAGACTGAGAGTTAATCATAGCACTATAGAATGCTCTGACCACCTCATTACTAAAGGACTATTTACAGCAATATCTCTTAATTAGTACATCCTGTTCAGCTATCAAGAAAAATTTACGAGGTATACTAAAAGGAAAAAATACAGTTTGAAGAGACAGAGCGTGCATCAGGACGAGACATGACAGGGGTGTTGGAAATATCATACTAGAAATTTAAAACAACTATGATTAGTATACTAAGGCCTCTAAAGGGTAAAGTAGATAGCATGCAAGAACAAATGGGCAATGTATGCAGAGACATGGAAATCCTAAGAAAGAACCAAAGGGAAATGCTAGAGATCAAAAACACCATAAGAGAAATGAAGGATGCCTTCATAGGGCTTATTAGCAGAGTGGACTCAGCTGAAGAAAAAGCCTCTGTACTTGAGGATATATCAATAGAAACCTCCAACATTGGAAAACAAAGGGAAGAAAGAATTTAGAAAAGAATAGAATATTCAAGAACTGTGGGAAAACTATCAAAGTTAGAGAGATGTGTAGTGGGAATATTAGAAGAAGAAAGGAAGGAAGAGAAGAAATATTTAAAATATAAAGACAGAGAGTTCCCTTAAATTATTGTCAGACTCCAAATCACAGATCTGGAAAGCACAGAGAACACAAGCAGAATAAGTGCTAAAAACATCACAACTAGGCATATCATTTTCAAACTACAGAAAATCAAAAGAAAAAAATTCTGAAAGAAACCAGAGGGGAAAACACAGCTTACCTATAGAGGAGCAAAGATGAGAATTAAATATGACTTCTTGGAAACCATGCAAAGCAGAAGAGAGTGGACTGAAATATTTAAAGTGTTGAGAGATTTTTAAAAAGCACACCAATCTAGAAGTCTGTGTTCTACAAAGTTATTTTTGATAACTGAAGAAAAAATAAAGGTTTTCTCAGACAAATAGAAACTTGAGGGAATTTGTTGCCAGTAGACCTGTCTTGTCAGAAATGTTTAAAAACATTCTTTATAGAGAAAAAAGTAATACAGGTTAGAAACTTGCAACTACATACAGAAAGGAAGGGCATAGAAAAGAAATAAGTGAAGGTAAAATAAAAGCTTACTTTCTAATTCTCTTTTTTCCTCCCAAGACCTGTCTCTCTCTGTTGCCCAGGCTGGAGTGGAGTGATGCCATCACAGCTCGCTGCAGCCTACATCTCCTAGACTCAAGTGATCCTCCCACCTCAGCCTCCCTAGTAGCTGGGACTACATGCATGCACCATCATGCATGTAGCCAAACCTTTTAAAAGTTTTTTGTAGAGATGAGGTTTCACCATATTGCCTAGGCTGGTCTCAAACTCCTGGGTTCAAGCAATCTACCTGCCTTTGCCTCCCAAAGTGCTGGGTTTATAGTAGTGAGCCACCATGCCTAGCCTATTTTTTAACTCTTATTTGATCTAACAGATAAAAGTTTGTTTGAAATAATAATAGCAGCAATGCATTTAATTAGGTATGCTTATGTATATACTTTATGTATATATATGCTCATGTATAAGTGAAATGAATGGCAGCAATGATACAAAAGATGGGAGAGAAGAATTAGAATTATTCTGTTATTATAAGATACTCACAGTACCTGTGAAGCAGTATCATGTTATTTGAAAGTTACCTTGAAAGGCAGGTGGAAGGGCCCATCCTGAGTGCATGTTGCATCATTGCTGTCTTTTAAAAAAAGTAGGTAAGTAAGTAATCCTGAATTAGTCATAAATATTTATTGCAAACTCTAGTTTTAAAAAAAATATTATTGATAGGCTAAGAAAGGAGGAAACAATGCAGTCTTATAAAATGCTCAATTAAAACAACAGTAGGCAGAAAAAGAGTGGAAGACAAAAACAGAAATAAAGAAGGGTAACAAATTGAAAACAATAGCAAATGTGGTAGATATTAATCTAACATATCAATAATTACTTTGAGCATCAATATTTAAATGCATCAATTAAAAGACAGAGATTGGTGGTATGGATCAAAACACAAGGCCCGACATAGATTATCTACAAGAAACCCACTTTAAATATAAAGATATGTGTGGCTTACAAGTAAATGAATGGAGAAAGTTATACCATGCTAACACTGATAAAAGAAAAGTGAGAACATCTATATTAATTTTAGATAAAGGAGACTTCAAAGCAAGAAATTTATCAGGAATAAACAGGGGCACTAAATACTGATAAAGGGGTCAACTGTCCAAGAAAACATAACAGTTCTTAACATGTCTGTCCTTAACAGCAGAGCATCAAAATACTGGAGATAAAACTGATATAACTGCAAAGAGAAATAGATATAACTGATATAACTGCAAGGAGAAACTATTATAGTTTGCAGACTTCAACAACTCTCTATCAAAAATAGATACAGCATGTAGATAATCAGTAAGGACATAGGTGAGCTCAACAACAGCACCAACTAACTGAATATAATTGACATCTTTAGACTACTTTATCCAACAACAGTAGAGTACATTCTTCTCAAGTTCACATGAAACATTCACAAAGACTGCCTATGTAGTAAATCCAAACCAATTAACAAGCAAACTCTTGGAACCAGTAAGAGACCATAGCAAGAATGCAGGATGCAAGGTTAATATATAAAAGTCAATCACTTTCCTACATATCAGCAATAAAAAAATGAAATTTGACATTTAAAACACAATATCATTTACATTAGCACCACCCAAAATGAAACATGTAGGCACAAATTTAACAAAATATGTAAAAGATGTAGATGAGAAAAACTATAAAACTCTGATAAAAGAAATCAAAGAGGAATTAATGGAGAGATTGCATGGTTATTGATAGGAAGACTCAAATTGTCAAGATGTCACTTCTTCCCAACTTGATCTAGGAAACTCAATGCAATCCCAGTCAAAATCTCGGCAAGTTATTTTGTGGGTATCAACAAATTCTAAAGTATATATGCAGAGGCAAAACAGCGAGAATAGCCAACACAATATTGAAGAAGAACAAAATTGGAGGGCTAGCAGTATTTAAATTTAAAAAATTATAACAAAAGTATAGTAATCAAGATAATGTGGTATTGGCAAAAGAATAGATGAATAGATTAATGAAAAATAATAAAGAACCCAGAAATAGACCCACATACATATAGTCAAATGATCTTTGACAAAGAAGCAGAGACAATACAATAGAGAGAAGACAGTCTTTTTAACAAATTATTCTGGAACAACTGGACATCCACATTAAAAAAAAAGAATCTAAACACAGATTTATACCCTTTACAAAAATTAGCTCAAAACTGATCACAGGCCTAATGTAATATGAGTTTTATAAAACTCTAGAATATAACAGGAGAAAATCTAAATGACCTTGGGTATGATAATGGCTTTTTCTTTTTCTTTTTAGAAACAGAGTCTGTCTCTCTGTGTCACCCAGGGTGGAGTGCAGTGGCACGATCATAGCTGACTAGAGGCTCGAAATCCTGAGCTCAAGTGATTCTCCTGCCTCAGCCTCCTGAGTATCTGGGACAACAGGTGCATGCCACCATGCCCAGCTTATTTTTAAAATGTTTTGTACAGATGTAGTCTTGTTATGTTGCCCAGGCTGGTCTTGAACTCTTGGGCTCAAGCAATCCTCCTGCCTCAACCTCCCAATATGCTAGGTATGAGCCACTATGTTCAGCCAATTATGACTTTTTAGATACAACACTAATGGCATGATCCATAAAAGAATTGATAAGCAGGACTTCATTAAAATTAAAAATTTCTGCTCTGTGAAGGACACTATCAAAAGAATGAAAAGCAAAGCCACAGTCTAGAAGAAAATGTTTTCAAAAAACACATCTAATAAAAGATTGTTATACCAAATATACAAATACCTATTAAAACTTAACAATAAGAGAACAAACAACCTGATTACAAAAATGGGTCAAAGACCTTAAAAGTCATCTCATCAAACAGGATATATACCAAAGTAACATGAAAAATGATCCACATCATGTGTCATTAGGCAATGCAAATTAAACAATAACATACCACCACACATCTGTTAGAATGGCCAAAATCCAGAACACTGACAACAACACATGCTGGTTAGGATGTGGAGCAATAGGAACTTTCATTCATTGCTGCCAGAAATGCAAAGCGTTACAGCCACATTGGAAGAAGGTGGTTTCTTACCACACTGAACTACTCTTACCATACAATGTAGCAACGAAGCTTCTCAGTATTTAGGCAACGGAGTTGACACATATCCATACAAAAACCTGCACACTGATCTTTTTTTTTTGAGACAGAGTCTTGCTCTGTCCCCCAGGCTGGAGTGCGGTGGCGCGATCTCAGCTCACTGCAAGCTCCGCCTCCCAGGTTCACGCCATCCTCCTGCCTCAGCCTCCCGAGTAGCTGGGACTACAGGCACCCGCCACCATGCCCGGCTAATTTTTTGTATTTTTAGTAGAGACGGGGTTTCACCGTGTTAGCCAGGATGGTCTCAATCTCCTGACCTTGTGATCCGCCCGCCTCGGCCTCCCAAAGTGCTGGGATTACAGGTGTGAGCCACCGTGCCCGGCCTCTGCACACCGATCTTTACAGCAGCTTTGATTATAATTGCCAAAACTTGGATGCAACCAAAATATCCTTCAGTAGGTCAATGGATCAATAAACTGTGGTACATTCAGACGGTGGAATATTATTCAGTGCTAAGAAGGAAAAAGTTATAAAGCAATGAAAAGATGTGGAGGAAATTTAAGTTTACATTATTAAGTGAAAGAAGTCAATCTGAAAAGGCTACATACTGTCTCATTCCACTGACATTCTGAAAAAGGCAAAACTATGGAGACAGTAAAATATCAGTATTTGCTAGCGGTTGGGGGGACAGAGGCATGAATAGAACACATAGGATATTTAGGGCAGTGAAAATACTTGGTGTGACATGACAATGGTGGATACATATTATTATACTTTCGTCCAAACCTATAGAATGTATAACACCAAGAGCGAACTCTAATTTAAACTATGAACTTTGGGTAATAATGATGTGCTAATGTCAGTGCAGGTTCATCAGTTGTAGCAAATGTATCACTCTGATCAGGGATGTTGATAGCGGGAGAGGCTATGCATGTGTGCAGGCAGAAGGTATTTGGGATATATCTGTACTTTTCTCTCAGTTTTCCTGCTAATGTAGAACTGCTCTAAAAACAGGAAGCCTTTTAAAAATAAAAATAATAATTAAAAAATTATAAAGGAGCCAAAATTTGAATTAAAATTTATCACTATAAGTATGGTCTAAGAAAGTATTATATAGGAAGGAGCGACCAAGCAAATAAAGAGCTAGAACACACTAAAAAATTAAAAATAAATCATTATCACTCATTTTTTTCATAGCCTATTTCTAAACTTCTTGATCATTTTTCACTCTAAATCTTATTTTGCTTCATATCCTCTGAGCTTCTGACATCATTATTTGGTTTCCTGTATATGACTTCCAAGTAACCCAGATCAATCTTATTATCCATCATCTGGAATTTCTCACTGCCTTGGCGTGCCCTCCATGTTGCAATCCCTGGGACCCACATTCGAATGAATCATATACGAGGTTAGTGTGATCTTTGACACAGTGCTATGTGGGCTGCTGAATTTACTGCCTTTGCCTGACTGGGGCTCTGTGGATAGATGTCCCAACTGCACACAAGGTTTCAGCATACTTTGGGGGCCTACAATCCCTGTGTTGGCCATACTCCACTTAGCTCAGTTCTAACAATTTTCTGTGGTGACAAAGGTTGTAGGTAGGTTTTCAAATGAAATTCAGAAAATCACTCATCGTTTGAAGAAATGTGTCTCAAGGCAGAAAGAAAAGGTTGACATCAGCAAAAATGGCATATTAGAGAATTCCAAAAGTTTATTCCTACACAAAAACAACATATAAACTGGTAAAACTGTCAGAATCAACTTTCACAGAACTCTGGAAACTAACCAGATATAACCAAATGCTTGCAACAAACAGAAAAATGCTTAATAAAGAAAAACCAACTGAACGTCAATAAGAGAGCTTTGTGGCATTTTAACTTACCCTAATCCCACCCCCCCAGAATTCTATATTTGGTAAAACTATCCTTCAAAACTGAAGAAAAACTGAAACATTTCCATTCAAACAAAAATTGAGTATGTTACTAATAGATCTGCTCTACAATAAATGTTAATGATAATTGTTCAGGCTGAAATGAATACACTTTTGGTTTTTAACTGTTTTTCTTATATAATGAAGAAAACCGCATAATTCAATAATTATAAGTTGATGCTCATGGCAGCACAGTATAAAAAGATACAATTTGTGACAATAATAACATAAACAGAAGACAGCAATATCATGTATATACTAACAAAAACAAATTGGTATTAATCTGAACTAAATTATCATAAATTAAGATGTAAATTGTAATCAGCAGAACCACTAAGAAAATAACTAAAACATATCTAGTAAAAGAAAAAAAGGAGATTGTGATTCACTAGAAAATATTTAACACAAAAGAAGACAGTAACGTAGAAATTGAAGAACAAAAAAGATATACAAAAATCAATGAAAAATGGCAGAAATAAATACCTTTTTATCAGTAATTACATTAAATGTAAATTTAATAAACTTTCCAATTAAATGGTAGAGACTTGCAGATTCGATCAAAAAATGATCCAAGTACAGGCTTTCTACAAAACACTCATTTTAGATGTAAAGACACACATAAGTTGAAGGTAAAAGGATGGAAAAAGATATTTCAGGCAAATAGTAATCAAAAGAGAACAGGAGGGGCTATACTAATACCAAACAAAACAGACTCAAATACAAAAACTTTTTTAAAGAGACAAGGATATTATATAATGATAAAAGTGTCAGTCACCTAAGATGTTGTAACAATTAGTTGCATTTATGCCCCTAATAAGAGAGCATCAAAATATATGAATTGAATAACAACAGAATTGATGGGAGAAATAGGTAGAGATTTTAATACTCCTGTTTCAGTAATGAAAAGAACAACCAAATATATGATCATCAAGAAAAAAGAAGATCAGAGTAACACATAAATCAGCTAGACCTGACAGACATGCACAGAACAATCCACTCAACAACAGATACACATTCTTCTCAAGTGAAAATGAAGCATTACTCAGCATGGACCATGTATGTGGCCACTAAACAACCTCAATAAATCAAAAAAGATGGAAATCATAAAGGTGTCATCCCGGATCATAGTGGAATAAAATTAGAAGTCAGTAGTCAAAGGAAATCTGGAAAATGTACAAATATGTGAAAACTAATCAACTCAAATAACCAATGTATCAAAGAAACCACATAAAAAATTAGAAAATTCTTTGAGATAAATAAAAATGAAAACATAATATACCAAAATGTATGGGGATGCAGAAAAATCAGTGCTCAGAAGGAATTTATGGCTATGAATGTCTACATTAAAAAGAAATATAGATTACAAACATATAGCTCAACTTCTACTGTAAGAAATTAGAAAGGGAAGAACTAAACTCAATGCAAAAGAAAGAGAGGAAATAATAAAGATTTAGAATGGAAATAACAAAAAAAGAATAATCAGGTGATTCAGCAAAACCAAAATTGGTTCTTTGAGAAAATCAATAAAACTGACACATTTTTAGCTAGAATGACCAAAGAAAAAAGAAGACCATTTTAATTAATGACACATTTGAAGTTGGAGTAGTAGTACCAACAATTACTCAAACTACTAAAATAAGGATGAAAAGTAGAACTATTGCTATTAACCCTAAATAAATAAAAATGATTTAAAAAAATATTATGAACACTTGTGTTCCAACAAATTAGACAACTTAGAAAAAAAAGAACAAATTCCCAGAAAACACAAACTACCAATATTGACTCAAGAGAAAATAAAATATATGAATAAATCTATAAGAAGTAGAAAGACTGAATCAAGGAACTACTAAAACCAGGGCGTATAGTGTGAAGATGTTGTCTCATTTTGTAGATTGGCATTATTGGCTTCCTGAAGAACCTTTGCTAAAATGTTGTCTTAGCTTCTCTTTACGGGTATCATAGAGGCGAACAGAATTAAAGTGATTCACAAAAAATGGGAGGAAAACAAAATGGATTTTCAACATACCTGCCCTAATGGGGTGGAAGTCTTTAAGCTGTTATTACAGAATGGTATTTGTAATGTGGACAGTGACGGTGCAACACAAAGGTCTTAAAGCAACACTACTAGGGGTTGAGTGGACTGATGGTAGGTCTTGATGGTCTCCCAATCTTGAAGGGCCATGAACAAATCCACTTTATTTACCCTAGTTTGGAAGAATGTACAAAGTCGGAAGGCAAAATGACAATGAGAAACCAAACCTTGAATTACCATGGTCGATTGGCAAATTAGTAAGAATAAAAGGTTGATGAAGGGACCTCGGAATCTCTCGTCATAACCCCTGGCATGGGGACCCAAGGTTATATGCACATGTGCGGGTAAAGTGACCAAGGGGTGGAGAAAAAACTTTTTTTGGAATCCTTGACACAGGAATCCAGTGCAGTAATTGGGCTACAATTAGGTAGGGACACTATGGGAATGCAATGAGTGATGAAATTAAAGTAGAAGTTTAGGTGAACATTGGAATGTTTGAACAAATTTATGTGAAGTGGTTGTATTTCCTTTACTTGAATGTTTTATTGGAATCGATGTTATGTCTGACTGAGAAACACCTCCACTATCTAGCATTGCAAAATAAAAGGCATGTAACACTTTGGCCATTATTAATTTGAAATACTAAATGTGGATCTATAGAATTGCCTGCTCCCATACAGGTTGTTAATTTGAGACATTATTGCATAACTGGTGGTAAAAAGAGATGACCACTTTGACCACTTTAATTAATGGCACGTTTGAAGTTGGAGTGGTAGCAACAACAATTTTTTTGTACACTCACACTGTGTAGCCCATAAAAAAGGCAAATCGCTTATGGAGTCTAAGAGTAGATTATTAAGGATTGAAGAAAGTAGTACTGAGTATAGCAGCAGGTTCATGGTATGGTTTCAACAGTGCAAAAAACTGCAAAAACAAAAAACTGAAGGAGACTTGTGCTCAGTAAGTGGTTTTATAGGTGCTATTTTCTCACTCTTCATCTCAGAAAAGAGTCTGCTACAGTTTGTCTTAATGTGGCAATGATCCCAATTTACATTTCCTGTATTACCCACAGGGTTATTTAAATTCACCAGCTTCTGCCATAATTTGGTAAGAAATAATTTGAACTCAATGCAGGTCCCTAGTGTAATAATATGCTATATTTTGGTAATTCATGACAGTAACTGAGGAGCAAGTGAGAACTGGCTTAGATAAAGCAATGAGACGTATGATTAACAGAGGCTGCTTGATAAATCTAGCAAAAATCCAAGGGTTTGCCCAAATGATGAAGCTCTTAGAATTACTTGGACAGGACCAGTAGTGACAGAAATTCTAAAGACAACGAAGAATAAACTATTGTCATTGCCTACCCCTGGAATTAAGCAGAGCACCTGAAGGCCATATTTGAATGGGGAACTGAATAACAGCAGGCTATATCAAAATTGCAAAAAGTGGTGGCTCAATCCATTCTTCTGGGCCTTTGTGATCTAGATTCAAATTATTTTGGAAGTATCTGTAACTCGTACTTATGTCAATTAAAGTTTATGACAAAAGCCCATGAGTGCTGTCCAACAGTGACCACTGGGATTATGGAGCAATATTTTCACAAGTGGTGGTATGGTACATACCATTTGAAAAATAATTATTTGCTTATTATTGGGCCTTAATTTAAACTCCCCATATGACTGAAGGCCATAGAATATTCTTGAAACCTAAAATACTCATAATGTCAGAGAAACACTCCAACAAGGAGAACAGTGCCAAGAAAAGTTCCATAATAAAATGAAAATGGTCTATACAGGAAGACGGTACTGGAAGAATGCAAGATAATATTCATAGTATGCATGATAAGGTAGCCTCTTTTCCTTTTGGACTGACTTTGTAACCACCTGAGGAGCTTCCAGATTTTATGATCACATGGGCAGCATCCTATTAATAACTCTTCATTGATCAACAAGAAGTTGTTTGGTTTATGAATTGCATTTCCAAGGTGGATGGACAGCATCCTGTTTGGAAGGCCATCATATTACAACTGACTGATAGAAAACACTGATTGAAGAAGATAAGAACAAGCCATCTCTGGCTAAATTGCATGCTGTTTTCCATGCAGTGATGTAGGAATTTAACAACAATAAAAATTCCAATATTTGGGTGTATATTGACTTGTGAGTGATGGCCAATGGCCTGGCCATATGGGCAGGCAAATGGGAAATGGAAAACTGACTTATTAAAGGGACACCTGAATGCAGCACAGTCCTGATGTAAATCACTCTATGGGAATTTAAGGGACACATTAAAGTAGAACATATAGATACCCATCAAAATAATCTTTCCTTAAGTCTGTCTCTACTCCATATTGACTCCTTCAAATGTTAGGCATATTCATGCAGATGCAATTGCTGTATCAGGCATATATCAAATGCTCTATCAAAATAATCTTCTTACTTAACTGAAAAGGCACTAGAACCAGTTAGAACCGGAGTACCCTGGTGCACTCCCTTTAGGTGGCCACCTGGATCAAGAAATGAGTGTACATCAGGTTTCTGCAGTAATGCTGAGATGAGTGATTATCGACATATTCCTCTCATGCCTTCTAAAAGCAAAATACCATCCTAAGAGATAGAAATTGTAGATGGCTATGAGACAGACCTCCAGGCAGAAGGCCCTGCATATATCCGGCACATAGAAATCACTGGATCACTACCAGTAACCCTGGGAGACTATAAATGGGTCCTGACAGTGGATAGACATTTGATCTTGACTGGGCTTTGCATACTTAGTGATAGATGTGAGTTGTATTAGTCTGCTTGGGCTACCATATCAACATACACAGACTGGATGGCTAAAACTACAGATGTTTATTTTATCAGTCTGGAGGCTAAAAATCCAAGATCAAGGTGCTAGCAGTATTGGTTTCTGGTAAGGCCTTTCTCCCCAGCTTGCAGATGGCCACTTTCTTGCCATATTCTCAAATGGTCTTTTCTCTATGTGAGTGTAGAGAAAAAGAGAAAGGGAGAGAGTGAAAGAGAGAGAGAGAGAGAGAGAGAGACTGATGCTAATATGGAAGACTCAACATTTTTTTGGTCCAGAACATGTATTCTAACTGTATTGAGACCAGTAGTACACAATGTCAACAACATTCATAATGGATTAATCAACAGAAAAGGGGCTTTAGGAGAGCTAAGTGGCAGACTAAGCATATGAGATAAGCTGAATTTGCTTTTTTTTTTTTTTTTTTTTGAGACAGTTTCACTCTGTCACCCAGGCTGGAGTGCAGTGATACGATCTCTGCTCACTGCAACCTCTGGCTCCTGGGTTCAAACAATTCTCATGCCTCAGCCTCCCGAGTAGCTGGGACTACAGTCATGTGCCATCACGCCTGGCTAAGTTTTTGGTATTTTTAACAGAGACGGGGTTTCACCATGTTGGCCAGGCTGGTCTTGAACTCCTGACCTCAAATAATCTGCCCGCCTCAGCCTCCCAAAGTGCTGCGATTACAGGCGTGAGCCACTGTGCCCCGCCAAGCTGAATTTGCTTTTAACGAGGAGTAGCATTTAGAGGAAGAGTTCTTGACTAGATTAGGCTGATTAAAAGCAAAGGATTGGAATAAGCATGTAAAGAGGATGGGGATTTAGTGAAGTGGGTTATGCAGGCTCCACAGATAATGGTGTATAAAGTTAGGACCCAGTGTTGGGAAAGGGATAGTACCCTGACCCAGCAGGACCTCTTGACTATGTTAATAAAGGTGGGAGACAAAATAGTCACGGTGCAAATGGCTCCCCTTTCTGGCTACAAAGGGCACATCTATGGGAATCTTACGGACCTCCGTATTCATGGAAAACCTCTGAGGGCACTTGCAATTTACATTGATGCACTCTGACTGCACTTACTCCAACAATACATCAGAATAAGATATATTCTTTAGTACAGTTACCAAGAATAAGAACAATTCTTAATAATATTATTTTCCTCCTCATAGGAGGCAAGTGGGCCCCATTACACAATAGCATACAATTGACACCAGTCTTGGCACAAGTCTGTTAACTGAGACAAAGTGATTGGCTTTATCCCTAACTGTCTTGGAACCCAGAAATAATTGAATCATGGGCTAATTGCAGTAACAATTATCCATCATGATATCTGGCATATGATCAAGGGATGATTCTGTTAATGGAAATACCTCTGTAATTTTTACTGATTTATTCTGTAATAAAACTGTACTGATTTTTTCTTTATTAAAACTGAATTGTACTGTAACTATATTGTGATATCGTGCAACACTGGCATTTTGGGTTAGATTCAACTACCATGTGTCCATAAGTCATATGATAATATCAATATTAGTGATCAAATACATTGAGAGATTGAAGTAAAGCCTCCTCAGGATGTAATACAATGGAAAGTGAATGACCCAAGGAAGAATGGGATTTAACTACCATCAACTAATTTGTATTCTGTTACAAATAGAAGTTGGTGCAAAAGTAATTTATTTAATAAATCATTCTGCATAAGCTTATCACAAGGTACAATAATGGTATATCAAGAGAACAGTGCATAATCAATTTAGTATGAAAACAAGAAAATGTACGTAATACCTTTAGAGAATGGATTATTTCCTTAAGTCTGTCTCTACTGCAAACTGACTCTTTCAAATGCTAGGCATATTCATACTGATGCAATTGCTATATCAGGCATATAAATGCTCTATCAAATGCAGATGCTCCCCAAATCTGATCATTTTGCTGTAAGAGAACCCACGCCAAGAGCCAGAGTGAGAGGAACTGCGTGGGAAGGGATAAACTTAGCCAAATACTGCACATTCCCAAGAAGAAGCTGTCTTCAGGACTGGCCCTTGGCTAACAAATGTGCTTCATATTGAACACCTGTTTCTGTATGTCTGTGGCCTTGGGCCATGCAGTACCAGTTTGATGAGATAGTTTATGTTAACAAATGTGATTTACAGTGAATTTCTCTTTTTCTCTGAGGGGCTGGAGCTTGAGTGGCTGAGATTTTGTTATGTAGTTGCTACATGCCAACAAGAGTGACACTTCATTAGAAATCTTAGGCAGCAAGGCTTGGTTGAGCTTCCCTTGTTGGTGACACTGCACATGCTGGCATAAATTATTGCTGGGAGAATTAAGCATGTTCATATGATACTACTAGGAAAAGGCAACTGGAATCTTGCATCTGGTTTCTTCTGGATATTGCCCATGCATTTTTTCTTTAATTAGTTTTAATCTGTATCCTTTGGCTTTAATAAATCATAGCTCTGAATGTAACAGCTTATGAGTCTTTGAGTCCTTCTCACTGAGCCTGCCAGTGGTCTTGGCAATCCCCGACACAGAAAATTTCTCAGCATAATAAAGGGCATCTGTAAAAAATCCAGAGATTTAACATCATACTTAATAGTGAAAGACTGAAAATATTCCTCCTGGATCCAAAATAAAACAAGGATGTTCACTCTTGCCATCACCTATCTACATTATACTAGAAGTTCTAACTGGGAAAATTAGACAAGAAGAAATACATGCATGCAGATGTGAAAGGAAGAAGTAAATGACTTATATTTGTAGATGGCATCATCTTATACGTAGAAAATCTTAAGGAAACCCTTCCACTCACAAAATTATTAGAGCTAATAAATAAATGGTTTTAGCAGAGTTGTAGGATACAAGATTAATATGCAAAACTAAGCTGTATTTCTATCCAATAGGAATGACCCATCTGGAAGAAAATTTAAAAAAAAATCCATTTACAACAGCAAAAAAAAATAAAGCACTTAGAAATAAATGTATCCAAAGAAGTGTAAGACATGTGTACCACAAGTCATTTTTGAAACACACAAAACACTGTTAAAGGAAATTAAAGACCTAAATAAATGGAAAGAGATCCTGTATTCATGGGTAGGAAAACTTAATACTGGTAAGAGGGCAACACTCCCTCAAATTAATCTACAGATTCAATGTAATCTCTATCAAAATTTCAACGGACCTTTTTTTTGCATAAATTAGGACAATGATCCTAAAATTCATATGGAATTTCAAGGGACCCCAAATAATCAAAACATTCTTAAAAAATAAGAAAGTTGGAGAACTCATATTTTGTGATTTCAAAACTTACTAAAAGCTACAATTATCAAAACATTGCAGTACTAGCATAAGTAGACACATTTTGATCAGTGAATAATAATTGAGAGTCCAGAAATAAACAAATATGCTTACGGTGAATTAATTTTTGCTAAAGATGTCATGACCATTAGATGTGGTAAGAATAATGTCTTCAACAAATGGTTCTGAGGCAACTGGATATTCACACACAAACAATGAAATTGAACTTCTGCCTTACAACATATACAAAATTGAACTAAAAATGGTTCAAAGACCTAGATGTAAGTGTCATGTATTAGTCCATTCTCATGCTGCTATGAAGAAATACCCAAGCCTGGGTAATTTATAAAGAAAAAAGGTTTAATTGACTCACAGTTTTCCAGAGCTGGGGAGACCTTAGGAAACTTACAATCATGGCAGAAGGGGAAGCAGACACATTCTTCTTCACACGGCGGCATGAAGGAGAAGTGCCAAGCAAAGTGCGAAAAGCCCCTTATAAAACCATTACATCTCATGAGAACTAACTCACTATCATGAGAATAGCATGGGGGTAATCACTCCCAATGGGGGTAATGGCTCCCATGATTCAATTACCTCTCATGTGGTCCTTCCCATGACATGTGGGGATTATGGGATTACAATTCAAGGTGAGATTTGGGTGGGGAAACAAAGCCAAACCATATCAAGCAAAAACTATGAAACTCTTAGGAGAAAATGGATAAATTCTCATGATTTTAGATTAAGCAATATGACAACAAAAACACAGGATCAAAAAAAAAAGTGGGCTTCATTAAAATTAAAATCTTTTGTGCATTAAAAGGCATTATCAAGAAAATGAAGTAACAATCCATAGAATTGGAAAATATATTTGCAAATCGTATATTTAATAAGGGTTTATTATGCATAATATTAAGGAATTTTTTTAAACTCTTACAACAAAGACAACCCAGTTAAAAAATACACAAAGAACTTGAATAGACATCTCTTTAAAGAAGATGTACAAATGGTTAATAAACACATGAAAGGATATTCAGCATCACTAATCATTACGAAAATTCAAACCATAATGAAATACAACTTCACACCCATTAGAATAGCAATAATAATATTAATAATAATACATGTTGGAAATATTGTGACAAAATTAGAATCTCTGCACATTGTTGGTAGGAATGTAAAATGGTACAGCTGTAGAAATGTTAAACATAGAATTGCCATATGATCCAGCAATTCCACTCTCAGGTATATATCAAAAAGAATTTAAAACAGGGACTCAAACAGATGCTGTGTATTAATATTCATAGCAGCATTATTCAGAATAGTCCCCAGAATAGAAATGGCCCAAGTGTCCATCAAGAGAATGAATAAACAATATGTAATATGTACATATAATGAACTATTAA
The DNA here is from genome assembly GCF_028878055.3 of Symphalangus syndactylus. Lineage (NCBI taxonomy): Eukaryota > Metazoa > Chordata > Mammalia > Primates > Hylobatidae > Symphalangus > Symphalangus syndactylus. The sequence continues at coordinate 129,422,689 of NC_072432.2, forward strand.
AGGAATGAAGTACTGATATATGCTCCAACATGCATGAACCTTGAAAACATTACGTGAGAGAAACCAAACATAAAACGTCACATATTATATAATCCCATTCATATAAAATATTCAGAATAGGAAAATCAACAGACACAGAAAGTAGATACATGGTTGCCAGGGCTTGGAGGGAGAGATAATGGAGAATGCCCATTAATAGGTAGAGTTTCTTTTGGGAGGTGATTGGAATGTTCTGGAATGATGTAGTCATGATGGTTTCACAACCCTGTGAATGTACTAAAAGCCACTGAATTATCGTGATGGTTAATTTTAGAAGTCAACTTGACTGGATTAAGGGATACCTAGAGAGCTCTGGAGAGCTGGTGAGGCATTACTTCTAGATGTGTCTGTGAGGGTGTTTCCAGAGGAGATTTTTGTGAGAGTCTGTGGACTGGGTGAAGATCCACCCTCACTGTGGGCAGGCATTGTCCAGTTGAGTAGGGGCCTGAACAGAACAAAATGGCAGAAGAAACATGAATTCACTCTCCTGTAGCTGGAACACCTTTCTTCTCCTGCCCTTGGATGTTAGAACTCTAGGTTCTCTGGCCTTCGGACTCCAGAACGCATCAGTGGCACCCTGAATTCTCAGACCATCTGCATTGGATTGAGAGTTATTTTTTTTTTTGAGACGGAGTCTCTCTCTTTCACCCAGGCTGGAGTGCAGTGGCGCGATCTCGGCTCACCGCAGGCTCCGTCCCCCGGGGTTCACGCCATTTGGATTGAGAGTTATCAATACATCATCAGCTTCCTTGATCCTGAGACTTTCAGACTTGGACTGAGTCAGCATTCCTGGATTTCCAGCTTGCAGAATGTCTGTCATGGGACCTGTCTGTTTCCATAATCACATGAGGCAATTCCCCTAATAAATCCCTTTATCTATCTATCTATCTATCTATCTATCTATCTATCTATCTATCTATCATCTATCTATGTATCTATGTATCTGTCTGTCTGTCTGTCTGTCTGTCTGTCTGCCTGTCTACCTGTCTATCTATCTTACTGGTTCTGTCTTTCTGGAGAACCCTAACTAATACAATTATATACTTTAAAATGGCTAAAGTGGTACATTTTATGTTATGGAAATGTTATCTCTATTTTAAAAAAGCAGAAGAAAAAACAAAACTCTGGCCTCCTCTGAGTGTTTTGGTTAAGGAGAAATAAGAATCTTGAAGGGTCATGTAGTATTTTCAATGCTGTTACAAAGACTAAAATTAAGTTACTTGGAAGACGATTTAGGCAACTTAGAACATTTGCACAGATCAGTGCATACATCAGTATTTCTTATAAATTGCATACATCAGTATTTCTTATAAAATCAATACTAAAAATGCATGAACATATGCCACAACAGCAATAATGATGAGAATAACAGCAACAAATTGTGGTGGATATGATCTTTTGTGTATTAATTTGTATCTCAATCCTTATCTATGTTTGAGCCCATGACCTAGACTCAGCATATCAGGATCACTTGGTCTCAGTTTTGAGTCAGGATCCAGGATTGTAAAACAGCTGGACAAGAAGACATCCTTCCTGAGAGCAATGGTAGGGGTGTCATCCAGGCTGGCCAATTATTCTCATTTATTCCTGCTCATTTTCCATACTCACTTCTTCATAATTCCTATAAAATCCATGAGCATCCTGAGATCATTTCAAGATATTTCTTTTCTGTTTAAATCAGCCAGCATCCATTCTGGTTGTTTATAAGAAATAACTGGCTGAAATGAAAATTTACACTCATACCATCCGACAGTTGGACTCCCTGAACCTTGTGTTGGGGGCAACTTCCTCAAGCTGTGAGGCCCTTGGCCTGGCCCAGTGTCAACTGGTTTTCACCCCCAGAATTGTTCCCATAGTCATTTTTCACTAATGTCTCTACTTTTAACCAAATAATTTAGCTCTATGTAGCCTACAAATAATTTTTTTCTAATATCTACCTTCCCCTCCAATTCCTACCACTCATATCCATCAGAACCCAGTCAAAATTCCTCTTCTTCTTAAAAAAAGTCTGTTCCACCATACTTTAGACTTATCCTCTCCTAGACATTAAAACAATGCTTGTTCTAAATGCCAAATCCCATGGTAATATCTGAATCCACACTTCTATAAGAATTATTCTCATATCTCTTCATATTTCCAGCTAGCCTGTTACTCCCGGTAAGTTTCTAATTTCTCCAGCAAATTCTTCTCTTAATATCTTGGAATATAGCTAGGACTACTCTCTACTTTGGATATTTTAAATTTCTAATATCAAGGACAATTGGTTTTGTATGAGCTAATTCATGTAATAATCTATTTCAATTGAAATCTAATTATATCAGTTTAGCAACTCCCTATGACCTTTGAGATAAATACAAACTCCTTAGTGGAACTTGAGAGCTTGAATGTCCCCTGTTTGCTAGCCTCTGAGACTTCTGCAGTCTTTTTTTCACCTGTTCTCTCTCATGCACTCTGTGTGTTACATTGCTGAGCTCCTTGAAGTTTTAGGGCACCATCTTTTAGTGCATGCCTGCCTCCACACACATGGTTTCACTTTTCCTCAGATTTTATTTTTTCTACCACATAGATATTTACCCGAAGACTTAGCTCAAAATTCTCTTCTGTGAAGCCTTAGAAACTCAAATCAGGTCAGTCAAATAGAGAGCAGGACATGTGTGCTCTTATCTTAGCTTGGATACTAACTGTGTCCAAGGCAGGCCACCTAACCTCACACCATCTCAGCTTCTCAATAAGATGATTGTTCTTATCAATCTGAGGACAGTCACAGTGGGTAGAAACTAAGATGACCAAGAGCTCAGAAAGACCTCAGAGGCTACAACTTACTGATTATAGATTATGAGTCTGTATTCGTCTGCTTGTATTACTATAAAGAAATATCAGAGACTGGTTAATTTATAAAGAAAAGAGGTTTAATTGGCTCACGGAAGTGTAGTGCAAGCATCTGCTTCTGTTGTGGGCCTTAGGAAGCTCACAATTATGGTGGAAGGTGAAGAAGGAGTAGACACATCACATAGTGAGAGTGGGAGGAAGAGGGTGAGGAAATGAGGTCCTAGACTTTTAAACAACCAAATCTCAGGTGAACTGACTGAAAACTCACTTATCACCAAGGGGATGGTGCTAAACCATTCATGAGGGATCCACCCCCATAATCTGATCACCTCCCACCAGGTCCCACCTCCAACATTGGGAACCACATTTCAACATAAAATTTGGAGGAGACAAACATCCAAACCATATCAAGGTTTTACTGAAGATCTTTGATCTTTGCATTTAGAACCATTGACTAGCACATGCATTTGTGGACACTGAGATGCATTTCACTTCTTAAGCCATGGGGAATTAGTCCTATAGTATCCTCCCTTCTGGGAAATGAACACTCACAAAGCTAGGATGAGCACAGGGGCTCAGAAACTGAAAAATAAACTTATTGTTTTATGTTCCTGGCCAGGGAGAATAGGAATCTGGCGAGAAGAGAATGGAAACATGACAGATTTGGAAGCTGTGTGCAGAAGCGTTAAGTGCCTATGGGGAATACACCGGAGCATATTGCCTGTGTACACTTTCTGGAACAGTTGCTGCCAGCACAGGCAGACAAAGCCTATTTATCGAAGAGCACTGTTTTAGCTTCCCCGCAGCTGCGTCAGAGAGTACAGCGAGGCTTCTGAGTCCACACAAAGCTGCCGGCTCAGGGAGAATGGTCGGCAACCTTCAACATACAGTCTTTTCAGAATGTGGGAAGACAAAACACAAAAGAGTCTTGCAGAATAACCTCTGGTAAAATGTGTCTGAATTTTTTATTAAGTAATTGAATATAGCCTTTCTTGCTGCAAGTTGGATAGGCGCTGGGTATCTGTGAAGGGAGGGTGTGGAGAAGAAATGAGAGGTAAATTTTTTGTGATGAGGCAAAACTTTACATTCAGTTTTGCAGTGAGTATTACTCAAATGGTTTGTGAATTCTACAAAGCCTGCTGGAATATTTTTCATTAACATTCCTTGAGCTTTAATGGTAGGTAGTATCTGCTGACAGATAATAGCCATTGTGGTTACCTGATGATACAGTTTATTCCATGGAAGGCAGGGTAGATGTGAGAACCCACTCCACTTAAAGTGGATACCCAAAGAGTATCAATTAGGTGGGGAAAACATGAGCTTTAGGAGTGGGGTAATTCAGTGCTCCTTTATGTTTTGTTTTCAAGACCTTTGGTTTTATTTTTTATTTCTTCTTCTTATTTTTTGAGATGGAGTTTTGCTCTTGTCTCCCAGGCTGGAGTGCAATGGCGTGATCTTGGCTCACTGCAACCTCCGCCTCCCAGGTTCAAGCGATTCTCCTACCTCAGCCTCCCAAGTAGCTGGGATTACAGGCACCCATCACCACTCCTGGCTACTTTTTGTATTTTTAGTACAGATAGGGTTTTACCACGTTGGCCAGGCTCGTCTCGAACTTCTGACCTCAAGTGATCTGCCGCCTTGGCCTCCCAAAGTGCTGGGATTACAGGCATGAGCCACTGTGCCCGGCCAAGACCTTTGGTTTTAATAATTAGATGAAACCTGTTTCTGGGCCTGAGGCCCCTTCAGTAGTTGTGATATTCATGTGACCTCTATGGGGGAAAAGTGAATCAGAGACTCTCTGGTTTTCAGCATCTTCTAAAGCTTACTGGCATTGTGATACATCCTGGCATCTTGAGAGTAGGGAAGCTGACTGCTCAAGTCCATATCCCATGAATATATTCACAAAAATTAGTATAACCCATAACACTTTCCATCTTACAACATCATGGCTCTCCCAGATCACATCCCTTTTCTGTCACCATAATAACCAACAGTCACTGGAATGTAAGAGCCAAGAGAGCAGAAACCTTGTCTGCCTTGTTTTCTCTTTACCAAGTGGCTCCCAGAGTCTCTGGCACATTAGAGGCATCAGTAAATACAGCTGGATAGAATAATACCCCATCATGACAATGTAGCACTGAGATATAGACAAGGGAAAGGAAGTCTGTAAAGATGAGCTCTCCCCCAATTTGAAGGTGTGCATTTGACTTCATCACCCCATCCAGGGATAGAGTCTTTCTCCTTTCTGGCCTCTAGGCTGTTAGGTCCATATTTTCAATAGAGATAATGTTCAAATTCTATGTGTCCTCCACAGCATCTAGATTTAATATTTCAGGTAAGGTGACCACAAACTTGAAAATTTCTGTATTCATGAGTTAGATTTTATTTCCATTTGGGAAGGAGGTTTTCAGATGTCTGCTTAAGAAACGTGAGCCCTTGACCCAGTTTTCCACTACTCAGTTCCTTCATATGTTATTTGAGCACAATGGCTTTTGACTCTCTGAGAAAAATAAACAAATAAACAATAAAAACAAAAGAAAGAAAAACAACACCACCACTAAAACTCCTTTAAATTTAACATTAAAAATGTGAAAGAATGTAATAACATCTTTTGCGCGTTATTACATTCTTTGGATGTAATAATATCCAAAGAACTGGAGGCCATTATTCCAAGGGAAGTAACTCAAGAATGAAAAACAAAATACTACATGTTCTCACTGATAAGTTCTCACTTATAAGTGCGGGTACGCAGGGTCATAGGGAGTGGCATAATGGACACTGGAGATTCAGAAGTGGGAAGGGGTAATGTACAGTATTTGGGTGACAGGTACACTAAAAGCCTGGACTTCACTATGCAGTTCATCTGTGTAACCAAAAGCCACTTGTACTCCTAAAGCTGTTGCAGCTATTGAAATAAAAATGAATAAATAATAAAAAAGAATGTCTATTTTACAAAAAAAATTTAAATTAAAAATGTGTATCAGGCAAGAAGAAGCTATTGGAATAATGAAATATTTAGAAATCAAGTAAAATTTGGAGACTCCAAAAGACTTAGTAGGCAGATATTGATTAATTTGTGTGGAAATGGGTAGGTTGTCAATCTTTAAAACCATTGCAGCATCCTGAGCTTCAGCAATCAGATCATGGATAAGATATGAATTAATTCCAAACCTTATGTGTGATCAGAGCAAGAACAATTGACACATTGTGAATTCAGCCTCCAGGTTCCAGGCCAATGGTCTCCTTTACATCTTTGTAGGAGCCTGGACTAATTACCATAGCGTACTGCTAGCCTGGATCTCCTAGTGAGAGATATCACTTTGCACATCCTTAATCCATACTGGTTTTCACTGTGAAAATTTCACAACAGACAGAGTGTACTATAGCCCTGAGACAGATGAAGGAAAATCATGTCTCCCTACCTGGTAGATGACATTAACAACAGGCTGCAAAATGACTCAATTTGTAGCTCTCCTCAGCCTCCCCATAATTTGTCATAATGGTGTGTGCATTTGGGGGCAGCTCTTCAAATCCAAAAAAAGAAAAAAAAGTGGGGGGGAATAATCTACTGAGTATGCTTTTTTTTCTTACATTCTGTCCTTTTGTAGCTATGCCTACTTTTGTTTTTATTAATGATAATATTGGAAAAGGACAAAATGACTTCTTGGACTTAAAAAAAAAGCCAAGAATAAGCTGCAGCCCCAAACTTTGTGATTTCTCACTTTATTAGCCAGATTTCTAGAAAATGATCCTGGTGAGGGCTGGGCGCTCATGCCTGTAATCTCAGCAATTTGGGAGGCTGAGGGGGGTGGATCACTTGAGGTCAGGAGTTCACCAACATGGTGAAACCCTGTCTCTACCGAAAATACAAAAATTAGCTGGGTGTGGCGGTACATGCCTGTAGTCCCAGCCACTCTGGAGGCTGAGGCAGGAGAATCTCTTGAACCCAGGAGGCAGAGGTTGCAGTGACCTGAGATCACGCCACTGCACTCCTGCCTGTGTGACAGAGTGGGAAAAAAAATAAATAAATCCTGATGAGATGCTTTGAGGGAGAAGGAGGCTGCTAGTGACAAAAAATACTAAAGCTTCCGTGACATTGTAACAGAAACAGTCTAGTGCTCCGTAAAGCTTGCTGTGCAAAATAATTACCTGGGGTCTTGTTACAATATAGAGTCTGATTCGGCTGCTCAGGTTTGGGGCCCCAGAGTCTGCATTTCTTCCCAGGTGATAATGATGCTGCCAGTTTACAGACATCCTTTAGTTAGTAAGTTCTAGAGAGCTACCTCCATGATATACTAATTTGTGACTGAAGAAAATCACTTACCCTGTTGGAACATCAGGTTCATTTATTTATTATAAATTGGGGTTAGTAATATCAATAATATAAATGCCTATCTCACAAAGATGTTGTGAGACATAAGGTGAATAATTATATGTTTATTTTACATATATATGTCCATGTTTACAGCATATGCTGGAAGGCTTCATGAAAATATTATTGATGAGGCCGGGTGTGGTGGCTCATGCCTGTAATCCCAGCATTTTGGGAGGCCGAGGCAGGTGGATCACCAGAGGTCAGGAGTTCGAGACCAGCCTGACCAACATGGTGAAACCCCATCTCTTCTAAAAATACAAAAAAATTAACCGAGGGTGGTGGGACATGCCTGTAATCCCAGCTACTCGGGAGGCTGAGGCAGGAGAATTGCCTGAACCCAGGTGGCGGAGGTTGCAGTGAGCCGAGATCATGCCATTACACTCCAGCCTTGGCGACAGAGTGAGACTCCGCCTCAAAAAAGAAAAGAAAAGAAAAGAAAATATCATTGATTAATCATTAGTCCACATCTACTGTTTTATTGTTGCCATTGTCATGACAAAGGGCACATGGAAACCTGTTGAAAGTCACTATTGGCCTTCAGTCATTTCTCTTTCAAATACCATCTTCTGTTCACGTTAACAGGACTTCGCCTGGTTAAAAATCCAGGAGGTGGGCTGGTGGACACACAAGGGGACACACAAGGACTTGTCCCAGCCACAAAGGCCATTGCCCTTCACATGGAAAACTGTACAATGCAACTCTTGGGAAATTTTAACCTTGGTGCCATGCGGATTGCCATTTGATTATTACTACAAGAGAATGACTACATAAGAAAAGCTGCAGATTTAAAACCAGGTTGGAAGCAAATAAATGTAAAACAAAGCTGCATTCCCTTGGGAAAGTATGTAATGAACCGAACAAGAACTGCTGATTTGTTCAACTGAGCTCTGTGCTTCCATTTAGGGTCTCTCTCTCTCTCTCTTTCTTCCTTGCTCCCCCTCTTTCTCTTTCTCTCTGTCACATGCACAAAGCCAGGAAGATAAAATTAAACTTCAGAAAGGAGTTGTGTTTCTGGACTGCCAGCTTTAAGCCAAAATTGATAGACAGACACTGAGATCTGAAATGGTCTCATCACAGACTTGGCTTATCGGATCAGTGGAGGAGGTAGTTGTCTCTTAGCTCAGAGGTAAGCCAGATTCAATATACAATTTTAGAGAAAATATTTTTTCTGTAAGAATGTCCCTTGCCGTACAGCTTGTTTTGGGAGCTGACTGTGACTGACCGGATATGTGTTTTCTAGTACAGTTAGGCAGAACCGGACACAGGCTAGCCTGGCCGTCATCAAGAAGTCAGCCTCAACTGGCTGCACCAAAATAAAACTTTGTAATACACAGCCTCTTGAAAGCAACGAAAGTTGGGACGGTACCTTACTTGCGGGCAATAGAGACAGGCTCTGGCTAAGATAAACAAACAAACAAACAAAAAAGGGAATCTATAGGAAAGGCATGGGGAATTCATGAGGTTGAAAGAGGGTAGCAGAATCAAGCCTGAGTCACAGAAACAAGGCAGCTCTAGATGGTGCTAGTAGCAGGAACAGCTCCACAATTTCCCCTACTAGCTGAAACAAGCTCTGCAGCTTGTGTCTTGCTGCTGAGAAATCACAGTCTCAAATAAAATTCCGGTGAGCCACGTCTTAGGTAAAGGGGCATTGAGAGAGAGCATTTGGCTATGGAACCTGCAATAACTGCCTTAGCTTCTATAGTGAAAGGGCAGGTACCAGAACTTAGCACCCCAGGAAATGACAAGAGGTGCTGAGTGAGTCCCCCTAAAAAATGTTCATTGAAGGAGAAAGGTTTAGGTGAGAAACTTAAAACTCAGATTGTAATCTCTTTTCTTCAGACTTGTATGTTAACTAGGTCTACATAGACCTCCTTGGTGGATTTTGGATTTTTCTCCATGAAGCTGGTTACTTTAAGCCTGTAAGGGTGGAAGCTGAAACACTTGGGCATGATGTAGACACAAGCAATCTTCTTTGCATCAATATGGGACATAGATCTTGGTGACAATTGCTAGAAGTGGTTTCTGTACATGTACCAGATCAGTGCTATTGTTGGCATTATTAAATTTGAAAGAAAAGAAGGAAGGCAGGAAGGAGGAACACAGGAAGGAAGGAAGGAAGGAAGGAAGGAAGGAAGGAAGGAAGGAAGGAAGGAAGGGAAAGAAAGAAGAAGGATAAAGGAAAGGAAGGGAAGGGAAGGGGGAGAAAAGAGAGAGAGAGAGACAAAAAGGAAGGAGGAAGCGAAGGAAAGAAGGAAGGAAGGAAATGAGGAAAGAAAAAGAAAGAAAGAAAAGAAGGAAGGAAGGAGAGAAAGGAAGCAAGGAAGGAAGAAAGGAAGGAAGGAAGCAAGCAAGCAAGCAAGCAAGAAAGAACAAAGAAAGAGAGAAAGAAAGAATGAAAAGGAAAGGAAAGGAAATGGGGGGGAGGGAGGGGAGGGGAGCAGAGGGTGAAGGAGAAAAGACAGAGAGAAAGAAGAGAAGGAGGGAGGGAGGGAAAGAAGGAAAGGAAAGAAAGATGGAGGAAGGGGGAGGGAAGGAAGGAAGGAAGGAAGGAAGGAAGGAAGGAAGGGTCACAAACCTAAACAGATTCATCAAAGATTAGAATCAAGATAAGAAGCTGAATGAGTTAAGAGAATAAGGTTCAAATAGACTGGGGGAATGGAAAGCAGCAGGGTAGCTCTCCAGTCAGCTTCTCATTCAGTTCAGATGGAATGATTTGGCTTCAAATATTAAGACAGTCTCAGGTCAATGCACAGGCAGGGCATGGGGACATGGCAGTCTTCCTCACAGCCTGGGGAAGGTCATTATAGACCCCACCCCAGGTATTATGGACCCAGGCCCAAGAGCCATGCTAGGACTTTATTGTAGACTGACGAAGTAAAGAAAATAATTTAGGATCTACAGCAGCATGTAAAGAACAACAACAAAAATCAATGGTCTCCAGCAGCATGGGTTAAAGAGAGAGTACCATCTGTTTCTAATGACAGGACAAGTTAATCATGGCAAACTCAGGCTTGATTTTGACTGTTATTGATATCAAGAAGTCTAATTTTATGGCCAGAAGTTTCTGGGGAGTTGCAGCATAATCATTCTGGTCTGGTTAAGGATTTTGTTTCTAGGTGGATTCGATAATATACAAAGACCAATCCTTGCATTGCAGAGATGAGCCAGTCCTTACAGGGGCAAGACAAAGCCACATGAAACATCTGGCTCCCATGAGCAATAACAAGTTTCAAAACATGCTCAACTGCTCATGTAGCTGATTTGTTCTCCCATTTTAAAAACTGGGCACCTAATGGAGAGGTTGCATAAAGGAAGCAGCCTAATAGGTATGGTTTTGCCAGCTTTTACTTCCCCGTTCTCCCTCCAATCCAGGGTGCTTAGCATCCAGCTACAAATCTTTCATCGAAGAAAGCAGGGTGCAGAGTTAAAAGAAATCCTGAGTTCATATTTCTATTTCCTAAGAGGCAAAGTATTTTTACTTCAATTGTCAACTCTTAAGAGAACTTCAGTTCTATTGAAGGCTGAACAAGAGCAAAAAGTAAAAAGAACTTAAGTATACACCTGAATGTGACCAGACAAGAGTAGGGGCTAACAATGTTTCTAAAGTAATGGCAAGCTTTAGACATTTTCATTCAGGAGAATATATTTGGAGATGAACAAGTTTGAACGCTCAAGAGTGGAGGAACAGGAATGACCTTAGCCTGTATGTATGTCTTGCTTTATGGTAAAACCTTTGAGAATGGAGACCCCTCTGAATCCATGTAACTATAAAACTAAACAGAAACCATCAGTGTCAAACTGATTTCACTCTTGTCCAGAAAGATCAGGCTGTAAAACAACAAATAATTTCATTGTTTGCTTCATGAAGTTTTTGCAAATTAATTTATGGGAACGGTTTTCTCAATCTAGGTAAATAGCTCTCCTATCTGGAGAAATAAATTGTTCCCCTGGGCAAACAACTCATTTATCAAACAAAAAATTTCCATAGCAAGATTGGCTTTAAGACCATCACCTCACCCATCTTGAAGTACTACATAAAAATAATTCATCCAAATCTACTCAGCTCCTAGCCTTGAAACACCTGCCTTATACTCCTTCAGCCCAGTCTTCGAAATCCTTTAAATATCTTTCCCTGACATCCTCCTTCTGAGCTACCACTAACGCCCTGCGAGCACTGTATCTTTCTCTCCTGCGATGTGCCCAGTAAACCTAGGTTTGCCTCATCAAAGTGTTTTCTGGTGTTCTTTGGGGAGCCCAGAGTTGACTCTTTCCTGATCATCCTCTCACTTCCATATGCTCCTTACTGACACTGTTTAGGGAGATTTCTTTGCTCTGCTGATAATCTCCAAGACAGGCTGAAGAAATGAAAGACCAAAGAAAATGAACTGAAGTCAGCGTGAGAGGTGGTATGATCCTAATCTCTTTCATCTCTCTTTATGAAGAAAAAAGTATGTCTCGACACAGAGAGCGTGATAATCCCTCCAGTTTATTTTCAAGACAGCTCAGTGAAGTACTAATTTAAATGAAGTTTTTTTTTAAATAGACATTTTTTTTTTTTTGAGACGGAGTCTCGCTCTGTCGCCCAGGCTGGAGTGCAGTGGCGCAATCTCGGCTCACTGCAAGCTCCGCCTCCCGGGTTCACGCCATTCTCCTGCCTCAGCCTCTCCAAGGAGCTGGGACTACAGGCGCCCGCCACCACGCCCGGCTAATTTTTTTGTATTTTTTTAGTAGAGACGGGGTTATCACCGTGGTCTCGATCTCCTGACCTCGTGATCCGCCCGCCTCGGCCTCCCAAAGTGCTGGGATTACAAGCGTGAGCCACCGCGCCCGGCCTAAATAGACATTTTTATCTTAATTTTTCTATAATTGGCAGGAGAAAAAAGTCCAATTCCCTAGTCATGCTTAGTCATGCTTACTGGGAATTGAGAGAGGCCAAGTGCATCCCTCCCATTGAGCTGACATCAGTGAAGGCTGTCAGTGGCCCCCTGGGCCACAGAGCACTGTGCTATGTGAGCCCGACATGGAGCCAGGAACAGGCACTCACATCAGGTATAAAGCAGTGAAAGTCAAGCTGTGGAATAACTAAATCAGCTCATTCTGACATTATTGTTTTCAAGAGCTGTGACCATCATTGACATTTCCACGGCATTTTAAGGCATTCCACAAATATCTCATAAACATTGCCTAATCCAAAGCCTGACTTTCCACTTAAGATACAACTACTTATGAGATTTATTTTTTTCTGCTCCACATTTTCTCTTTCTTTTGTGCTGTCCACGTATGCTTATTTATTTATACCACATCTACTTCCATCGAAGTGATTTGAGGCAGCTTACAATAGAAGTGAAAATAAAGGAGGCCAAAAAGTGCCTTCCAGTAGGAGTAAAACACAGGTTGCCTACACTTTTCATAAAAATTTCGGCAATATTACTGCTCCTTATTCCTCCAGTCCAATGTCCTTAGCATCTAACTGCAACTCTTTCTTACATACACATCCTGCAGAGTTGAAGGAAATCTTGAATCCAAATTCCCAAATCCAGAAAACCAAAACATTTTTCCTTTATTTGTCAATTTGACAAATGAAGGGAAAGAACTGGCCAGGCACGGTTGCTGCTGCTTGTAATCCCAGCACTTTGGAAGGCTGAGGCAGGCGGATCACGAGGTCAAGAGTTCCAGACCAGCCTGGCCAACACAGTGAAACCCTGTCTCTACTAAAAATACAAAAGTTAACTGGGCGTGGTGCCGGGCGCCTGTAATCCCAGTTACTTGGTAGGCTGAGACAAGAGAATCACTTGAACCCGGGAGGCGGAGGTTGCAGTGAGCCCAGATCGTGCCACTGCACTCCGGCCTGGGAGACAGAGTGAGACTCCGTCTCAAAACAAACAAACAAAAAGAACTGAGAGAACTTCAGTTCCACTGAAAGTGGTGACTTTGATTCAAAATATGCATCACACCTACACACACAGAGGCACAATCAATTAATCCATCGAATTTTCTTCCTCCTTATTGCCACGTGGAGTCAATAATCTAATTCAAGAATTCAAGGCGTGGCAAACGTTTTCTGCAAAGGAGCAGATACTTTTGGCTTTGCAGGTCATACACTGCTTGTTGCAACTACTCAACTCTGCTGTTGAAGCACAAAAATAGCCGTAAAAATATGTAAATATGTAAAGAATGAACATGACTGTGTCCCAGTGAAACTTTATTTACAAATAGAAGTGAGAAGCTGGGTTTTGTCCACAGGCCATAGTTGGCTGACTCCTCACTGAATGTTCTGCCTTCCTCCAATCTAGGTTCAGAGTTGAAGGTTAAGTGGAGGAAAGAAAACAAGCTAGAAGTATTCAAAGTGAACAGAAAATTGGCCATACTGCTGTTAGTATCCCCTCTTTTTCTGTTGGGTTTTTAGTTTGTTTTTGTTATTGTTATTATTTTGATAGGTTGTGTTTTTGTTATTCCTGTTATCGTGGGCAGAATGGTAGCCCCAAAGATATATCCATGTACTAATCCCTAGGACCTGTAAATAATATTTTATTTGGAAAAGAGTTTTTGCAGATGTGATTAAGTAAAGGATCTTAGAGATAAGGATGAGGATCTTGAGACCCTGAATAATTTGGATAGACCCTAAATTCCCCCACAGGCATGCTTATGAATTAGACACACACAGAAGAGAAAATGATGTGACAATGGAGTCAGAAATTGGAAAGATGCTGCCACAAACCAAGGATGCTGGCTGGCAGTCACCAGAGCCTGAAGAGGCTGGCAGTCACCAGAGCCTAAAGAGACAAGGGGCAGATTCTCCCCTGCAGTCACCAGAGCCGGAAGAAACAAGGAGCAGATTCTCCCCTGGAACCAGCAGAGGAAGTGTGGGTCCGTGAAACTGACTCAGCCCAGGGAGGCATGCAGAGCATCTGTCTCCAGGACTGTTAGACAATACATTTCTGTTGTTTTCAGCCATCCAGTTTGTAGCAGTTGCAGCATCCATAGAAAAGTAATAACACCGCATTTCTCACTTATAAGTGGGAGCTGAGCAATATGAACACATGAACACAGGGAGGGGAACAACACACACTGGGGCCTGTCCAGGGGGTGGGGTGGGGGAGGGAGAGCATTAGGAAAAATAGCTAATGCATGCCGGGCTTAAAATACCTAGGTGATGGGTTGGTAGGTGCAGCAAACCACCATGGCACATGTTTATCTATGTAACAAACCTGCACATCCTGCACATGTACCCCAGAACATAAGATTAAAATTTAAAAAAAGTGAAATAAAGAAAAGTAATAAAACTGTATTTCCTTCCTCTGCATTGGAAATAATTTCCTTTCTGTTCTTTTACCTTTAACATGTATATTTGACTTAGCAGTATGTAAATCCAATCAACATCTCTATATTTTTACGGAACAATTGAGAAAATTCAGAACAACTTAATTTTCCCCTGCCATGTCAAATTACATGCCATTATTATTCAGCATTTTGCATTTCCTTATAGTTAACTTTCCACATTCATTGTTAAAATTTAAATATTATTTTATCTTTTCTTTATAATTAACAATAATTTACCTATATCCTTACATTTACCAATTTTACCGGTTTATTTACTTATTATTGTTTTTATCTAATTTTCTTACTGAAGTACATTCTTTAGGAGATCATTCAGAGAGAATCTACAGAGAACAATTCTCTTACTCCTTCTTTTATTGGGAAAAAACAGTTTGAATTTTGCCTTTAAATGATACTTCAGCTAGATGAAAAAGTCTAAGTGGACAACTATTTCATTCAACATGTGAAGTGATTGTTTTGTTATCTTCTCCTCTCAACTGTGCCGCAGAGAGGTCTTCTTACAGTCTAATTTGTGTTTATTTTGTGATAATCAGTCCTTCCCTTATGGATGCTTGTATGACTTTGTCTTTTTCTTTGTTGTTCTACAGCATTTTTGTCTAGGAGCTCAGAGCTTGGTGGGCTTCATCAATCTGAGAATCCATGCATCTTCCATTCTAGAAAAATAATTTTTTATCTCTTTAAATATTGCACTTCTCTCATTTCCATTTTTCTTTATTTCTAAACTTAATAATGCATATGTTCAACCTTCTTATACTACCTTTTAGGTCTCTTAATCTCACTTTTATAGTGTTCATTTATTTTTGCCTCTAGGCTGAACACTCAGTAATTTCAACCTTTTTTCTTCTAAATTTTTGTCTTTCTAAGTTTTTGTTAAGTCTTTTTAACCCATTCATTGAGTTATTACTATTATAATTATTTTTATCATTAGTTTGATTTGTTTCTTTAAATGTCTTCCTATTTTTCATAGTATCATTTTTTATTGTGATTTTATTGATTTTATTTATTTATTTAATTATTTATTTATTTATTTATTTATTGAGACGGAGTCTTGCTCTTGTTGCCAGGCTGGAGTGCAATGGAGTGATCTCGGCTCACTACAACCTCTGCTGCCCAGGTTCAATTGATTCTCCTGCCTAAGCCTCCCAAGTAACTGGGACCACAGGCACACACCACCATGCCAGGCTAATTTGTGTATTTTTTGTAGAGATAGGGTTTCGCTATGTTGCCCAGGCTGGTCTTGAAGTCCAAGTCACATACAAGGGAAAATGCTTATACATTTAAAAGGCTAACCATCTTATAATGAGCTCATATTCAGTGGAATATGATTTTTCCGTGGGAGATCTGTGCACCTTGGGTTTTGGAGATTTCCAAATTGAATGTTATGGCATCAACTGCTACTGCGGATCATTGGAGAAATTGCTCCTCGGTTCCTATGTTCGTTCACCATAAGTCTCACATTGGTCTTAAGATTTGTAATGTGTTATTACGAGGTCATCTTCAGTACAAGCTCTTTTGTTGGTTTGTTTCTTTGTGCATGTATGTGCACACACAGGAGATACGTGTGCCCTATGGATTTTGAGAGTTTCAAAATAGAGTGTCAAGGCATACATGAGCTTCTACTTAGGGTCCTGGAGATTACTACCCTGAGTTCAGTTTATATGACAATTTACCGTCCTGGGATACTTATAGCACACGTGAGCTGAATTCAAGAATCACATCTTTTCATAGTGAAGTCGTGAGATTTGCAAAGCCTTATCATGAGCTTATCTCATAATGAGTTGGAGTTTGTGGATGTGGGTGTTTATGTGTGTGGTGGAGATTGGGGGAGATTTGTGCAAGATGTCCTCTGGAAATTTACAAATAGAGCAGTATAGCATGTGCTTCTAATGAAGGTCTTGGGTAATTTACTGTTTAAAATTCAGTTTATATGCTAATTTATCAAATTGGGATACCTAGAGCATGTGTTGGTAAGAATAAAGGTTTCACATCTGTCTATGGTAAAGTTTTGGGGTTTGATTTGCATAAAATATTTTTCTTCTCTGTGAAAGATCCTGGAAGATGTTATGTTTTCTTGTTGCTGTTCATGGCAGTGAGTGGAGGTTTTCAAACTCATTTTTTTTTTTTTTCCTGAAAAAAACAGTCCTTCAGAGACGTCACTTGGTGCATAGCTCTTAGTTGTGGCTTTCTGTCTCATATGGTCTTCAAGGATACAGCTATTGTTCCTGGATGGATGTTAAATCACAACTTCTCAAAGGGCTCAGGCCTATATGTTGCTTTTACCCCCTGGACTGCTACTGAGTCAGCTTGTAAAATAACTGCCTTGGTTATGAATTTTCTCTTTTGTTTTTGTGAAAGAAAGTTAGATTACCATCTTTCAAACTTGACTGTATATATTTCTGATGCTTTTCAAAAAAAATTCAGGATTACTATATGTTTCAAGATAAGAGTGTCCGTGTTAGTTTTATTATTTTTATTTAGTTTATTTAGTCAGTGTTAGTTTTATTATTCAGCCATGTTGCTGAATATATTTCTTAGCAACTCTAAATTTAAAAGCCAAGAGCGAGGCCAGGCATGGTGGCTTACTCCTGTAATCCCAGCATGTTGAGAGGCCAAGGCTGGAGTATTGCTTGAGGCCAAGAGTTCGAGATCAGCCTTGGCAACCTAGTGAGATCACATCTCTACCAAAAAAAAAAAAAAAAAAGAAAAGAAACAATTTAAAAAATTAGCCAGGGATCATGGTGGACACCTAGAGTCCCAGCTGATCTGGAGGCTGAGGTGGGAAGAGTTGGAGGCTGCAGTGAGCTGTGATTGCACTACTGCACTCCAGCCTGGATGACAGTGAGATGTTTTTTCTAAAGATATAAAAATAAAAAGCCAAAAGCTAAAGAAGATCTATCAGTTAATGTTTCCAATGGTGCTGTGAGTGCCAGGCAAGGAAAGCACTGATGTCAAGGCAGGGTAAGGAGTGAGAAAGTGGGCAGTGGGGTCATGAAGCAGGAAGCATCAACACAAGACCGGTCAAAGACAGAGGGCGGTGGTGAGGAGGAGAACGGGAAGAGACTGAGGCCAAGACCACTGCCATTGAGGAAAGGAACTCTGTCGTGTGCTTGCTGCTGAGCTGGAGCCAGTCCAAACGCTGAGTCCAGCAGAATGCATAGATTGGAGCAGCAGAGGTACACCGAAGCAACTGCGTCTCCTCAGCGGGTGGTCTACACAGCATCAGCACCCTCTCAGGGTGCATTAGGAATGTAGAATCTCTGGCCTCAGCTTAGAGCTACCGAAATCAGAATCTGCATTTTAACAAGATCCCCAGTGATTTGTTACATTCACATTGAGTTGCAAAAAGCCCTTGTGGAGAATTCTGATTAAAGTACAGTGTTGGGATCAGAGAGTACTGAGTTTGAATAACCAATCCACAAATTATTAGCCATGTGGTAAGCTTAGGGAAGTTGCTAACATTCTTTAAAGCCTTGTTTTCTTCATTTATAAAATGGGACTAATAATATCTGTCTCACAGGATTTTTGTGAAAATTGAGTGAAACAATGTAAATAGTGTAAAACATTTAGCCCAGAGTCTGGTAGGTAGTGATAGTTACTCTGAAAAAAAAAAAAAAAAAAAAAGTTAGTTACTTTAAAAAAAAAAAAAAAAAATAAGGCCTTGCTCTTAAAAACAGCAAAGAAGGAGGAGATATAATGAATAATTATTTTTATTCACAGCCCTTATTTTCATGGTTCAATAACTCATTATCATTCAACAAGCATGTAGTAATCACCTATAAGAGGCCAGATATCATATTATATATTAGGAAAGTCAAATGTGAATAGAATGCCGTCTTTGCCCTTGAGAAGCTTGCTGTTTCAGGGAAGAAGACATTTAACAAGAAATGTGGGATGCTTGAGTTGAATCAGAAAGTATTCATAAGACTTTACCGAGAAGAAAAGGGGACATCCATTCCAGGAAGAAGGAAATCTATAAGTTATTCTCAGATTTAGAAAGTGAATCTAAGAACCTGTTAGGATTCTCAGAACAACTGGAATACGAATGTAGTCAACATACCCAATGCCACTACTAGGTAAGAATAGAAATAGCAGACATTTATAAAGTAACAACTATTCTGATTTTCTGAAACTTTGATGAGATACACGTGCCAGCAATTCTAAGTCTTTACATAGGGATTTCCATGCACATTTCATCCTCACAATCATTGCATGGAGGTGATACTCTCAAGGTTTCTTACAGATGAGGATCCTGATTTATGGCAAGACCAAGTGACAAGCAGAGCTGGGCTTTGACCCTATGCCACCTGGCTATAGAATGCATTGTTAACCACATGCTACACTCTCATTAGATAATATGGCTCTTAAAAAAAGAATATGAAATCTTTAATTGATATATGTAAGCATTCTTAATGAGGATTTTCATCAGGAAACTGGAGCATCTGAGGGGCTCCATCTTTCTTCCTTAGCTGTTCAACTGGGCTCCCTGGTACAGCAAAAACACATTTGCAGGCAGCAGTACCAAATGTCAGATTTTACTAACACTCCTGTGGTCACAGGATGGACAGCAGTGGCAATCTTATGAGAAAACTGTTGGTAAACACCATATAGGGATCCCTGCTTTTGGTCATCATCTGGGGATTAAGATGGGAATTTTAAACCGTGTCTAATTGGAAAAAAGAAGGAAGGAGCTGGAGATGTGAGGACTGTGATCACTATTCTTAGAAACCAAATGCTTTCCTAGTGAAGAAGAAATGGATATTTTTGATGATGCTCATTAATTAGATCCAGGAACAATGAGTATAAATCCATTCTTTCCTTTAATAAAAACTTCCTGCCAGCATTTATGGGGTGAACAATGGATATAAAATTCCAATAAGACTTTCAAATACCTCTTATAGATCATTTTTAAGACCCATTTATATCACTTTGAACTATAATATATTGTACTATATATAATAAAACATTGGTTTAACATGATAGAAGCTAATTTCTCTTTCATTTAAACAAGTCTTACAGATAAGCAGCCAGCTTGGGGTGTGTATGGCAGTTCTAGCCATTAGAAACCAAGACTCCTCCTCTCTTTCTAATCCACAATCTTCAAAGTTACCTCATAGCCCATTATGATTGCTGGAGCTCCTGCCCTTGCATGGCAAAAAGGAGGAAGGAGAAAAGACCAAAAAAAAAAAAAAAAAAAAAAAAAGTGTATTCCTGGAAGAATCAGTGCTCTTTAAGGATCCTTCCTGGAAGTCATAATCAACATTTCTGTCATCTGCTGTCACTTGTTATTACCCTAAGTGCAAAGATCTCAGAAATAGACTCATTAATAGCTCAAATAAAATCTTAATAATAAAGGGAGAATAGATATTGAGTAATCAACTAGCAGCCTCTATCACACCTCCAACCTGAAGATTATCTTATTCAGCTTTCTTTCTTTCCCCCCTCTTTTTTCTATACTTTCTCCCATTCACTCAAAAAATATTAAGCATTGTCCAGGCGTGGCATCTCATACGTGCAATCCCAACACTTTGGGAGGCTGCGGTGGGTAGATCAAGAGGTCAGGAGATCGAGACCATCTTGGCCAACATGATGAAACCCTGTCTCTACTAAAAATGCAAAAATTAGCTAGGCATGGCAGCGCATGCCTGTAATCCCAGCTACTCTGGAGGCTGAGGCAGGAGATTTGCTTGAACCTGGGAAGAGAAGGAGGTTGCAGTGATCCAAGGTTGCATCACTATACTCCAGTCTGAAAACAGAGCTAGACTCCAACTCCAAAAAAAAAAAAAAAATTAAGTATTTCTTTTGCTACACACAGAGAAAGGTATCAATGGAAACACACACACACACACACACACACACACACAGATACAAGTGAGTGAGGAATTCATGAGGAAGACTCCTCTCCTGGATTTTTGAGTAATCTCACATATTCTCTAAAATAGTAACTACTACCAATGTATTAGGAGTTTCACATAAATATCTAAGGCCACCTATTACCACCTAGGGCTGGGGCATGAGGGAAAGCCAGGGGTTCTCAGAATCTTCCAGCACTGGGGGAGAAGCCTTGCAGAGCTAGACCTCAAGCTTTTTGAAGAGGAGACACTGCTGACTTATTACAATGCCTCAGCATCCCAGAGCTGGGGTCTAGCAGAGCTAGGATTCTCTAAGGAGGCAGGAAGTGCTAAGTGGTGTTCTTATCTTTCAGGAGGTGAAATGAGGCTACTTCTGGATGCGCCTTAAAACCAAACAAAGCAAAACAAAAAAAAACACTAGGCTGGGTATGGTGGCTCACACCTGTAATCCCAGTACTTTGGAAGGCCCAGGTGCAAGGATTGCTTGAGCCCAGGAGTTTGAGACCAGCCTGGGCACCATGATGACACTCTTATCTACAAAAATTAAAAAAAATTAGCCAGGTGTGGTTGCGCACCTGTGGTTCCAGCTACTTGAGAGGCTGAGGCGGGAAGATTGCTTGAGCCTAGGAAGTTGAGGCTGCAGTGAGCCATGTTAATGCCACGGCACTCCAGCTTGGATGACAGAGCGTGACACTATCTCAAAAACGAACACATACAAAAAAACTGGAGATTGGAGCCAATGCTACTGCCAGGAAAAGGGCCAATTGCTGAAGTGTCTCTTACAGGAACAACAAGCAATTCAGGAAGGGACAGGGCTCTTATCCCTCTCTACCTGCCTTTCATTTCACTCTGGTCCTGCTTAAAGGGAGGCAATTGACAAAGCAGAAAGAATGCTTGCAGAGTTCCAGCCCCAGCTCCATGAAGCAGAGCAGAGGAGGACGTCTTTACAGCCCAGAGACAGTGGCTTATACCAGTATAGTCTGCTTGATTGGCCACTCAGCATTTACACATACTTCTCCACACACACTTGAACTTCCAGATGATAGCAATCATAAATTTTCACTTTTGCCTAATTGGTTGCAGTTACCCTCTGTAAAACGAAGACTTGATCACTCTCTTTCCAAAAATGGGAAACAAAATCTGTTCACGAACTAATTAAAGTCATTTTAATTTCCTCTTAACCTTTTACCCTTCTGTCCCAATTAATCCCTAAATCTCACTTTTTAGTACCATTTCCCCTCCACTCTGTCTCGACCATGACTGCCTTTTGGGTTTGTACCAGCTTTTACATGGGCTATTGCAAAGGTTTTCAAATGCTCCTCCTGCCGTTTTTGTTCTTTCTTTTGTAGGATGTCTATACTCTGTGCAGAATAATCCACATACACCATATATATTTTTTTCTCTGCCACCCTACATCCTTCCAAATAAAAGCGAGAGCCTTAGCTTGGCCTTCAAGATCTTCAATCACAGGGCCTGGAAGAGGCTTTTCATTTCCATTGCAATGACTTCGAGCCTTCTACTTGAGATGTGAGTCTTTCAAAACTCAAAATTCTTACCTTCCGTCATATGTCACCTCTATGTCTTTGCTTGTATCGTCTGTCTAGAGTGGCCTTTCTACCTTTCCTCACCTGGCTTTCAAGACTCAGTTCAGACAGCATCCCCTTCAAGAGCCATCAACACCCCCCCCACAAATCCTAAGCCATGATGTGCACTTCTTTTATGCTCTACTCTATTCACCTCTCTAGATCTTACTTTCCTTATGATACAGCGATACAGTTTTAGGTGTCTTTTATTCCCATTAGACTGTAAGTCCTTCAAAGGAGAGTTGGTATTTTTTTCCCTTTGTATCTCTGCAGGTAGCACAGGAGTTAGCACCAAACAACTGTTTGAAGCATGTTTATCTCTGTGCGTGAAATTCAGTTCAACATCAAAATCGACAAATGGGATCTCATTAAACTAAAGAGCTTCTGCACAGCAAAAGAAACTATCATCAGAGTGAACAGGCAACCTACACAATGGGAGAAAATTTTTGCAACCTACTCATCTGACAAAGGGCTAATATCCAGAATCTACAATGAACTCAAACAAATTTACAAGAAAAAAACAAACAACCCCATCAAAAAGTGGGCAGAGGACATGAACAGACACTTCTCAAAAGAAGACATTTATGCAGCCAAAAAACACATGAAGAAATGCTCCTTATCACTGGCCATCAGAGAAATGCAAATCAAAACCACAGTGAGATACCATCTCACACCAGTTAGAATGGCCATCATTAAAAAATCAGGAAACAACAGGTGCTGGAGAGGATGTGGAGAAATAGGAACACTTTTACACTGTTGGTGGGACTGTAAACTAGTTCAACCATTGTGGAAGTCAGTGTGGCGATTCCTCAGGGATCTAGAACTAGAAATACCATTTGACCCAGCCATCCCATTACTGGGTATATACCCAAAGGACTATAAATCATGCTGCTATAAAGACACATGCACACGTATGTTTATTGCGGCACTATTCACAATAGCAAAGAGTTGGAACCAACCCAAATGTCCAACAACGATAGACTGGATTAAGAAAATGTGGCACATATACGCCATGGAATACTATGCAGCCATAAAAAATGATGAGTTCGTGTCCTTTGTAGGGACATGGATGAAACTGGAAAACATCATTCTCAGTAAACTATCGCAAGGACAAAAAACCAAACACCGCATGTTCTCACTCATAGGTGGGAATTGAACAATGAGAACTCATGGACACAGGAAGGGGAACATCACGCTCCGGGGACTGTTGTGGGGTGGGGGGAGGGGGGAGGGACAGCATTAGGAGATACACCTAATGCTAAATGATGAGTTAATGGGTGCAGGAAATCAACATGGCACATGGATACATATGTAACAAACCTGCACATTGTGCACATGTACCCTAAAACCCTAAAGTATAATAAAAAAAAAAAAAAAAAAAGAAATTCAGTTCAACAGATCCCAAATTCAGGTGACAGTCTCCCTTAAGGGCACCTTACATTGTTCCCTCATTAACTCATTTTCGAAAGTCAAATGGTTTGTTCCCTTTTCACCTATGAATCAGAGGGCGTACCTCTTCTTTCCCTGAAGTACAGCACCTTGGGGTTTGACGTAGAAGTGATATATGAAGTTCAAACATTTAACCTTTAATTTGTGGAGGAAGCAGCATGCTAATTTGTAAAGATGCCCCCCTGGGGCTCTGGCTGAATGTTCTTTAGAGAATGCTGGAGGTGCCCTCTGGAATCTATTCTAGTGCAGTCACAACCACTCATTGTTTCTCCGTTTCTGCTTCTTGGCCACAGTTTGGTCCATTGTGTCTTTTTCAGCTATGGAATTTAAAGGAAGGACATTTTACAGACAAAACAGGAGGACACATTTCACAACGTATCATATAGTGTGAGTAGTGAGCTCTGGGAGGACCTCTGGACTGGGCACCTGTTCACATGGATTTTTTTTTTTTTCCAGCTCTGACCTAAAACTAGCATTTGACCAATTGCTGTACCTCTCCAGACCCACCTTTCCCCGCTTTTTGGTGAGAGAAATGGGTGGTCTCTTAGGTTGATCCCTGAGCTTACATTCTTTGCTGAATGTGTGTAGTTTCTAACATATATTTAATTTAAAGGTCCAGAAAGCCACAATCTGCACAAGCAAATTCCAGTGACCGAGTTTTCATGTTAAACAAAGAGTGATTGGGAATAAAAGTCATTGAATTGGACCTCAGGGTTTATGAATTTGCACCATATAGCATTGTGCTTTGTCCAACAACGAAATTCCTGCTGGGCTTGATGATAACATCCTGATAATTCTCTACAGTTGTAGCTTACAATTCTCTTTCTCCCCTGCCTCTGAAGTAATGAGAACCTGACACTGTTAACTAACCTGCCGTAAACTTTATTGAAAAGTAAACTATCTTTTCAAATTTGCAGTTTTACTCATTTGCAGATCTATTTACAGATATGCTCAAAGACAATTATTTGTCACCTGCTAAGAGTTCTTAAAAGCAGAAGCCAGCCTCCACTCCTAAACTTTCTTCTAAATAGTAGTTTGTGGGCTCCTTAAATGTGTGCTGGCTTGCTGTAGTTACTTAGCCACAAATCTTGAGATTCACAAAGAGATTATAGTTTTATGTCTCTTTACAAATCTACAAAAGACTTAATACAACAAAACCCTAGCCTAGATTAATATTCATGAAACCCTACAGATCATAGGGGAAGAACAGCTCTATTTAATTAGTGTAAGGGAAAAAAGACAAATTTTCAAGAAAATTCCACAGGCATGATAAATACTATAATATTAGGAATGTGAACCAAGATTACTTCTATCACCTTTGAAGGAAACAAGGAAAGGGAATAAGCTGAACTGAAGAATGGAAGAAAACTGAGGATCAAATGCTAAGCTGTGCTGGGGTGGAGGGGCCAGCAGCATTGGCTGGGGTGGTATTTGATGGTTCCAAGTGTAGAGATACTAACCAGTGGAACCATTGGTTCAGTATATAGATACTACATAGAGAGATATTTCCTAGCTTATGTTCATTTTGGAATGAAAAGGAATAGGAGTAATTTACAAATTATTTATATGTATAAATATGCTTAATATTGGTAAAATATTCCATATCTTAATACATAATACCGAGAAAAGTGTACACTCATTAGGGAAAATCTCATGTGTCCCTGTATTGGTCAGGGTTCTCCAGAGAAACAGAACCAAGAGGAAAGATAAGGTTAAAGATACAGATACAGATACGAATATAGATACAGATACAGATACAAAGACAGACACAGGGCGACATCTTCATATATATCTATACATCTTATATATAGATCATATACATAAATCTTAGATGTAGATCTTATGTATAGATGTCTGATAGTTTTATACGTATTATATATATCATATACATAGATCTCTCTCTATGTAATATATATACACACACACACACAAACATACACACACACACACATGCACATGCACAAAGGAATTTGTTATAAGGAATTGGTTCACACAATAAGAGAGACCAAGAAGTCCAAGATCTGTTGTCTGAATCCCTGAGAACTAGGAGAGCTGACGATGTAAGTTCCAGTCCAAGTCTAAAGGCAGAAGAAGACCAATGGCCTCACTTAAAGGCAGCCAAGCAGAGAGAGTGAGTTATTTCTTGCTTAGCCTTTTCTTCTATTCAGACTTTCAACATACTGGATGGGGTCCCACCATATTGGGGAGGGCCATCTGCTTTACTCAGTCTAACAACTGAAATGCTAATCTCACCCAGAAACTCCCTCACAGACATACCCAGAATAATATTTAACCAAATATCTGGACACCCTGTGGCCCAGCCAAGTTGACATATAAAATTAACTGCTAGGATTCCTTTCCTAAGGAAAAGTGTCATAGTTATAACCGGTTATAACAGAGTGACATTTAGGCAATACAGATGTTTGATGTTTGGGAGAAACCTGGAAGTAGTAGATAAGAGCACAGCCTCCTAAGCTATACTGCCTGTGTTCGAAGCCTGTCTCCATTGTTATTATCAATGGGCCCTTGAGCTGACTTATTTAAATTCTCCATTAATTTATCTGTAAAGTTGTTATAATAATCATGACAAATTCATAGAGTTATTGTGAGGATTAAATTAGTTAATTCATATCAAGTTATTTAATCAATGCCTGACATGTTCTAAATGTTTGATAAATCTTAATTGCTTTAAATATTTATCCAAATTTCAAAAAGTAGGAAATACATTTTTTCCCTAGGCAGACACAGTATTGTTAACATCTAGAAGCATATTATAGGAAGAACAAGGCTAAAAACTAAGGGTTGGCAATAAGTGGTGTCATTATTTACTTTCATGAGATGTAAAAATGTGTAGATGAGAGAGAAAGTAAAAGGAGAACAAGAAATCAGAATTTTTAAAAGCAAATGTATTAAGAACCTAGAGGACATTAAAAACCATTTGTAATAATCTGTGTCTCTATCCCATTCCTTTAAAGAGTCTTTTAAAAAATATTAATGATTTTAGAGGCCTCTTGCTCCACTGCCCAGACTAGAGTGCAGTGGTACAATCATAGTTCACTGCAGTCTTGAACTCATGGGCTGAAGCATTCCTCCCACTCCAGCCTCCCAAATTGCTCTGATTACAGGCATGAGCCACCATGCCCAGCTCCCTTTAAAGAGACTTAAAAAAATCAACACCGCATATTGTAATTTTCAGCAAATCACTTATTTAACCTCAGATCGTGCCATGGAGTGAGTGTTTATGTGTATTGTAAGATGGTATAAAACTGGATTTACTCTAAAAGCCAATTTGAACTAATACGGGAGTTTGATTTAAATTAGTGAAAAATCCAAACTATAGAATACCTTTTAGCAACACTCATTTACATTAGATTTATTTAACTTACTTCACATACTTGAAATTGATGAAGTTGTAGCTTGATAAATAGCCACTGGGGACCAGTTTTAAAGATTAGATAAGAACATTTTTACTTATCATTTGATGTATATTTTAAGTGCAATTAATGTACACATGGAAATAGTGTTTGATTTGTTAACTACATTAAAAATTCCTTCTAAAATTTTCCCCACATTGTTAATCTTTGAAGTAGGTTTAGCTGAGAAAAGGTAAGTAACAGCAGGCTGATCTTTATCCAATTTTCACAAATACTGAATCAAGCTTGCGTTGATGAGATAAAATCTATTTGTGTAATTATTTTTCTTAGGCTCCACTAGGTCCTGAAAATTTGAGACCTAAGATGAAATTTAGGGTCTATATAGCTGCTTAAATGTGAAGAGTTTCTGGGCTACTATGTCTGCTAAATGTTTTGGTGGAAAATTTTATAGAATTTGTATAGAAGAGATAATTAATTCATTCCCATTATCACAGGAATGTCAAGAAGGTGAGACCTGGTAAGTGAGAGTGTGGAACTGAGTTTCCAGTTTTTATTCCTTTGGAAATTCCCAGATTAATGCCAATGAATGGCTAGGAAAGGAACTTACTTTGGTTCACTAAATATTGTGTACCAGAGAGCATACTATATGTTTCACATACGTTATTTTATCATTATCACAACATCCCTCTGATATTGTCATTATTACCAGCTCCATTTCACTGTGGAGGAAATTGAGGCCCTGAGTGGTTCTATTAAAAGCTGTTAAGTCTTGAATGCAGAATTTGAATTCAGATCTGCCTGACACCAGAGCTTTTTCAACAGCATTATGCCATCTTCATACCACATCAGTTTCCATCAATTGCTGCATCCTCCACAAGCTTATCCTGCAAACCTTGTCTCATAACTCCCAACCCCATTGGTATGGCTGAATGTTTGTGTCTCTCTGCAACCCTTAAATTCATATGTTGAATCCCTAATCCCCAATGTGGTGGCATTTGGAGCTGGGGTCTTTGGGAGGTAATTAGATAAAGTCATGAGAATTGAGCCCTCATGGTGAGATATGTGTCCTTCTAAGAAGAGGAAGAGAGATCAGAGCTCACTCTCTCTTGGCCATGTGAAGACACAGTGAGAAAGCAGTTGTCTACAAGTCAGGAGAAGGCCCTCACCAAGAACCAAATCTGCCAACATCTTAACCTTGGACTTTCCAGGCTCCAAAACTGTGCAAAATATATGCGTGTTGTTTAAGCCTCCCAGTCTACAGTACTTCGTATAGCAGCCCAAGCTGACTGATGCGCCCATCCTCCCAGAAATGGTTCCTATTGCTGTCAAATAATTAGTTTAAAAAATTTTAAAACATGACTCTCATATGAATAAAGACTAAACATGCATAAAATATTTTATTCAGTTTCTTCATTAACATGGAAACTGATAGATTGGTAAAGCTAGTTCAAAGAGCATTTTGAGGAATAAGGTATTTATAGTCCACCAGGTGAGGTATTTTAAAAAAAGTTTGCTAAGCTAGAGACAAAACTGGTTAAAGTCCTACAGGGCAATAACACTGTAAACTTTGGTGTTAATGTCTCTTCCAGACAGAAATCTACAAGTTAACATGTAAATTTATGCAGTCTGAGCCCTCAGTAGTAAACAGCAAACTCAAACACAGGTACTATTCTATCAATAATTACATAATCCTCATTGAACAGACATGTCACCCCCCACGTTGTCTTAGTGCCAAGTTTTTAATAATTTTTCTTAACACTGTATTGCTATTTGCTTTCCTAGCACTTGCTTGACTTACCTTAAAATTTATGACCATTTATATTCCTAATTTTGTCATCTTACCCTCTTTTAATTTCAAGCTATTTTAAGGCAGAAACAATATCTATCTCCTCTTCCCAGTAGGGCTCAGCTCCTAGCTAGCACAGTGCCTAACATATAAAGAATGCTTGATATTTGTAATTGAATAAATAAATGCATGGGAATTATATTTAATGTATTCATGAGTGGGTTGCTCAAAGCTTTCTCTCATGGGTAGAAATTCCAATAATAGTAGAAACCTCAGCTGTTTCTGTCAGCAGCAGTGACAGATCCCCACAAGGCAATGACACCCAACATTGCTAAACTTCTGTAGGTAGTTCTCATGGGGTCACCTAATTTCTCAGGTATCAGTCTCCCTACGTATAAGACAAAAGTCACCAGGCCCTTCAGCAGCAGGGCAGCCTGATTTTATTCTCTCGGTATGATTTCCTTAAAAGTTTTTGCAGTAGAACTACTTAGACTGTAGAGTGCTACCTAGCTTTCTCAGGAAATATATTCAATAACTTTTAGGAAAGAATGAAAATAACAAGTCTTAATATATAAAATTCTAGTTTCCTCCTGATATTTCCTTTTGCTGTCGCCCAAGAGTTTGACCGATGGTGAGATATCCTACATGTTAGGTTATAAATGTTCAACTTTTCTTGCCCTATCCATCATGAAAAATATAGGCCAGGCGTGGTAGTTCACACCTGTAATCCCAGCACTTTGGGAGGCCAAGGTGGGCAGATCACGAGGTCAAGAGATCGAGACTATCCTGGCTAACATGGTGAAACCCCGTCTCTACTACAAATACAAAAAAATTAGCCAGGCATGGTGGCAGGTGCCTGTAGTCCCAGCTACTCGGGAGGCTGAGGCAGGAGAATAGCGTGAACCCGGGAAGTGGAGCTTGCAGTGAGATTGCACCACTGCACTCCAGCCTGGGCGACAGAGCGAGACTCTGTCTCAAAAAAAAAAAAAAAAAAAAAAAGAAAAAAAAAAAGAAAAATATAATTGGCAATTGCTCACTCCTGCCCTGATCCTCATAGGGCACACGAACATCAAGATGTGCATGTCAGAATCACCAGGGGGATCAATGACGCTTGCAACTTTCTAGGCAAGTGCACAGCTTCTTGCAATGCAGAACTGATGACCATGCTGTGCTCAAACTCTAGCAACTTGGGAATCTTGCAATAATCCCATGTTACTTTTGCTGTAAACTCCAAAGGACTCAGAATTGCTTATACACAGAAAATCTCAGGAAGATTTTGTGGCATCTCCGAATGCTTTCTTTTAAAACTCTGCTCCATTTTGCATTTGTTTCTTTGATGTACATTATTTTAGTTATTTATCTGGATCTGCCTCCTATAAGCTATACAACTTCAGAGCCTTAATTTTCTAACCCATAGATGAAACTTGTGCCTCTGTTACAAGATTGTGATGAATGTCAAATGAAATGTAAATAAATTTACTTTGTGCAGTACCAAGCATATAGTGCAAATAACGTAAGTGAATTTACCTAGTGTAGTACCAAGCATATAGTGTGATATTATAAGCCTTCCTACTCATCTCCTTTACTTTTTCTGTAATGAAATTCATATTTATATTTTTCCTTTGCAACTGTCCATTCCTGAACCCCAGGACTGTTCAAACAGACATTATGTCCCTTGTATATGACATATTTCCTTCTCTGGAGATGAGCTTGGCCAGCCCAGCCTGGACAGCTCACTTGAAATCCAGAACACAGAAGAAGGTCTGCCACGGTGGAAGAAAAAACTGTTACCATTGGCAGCAGCAACCAGTGGACATCCATGAAGGGACAGCAGAGGATTAGTCACAGACAAAACTGTGAATTACTCATTATGGCGCATCAAGTGCTTGTCACATGACATATGCTATGCTAAGTACTTATTTAATAACTTATTTGTTTTTACAATGATCTTGAGAGGAAAATATTAATGCACTCATGTTAGGGTCAGTACATTGAGGCTAAAGGAGTTTTAATTAAATGAGTGGGTGTAAAAACTAGGATGCGAGCCCAGGCTAACTGCCTTTAAAACCTATAGTCTTAATGTTGAAGCTATACTGAGCATCGTCTGTCATTCTTAGATTCCCTTTCTCCAGGTTAAGTGCTAACCTGAACTTCTTAGTGTCTTTATAACATCTGTTTCTGTCCGGAAACACACACATTAAAGCACTGTCTGTATCCACTCTTTCTGGCTGGTTCTTCTGCCACTAGATTTTCCCTCCTGCTCCCATCAGAGTGGCTTCTGCCATGGCTTCCATTGTTCTTTGAGACTTAATATGAACATGTATGGAAATTCCAAAATAACAATTTGTATTTGTATTGCATTTATTTATTTTTTGAAATGGAGTCTTGCTCTGTCACCCAGGCCAGAATGTAGTGGCACAATCTTAGCTCACTGCAACCTCTGCCTGCTGGGTTCAAGCAATTCTCCTGCCTCAGCCTCCCAAGTAGCTGGGACCACAGGAGTGTGCTATCATGCCTGGCTATTTTATTTTTTTAGTAGAGACGGGGTTTTGCCATGTTTGCCAGGCTGGTCTCAAACTCCTGACCTCAAGTGATCCACCTGCCTCAGCCTCTCAAAGTGCTGGGATTACAGGCATGAGCCACAACGCTCGGCCACCAACACAATTCTATTTTAATAAGAGTCACTATTTATCTGCTAAAGCTTAGCCCAAGTGATCACTTAAGTGGTGCAAATTTTAGGAACAGAGTCATCTCATGGTGTTAGAACTTTATTCTCTGCCACAGACTTGTACTCTTCCTATAAGTAGTTTCACTTTTCTGCAAAAACCATGTTTATGTTTTAATACTCAGCACTACTCTGGGTTTAAGGCTTTCAATGTCATTTTAAAAATTGCTATCTTTGAGACAAACTCTGCTATGCTATCACTCTTATGTTGCCTGGGCTGACCTCAAGCTCCTGACCTCAACCAATCCTCCCACCTTGGCCACCCAAAGACCTGGGATTATAGGTGTGAACCACCTGGCCTTTAGACCATCATTCTTCTAGAGAAGATGATTCCTTAGAAGCGAATATGGTAAACAACTCATTCTTTCCTTATTTGCAAAGCAATAATTTGGATATTTTTGGAGGGCTAAGCTTGGTAAATTGTTTTGGCCATAGTTTTGAGGATTCCATGCCCTTTTTGGTTTCTTGAAAAATATACCACTGGTCTTTGTAGCCTCCTTTGCAATCTATCAGGTATTTTCTAGGTTTGTCCCACGTTTCACCTTAGCAGTTGAAAAATTTAAAAGCTGGTTGTTGTTTAGGTAGGCCTGGTCTATTGAAGAATTACAGTAAATATCCTTTGTAATTCAGCATTCATTAAATGGTCTAAAATATACTATTATCTTCAGCATCAGTACTTTTCCATTACTTCATCATAAATTAATTTTTCATGGACAACTAAATGGATCAACTTTCTATAAGGCACAAGGCATGATACAATACTAATACAAATTGCTCAAGGTATTTTTATGCCTTTGAGAAATAGACGTTTTTTTAAAAGATAGGAAAGAAAGTAGCCTGTTTGTTGTTAAATATTAAAGCATTTTGAAAAGTTTGTTATACCTATGTCTGTGACTGTGTTGGTAATCTTTATTTTGATTTGTAAAGTACAGCTCATGTTTAAGCTAAGTTTCATCTTGTGCTCATTAACATTAACTTCCTCAGAAGAACTGCAAAAGGAAAATGGGATCCTGGCCTTGGAGTCAAACAGAAAGCTGTTTATTTACATGAAATAAAAATCTCGGTAGTTAGTGCCTTGGCCACATACTCCTGAATCATTTTACTTGCTCTGAGGACCCAATCTCCCGGGTTCTGTCCATGGTGCTGATAGCTGGTTCCACTGAGAAGCGGGACACAGTGCATGAATGCAGCCAGGGAAGAGCCTGTGAGGGTGTGTTCCTTCCCTTCTTCCCGTAGAAAGATGGAAAACACTTTTCTACGTAACATAGGAGACCCAGCCCTCACAAACAAACAAAATATAGATGTATTAATGCCCCTCATAGTTTTGGAACAAGGAAAGGCACATATTCAGAGTAAACAGAAGAAAGACATGAACAAATCATTTTCTTTTCTTTTCTTTCTTTCTTTTTTTTTTTTTTTGAGACAGAACCTCGCTCTATCCCCCAGGCTGGAGTACAGTGGCTCAATCTTGGCTCACTGCAACCTCCGCCTCCAGGGTTCAAGCAATTCTCCAGCCTCAGCCTCCCAAGTAGCTGAGATTACATGCATGCACCACCATGCCCGGCTAATTTTTGCATTTTTAGTAGAGACGGGGTTTCACCATGTTGGCCAGGCTGCTCTCGAACTCCTGACCTCAGGTGATCCACCTGCCTCAGCCTCCCAAAGTTCTGGAATTAACAGGCGTGAGCCACCGTGCCCAGCCAAACAAACCATTTTCAATACATCAAGTGGCTAAGATTTAATAATAAAAAGAGTTCCTTATAAATTTGTCAGAGAAAGGCAAGCAACCACAGAAAAGTATAAAAAGCACAAAAGTAAGCAATTCAAGAATCGAAATGGTCAATAAATATGTGAAAATACATTCAGCCTCACTGATAGGGAAAGAAATGCACAATAAAGAAACCAATGAAATCTCACATTGTTTCAACCACCATATTTGCAACTGTTAAGACAAGATCTAATATCTAATTCTCACGAGGACACAGGGTAAAGCGCTTTGAGAATGGATGTTGGAATTCCAAATTTTATTAAATAAATCCTACAATAGCTATTTAAATGAAATGATAAAAGCAAGGTGTTTCACTAAACATGAATAGCTATTAAACTTCTTTGCGACTAGACAAGGCAAATGAATATAATTAGCATAATTTTATGTTCAGCAAATAGAAATAAAATAAGTATGACAATAACACAATTTGGCAAGAATGAGAAAACTGATGCTCTACTATTTAGAAAAAAAAGAAACTGTTTATAAGGTTAATTTTGTGTTAGCTAGTAAAGTAATAGATACCTATATCTTATGCCCAGTGATTTTACCTCTAGAAACATATTCTATAAAATATTTGCATATATATATATATATATATATATATATATATATATATATACAGAAAGGCAGGTACAGAAATGTACATTGCTGCTTTGCTGATAGTAGTGAAATCCTCTGGCAAACTAAACTTCCATCAATAAATGAATGAATACATTTTGGTACATTCGTATAACCTATGAATGCTACCTAGAGTTATTAAAGTAAGTTAAAGTGAGTGTGTGTGGGTAGATCTCAAAAATAAAATGTTGAGTAAAAATACAATTTAGTACATAATGTGTTTAGAAAAAGCACAAAACAATCCAATACATTTTTACAAATCTATCTATCTATCTATCTATCTATCTATCTATCTATCTATCTATCATCTATCTATCATCTATCTATCTATCTATCTATCTATCTATCTATCTATATGATATGTGTGTTTGTGTGTTTAAATTAGGTCTTGACATAGATGTATAAGTTTAAGAACTTAATCAGGAAACATTCATGCCAGATCTGTGACAGCAGCTGTCTGGGTAATAGGACTGGGTTAGATATCAACTGTATCTTTAACACGATTTCTTTAAAACACGAGAAAATATGGCAAAATGTTAATGTTTTTAAATCACAGAAGATGCTGCTTACTTGGTGTTTATTTTACTACTCTGGACTCCTGTATGCTTGAAATTTTTCATAATTAAAAATAAAACAAATTGCATAATCATGTGTATAGTAGAAACCCATTTTGGGAAGAACAAACATCCTTATGCAAATGTTATGTGCATGTCAGCACAGAGGAGGCTGTAGAAGGGAGAACATCAGCTCATTAATCCCCTGGGTTGGGAAGGGAGTGTGCAGATGAGAGGAGAATATTTTTTATAACTTAGATATATTTGCATATACATTGTTTCACTAGTGGCAAAGAGGGCAGCTAGGTTTAGTAATTAAAAAATTTAATAAAGAAAATTTGATAAAAAAATGAGCAAATAGCATGAAGAAATAATTCACAGTAGAATAAATATAGATGACTTATAAATATTTGAAAAGAATGTTAATCCTCACAGTTATAAAAATTCAAATTGAAACAAGAATGAACTGCCTTTCTTCCACCTCTAACTGATTGGAGAAATCAAAAAAGGTATGGAGAAAAAGGCGCTCTAGATAAGATGTAAATTGGTCTAACCTTTCAGGAGGGCAATCTGGCAATATATAAAAAGATTTTTAGGGAGAGTATTTGGAAAGCCCTGAAAAATTATTTATGAGTATATTAATCATCACTTGTTGATGATAAAGAAAAAAATGATAACTGTCTTTATACCTATTAATAGGAAATGAAAAATAAATTATGGTGTATCTAGGCAAAGATAGGATATATCGCTATTAAAAATTGCAATGTAAATAACAATGTGTTTATGAGAATGAATGACAATATTACAATGTTAAGTGAAAAAATAAGGTTAAAAAGACTAGTTTGCATGATTCTGTTTTGTAAAAAATGAGTAAATAAAATGCATGAGTGCTTAAAGTAATACAAATTGTTATCAAAATGTTAACTCTAGAATGTGAGTTAAAGATTATTAGCTCCAGAATGTGATTATAGATTTAATGTATACAGTTTTTAGTATGTTCTCTGATTTCTTCACAGTGGAAGCATATTTCTTTAAATATCAAAATAATTTAATATAGGTACAAAAGTCCAATGAGAAATACAAACATCAGTCCATAATAAAATGGGTATAATTAAATATTAAGGTAATAATATGAAAGATGAAGTCAGGGAAATCTTTTGAGGTTAAGGAAAACAATAGAAAATAGGAGAGAAGTGTAAACAAAATATGCAAGATACTGTGTAACAAGGATGCTAAACATTCATAGAATGAGCTAACTACAGGAGAGGGGAGACACAATGGAAATGGAAATAAAACAAAACAAAACACAACCAAAGAAACAAAGCAATGAAAATGCAAGTCCTTTTCTTTCAAGCTGATGAATAAAAAGAAAGTTCAGGCCAGAAGCAGTGGCTCATGCCTGTGATACCAACACTTTGGAAGGCTGAGGTGGGCAGGTCACCGGAGCTCAGGAGTTCCAGACCAGCCTGCCCAACATGTTGAAACACAGTCTCTACTTAAAAAAAAAATACAAAATTAGCTGGGTGTAGTGGTGCAGGCCTGTAATCCCAGCTACTCTGGAGGCCGAGACATGGTGATCGCTTGAACTCGGGAGGTGGAGGTTGCAGTGAGCCAAGATGGAGCCCCCGCGCTCCAACCTGGGCCACAGAGTGAGACTTCATCTCAAAAAAAAAAAAAATAGCCAGCGTCGGGGCACATGCCTGTAATCACAGCTACGCTACTCAGAAGGCTGAGGTGAGAGGATCACTTGAGCCTGGGAGGTGGAAGTTGAAGGGAGCTGAGACTGTGCCACTGCACTCTAGCCTGGGTGACCAGAGTGAAACCCCGTCTCAACACACAGACACACACACCCCAAAGTCCCTTCCTGTCCACCCACCCCCACCAAGTGTAATGGAACTTATTTATGTATAGACATATTACAGGAGTACAATTACAAGGTATCATGGGTTCTGTCTTTAAGTAAAAATTGAAAACATGTTATCTCTACTTCTTCCTGGAACCCTCTAGCATGACAATAAATGGTTAAAGAACTCAAGAAGATGCTGAAGAAAAAACAGGAGAAGCAGAGGATGAGTGTAACTGACACAGAAGGCAGGATGGAGCTGAGACTTTGGCAGTGGGGGGCCGAGCAGGATAAAATGGTATTACTATTAGTGATGTCAGTAGGAGCAATAGCCATCAATATAGGCACAAACCATTAATATTCTGTGAAAAACCTGAAAAGAAAATGCATTCATGAAACAAAAATAGCACATGTTAAAAAGGACATAAGGATGAAACTTCTTGAAATTAGAAGTTTAATAGCAGAAATAAAAAGTGCAATAGAAACACTGAAAACTAAAGCCATTGAAATCTCCCAAACATAGAAAATAAAACACAGAAAGAAAATTAGAGTTTCAATCCAGGAAGTCCACAGTCTAATAGTAAGTGTTCCAGGGAGAAAAAAAAAGAGAGGAAATTATTAAAGAAAAAATTCCAATAGTATATCAGAAAATGGAAAGACACACAAAATAGAAACTTCTAAACACACATGCACACACACACTTACAGACACGCACTCAGAATAAACAGCTCTATTTTTTTTGAAGTCAGAATCCAAATGATATTAGACTTCTCCCCAGCAACATTAGAAGCTGAAAGACAGTAAAAAATTATGTTCAGGGCTTGGCGTGGTGGCTCCCGCCTGTAATCCCAGCACTTTGGGAGGCCGAGGTGGGCAGATCACGAGGTCAGGAGATAGAGACCATCCTGGCTAACACGGTGAAACCCCATCTCTACTAAAAATACAAAAAACTAGCTGGGTGTGGTGGCGGGCACCTGTAGTCCCAGCTACTCATGAGGCTGAGGCGGGAGAACGGTGTTAACCCGGGAGGTGGAGCTTGCAGTGAGCCGAGGTCATGCCACTGCACTTCAGCCTGGGCAACAGAGCGAGACTTTGTCTCAAAAAAAACAAAAAAAAAATTATGTTCAGAATTCTGAGGGAAATGATACCCAGTAAGTGAAAGTGATTTAAATGTGATGGGAAAATAAATATTTTAAGCCTTTAAAAAATCTACCTCTCGTGTACCCTTTCTTAGAAATGACTAGATATTGTCCTGCACTAAAACGCAAAAGCAAACCAAGAAACAAAGACATGGAATCTAAGAAACAGAAATGCTAGTAAAGGACAGAGAGAAGGTTTTCTAGAAAACGGGTAAGAGGAGACCTCGGGAGGACAGGTTTGCAGCCACCTGTATGCATATTTGTTTGACCAGGCAGACCAGGATGGCCCTATGAGAGGTGACGGAGTGAATGGGTAGAGGAGGTAACAAAGTTGCTGGATATTACGGTGTGTTTGCTTAAATTGTCAGAAGATTTACAATTCCTTCAAGGGGTTTGAGCCTGAATTGGTGATAGGTATGTACATAAGCCAAAAGATGAGGGAAGAATGAGAGGAGGGAAGGGAGTTAAACAATAAAGGAAATATAATCATAGAACATGACACAGCTTAGCTGTTGATACTAAATTGTTCATATAAATAAAAGTACTAAATTTAGAGTTAGTCATTAGTGATGTCTGTACACAGGAAGCATGGAAGCATTGTGTCTATGTATTTCCACTGTAAGGGGAAATTGTAAGAGCAAAATTCTGTATTTTTCATACAAGGAACTCAGTGGATAATATATAGACTTAGATACTACTCTTAAATGACTGCATAAACAAAATACTTAGGAATATGGAAACTAAACGTAAAAAAATTCAAGAAAGAAGATGACACAGGACACAAGAAGCTGTGATAAATTACAAGAAGCTGTGATAATCAGAAGCAGTGATTAATCATGACAGCAAACATCTAATTTCAAAATAAATCAACAAGATAGGTACTGATATTTTCCCTATGTGAGGTGCAGAGAGCTTACATGTCCCCACCATGTTCTCTGAACTGGTGTTGGAGCCAGGGTCTGGCCAGATCCAGAGCTATATACTCTTAACCACTCTGCAGTCCTGCCTCTTCCAGTATAAATGAATGAACTTCAGCAGAAATTGAAAGAGGATCCATTTGGTCTTTAACCCTTAAACGATTTTCCTCTTAATGAATGGTAAAGTTTAATGGCCAAGGATTACATGTAATTTTCTATTAGTTCAATCACACTACTTGATTAATAGTATATATTTATACATACAGATATTATTATACTTACTGAATAGATTGCACATTTTAAAAGCAAATAACCATAGAACTAACAAAATTCATAGAACGGATAGTACTAAAAATAGTTAAAAGAGAAATTATTGACATTAATAGTTTTGAGGGAGTGGAATTGTGTTTTAAAAGGTATACCTGTGTGTGTGTGTATCTGAGTCTGCTATTATGGGCTATGATGTTCATTAACTCTCTAATGTTGGGAGGAAAGTGGAGTGAAGTTAACCAGCGTGGGAGAGTGAAGAAGCAAGCAGAAAATAGGATTTTTAAAGTTCACTATCTCACTCCACTTTTCACTCTGGCTTTTTATACAGTAAGAAATTATTGCTCCCAACAGAACGATAGATTCATACTTTTCCCCCAATGCTTCACCAAATACTTAATCTTTACTTCAGCTCTGCTCGGCTAGCTTTGATCTTTGGGGAAATAGAAAAGCCCATAATGTACATAAATTAGTTCTAGACTTCCCTCCCAGGGGATTTTGGAGCCCAGTTAAGAAGGAAATTCCTTAAAATTATAGAGTCGAATCAGCTGGTCAGGTTGTTATGTTAGTTTCCATGGGAACTAGCGCGCCCTTCTTCTGGCCACTTTTCCTCCATCCTTCTCCCCAGACACACAGGCTACTAATGAATGTCACCCTGGGTACTTTTCCTGAACAAGGTAATACATCTCCACAGAAAGAACTACTGGAGCTTCCCTACTTTTCTCGACTGCAGGGATATTACAGAGTCACAGATCACCTGAGCCAATTAAACTGGGGAATATAGCCACAATTTCCTCTAGCATTTTGATGCATTCGTTTGTTAATGAGGAGAGCTTGGGCGAGAGCTGGCAGTTGCTACACACACAACAGCTCAACCCTCCCTAAACAGCTCAGGAAGAAG
The DNA here is from genome assembly GCF_028878055.3 of Symphalangus syndactylus. NCBI lineage: Eukaryota > Metazoa > Chordata > Mammalia > Primates > Hylobatidae > Symphalangus > Symphalangus syndactylus. The sequence continues at coordinate 129,462,043 of NC_072432.2, forward strand.
CCCAGTCTTTGCACATCCTTAGTCAAGGCTGACGACACTCAAGACAGTCAGAATTCACAGTAGTTAGTAATTAGAGATTTTCTATGGCCAAAGCAAGGGCTATTAATGCTACTAAAAATGCACGTTCTCAAGGCTCAGGCAGAATTCAGTAGGTACAGGGCCACCCCTAGGAGAGGAGATGAGTGAGCAGCGGTGCAGCTGGAGTTGATTGGACATGCTCCGTGAGTCAGAAACTCTTCCGAGAGGAGACACACATGTAAATCTCACCCCAGCCTCTGGGGGAGGAGCCATGATGATTCCCTTTTGTAGGTGAGAATACTTGGGGATCGAATTCCTTTTTCTAAATCCATTCTTCTCTTCTCCTGCAATGATAATTTCGATCTCTTCATTTTTATGACAATATTCCCTGAACCTTGAGTCAGAGCTACAGGCCCCCAATCCTAACACATCTGTGTGGCTGTTGAGTTTTTATTTGGTATAATTATACAGAAGAAGTTGAAAGGACAGGACTTAAAGCTGTTATCAATACTGAATTTAGATTTGCAAACCTTACATGGATTCATGTATAGTATGATTTCCAGAAAACTGAAATTCATGCAAAATGCATGTGTGTGCATGTGTATATATACACATAAACATACTCACACATACACAGTTCACTAAAATGCAAAATTCATCAGCAGCACATTGTACCTCATCCCTTTACTATTTTCTCTGTTAGTATAACTAACCCTCCCTCCACCTCACTTCACTTCTTTTTTGTTTGGGATGGAGTCTCACTCTGTCACCTAGGCTGGAGTGCAGTGGCGCAATCTCAGCTCACCACAACCTCCGCCTCCCGGGTTCAAGTGATTCTCCTGCCTCAGCCTCCCAAGTAGCTAGGATTACAGGCACCCACCACTGTGCAGCTAATTTTTGTATTTTTAGTAGAGACGAGGTTTCACCATGTTGGCCAGGCTAGTCTCGAACTCCTGACCTCAGGTGATCCACCCGCCTCGGCATCCCAAAGTGCTAAGAGGTAGGGTCTTGCTCTGTTGCCCAATCTGGAGAGTAGTTGTGTGATCCTAGCTCACTGCAGCTTCAAACTCCTGGACTCAAATGATCCTTCTGCATCAGACTCCCTAGTAGTTAGCACTACAGGTGTGCACAACCATGCCTGGCTAATTAAAAAAAAATTAGGGATGTTGTCTCACTATGTTGCCCAGGCTGGTTCACGTTCCTGAGCTCAAGTAAGACTCCCACCTCGACCTCTCAAAGCATTGAGATCACATGCATGAGGCACTGTGCCTGGCCTTACCTCACTTCTGACTTGATCTTAGGCCTAACTTTACCTCTTCTCTCACTTTAATGTCTTAGCCACCACTTTGATAATAGGAGAGAGGTACTGCCCAGAGAATTTCAAGGAGGTGCTAAAATCTATTAAGAGGGCAACTTGAGCAAAGACTTGGCCACTTAAGCAAAATTCTTTTGAATTCCTGTATTGTGAGACATAAGGGGAGGGTGGAACATTGCCATGGAGGTGTCACTGAAAGAGAAGCTTTGTTGTAAATGTTCCAGGCAAAGATTTGCTATGTTTTTCTATCATTACAGGAGGGTGATGATAAGGATGGCTGCCTGCAATGTCAGTCCAGGAAAACTGGTGCATTCATTCATTCATTGTATTATTCATCAACACTCCAAACATGTGTGGAACTTCTATACATCTAGATGTCCAGGGCATATAAAGCTGAATGCACAACTCAGAACCCATGTAAAGATTTAAAGTCTGTTTATATTTTGCAAGGTAAAGGATTCTTAGTATATCTTAGAATAGAGTGGATAAACTTTTTCTCTAAAGTGTCAGATAGTAAATATTTTAGGATTTGTGGGCTACATATTCTATGACTCTTCTTCCTCTCTTCTCTTTCTTCCTCCCATTTTCCCCTCCTCCTCTTCCTCTTCCCCTTCCTCCTCCTTCTCCTTCTCCTCCTCCTCCTCTTCTCCTCCTTCTCCTTCTCCTCCCCCTCCTCCTCCTTTCCCTCCCTCCCTCCTCCTCCTCTTCCTCCTCCTTCTCTTCCTCTTCCTCCTCCTCCTCCTTTTCTTCTTCTTCTTCTTCTTCTTCTTCTTCTTCTTCTTCTTCTTCTTCTTCTTCTTCTTCTTCTTCTTCTTCTTCTTCTTCTTCTTCTTCTTCTTCTTCTTCTTCTTCTTCTTCTTCTTCTTCTTCTTCTTCTTCTTCTTCTTCTTCTTCTTCGTCTTCTTCTTTCTCTTCCTCTTCTCTTCTCTTTTTTCTTCTTCTTCCTCCTTCTCCTTCTTCATTCTTTCAGAATATAAAAACTATTCTTACTTAGATCACTGGTCATACAAAAACAAGCTGTAGGCTGAATTTGGGGCATAGGCTACATAGTTTTCCACTTCCTGTCCTGGAGCCTTGCTACTCTGTGGTTCACCAATCAGCAGCATCAGTAACATCTTGGATCTTGTTTGAAATGTAGGATATCAAACCCCAGTCTAGACCTACTATATCAGTAAAGTATCACTGTGCAGTAAATTACCACAAAACACAGTGGCTCAAAACAACAGTCATTTATAATTGTTCATGAGTATATGGATTGGCCAGGAGGTTCTTATCATCCTGGCTAGGTTCCTTCATGCATCTACTACAGTAACCTGTAGGTGAGCCAGATGGCTCTGCTTCTAGATGTTTGACTATCATCCGGGGTACCTCGGTTTTCTTTCATGTGGCCTCTCATTCTCCAGCAGGTTAGCTTGGGCTTATTCCATGGTAGTTGTAACATTCTAAGAAAGGAAATAGCTTAGGGGTAGCATAATTTAACCTTCGTCATATTCTGTTGGTTAAAGCAAGCTACAGGCCAAAGTAGATTCAGACAGAAGGCAAAGAGCTTCTATCCCTTGTTGGTAGGGGCTGCAGAGTCATGCTGTGAAGGACATGGGCATAAGGAGAGATGGAGAACCGTGGCCATGTTTACAATTGGCCACACCTACCGCAAGATTCCCAGGTTGTTCATAGGCACATTGAAGGAGATTTGTTCTAAGTATTTTCACAGTTATCTGCAGATGCCAGTTTTCCATTCTTTCCTCCTGAAACAGTTCCATATTCATGTTCAGTATCCAACATATTTATGTTAGAATATTTATTATTCTCAAAAAACAACCAGAAGTCAGACAGGGCTCAGAATAGGTACTCAGACACCTAGCATCAACCAGAAAAGAGCGTGAATTCAAACTATTGCAGCTCCAACTGTAAGAGAGTGTATTCTGTCAAGAGGCATAGCACTATGCAGCTTAATTTCCTCTAAACTCACCACCTGAATTCCTCAGTGCTTCAGACAGCCTTGCTTCCTAACCCAGGGTGGTATTTTTCTGTGACCTTCAGCTTGTGAAGGAGGTGTTTCTATTGACAAATTGACGTTTACCTTGTAGTTACATAAGGCCAAATTCTATGTATGAGCCATTTGTGTGTCATAAACATGAACAGGGAAGCCCTCTGAAGCAATAGAGAAAGAACGATGAAGACTTTTCTCTGAATATGCTGTAAAGACTCTTCCTTCCTACAAAACTTGAATGGATTCACAGCACAAATAGAAGAGTGCTAATTTATGATATGTTGCCTGATATCTAACAGCACAGGCTTCAAATCCAGACTGCCTGGGTTCACATCCTAGCTCTGCTGCTGACTATGTGTGACCTTGGGCAAATTACTTAATCTCTATGTGTTTTAGTATTTTAAGCTGCGAAATGCGAGTAGTAGTAGTTACTCATGCATATAGGTCTTAGGGGATTAAATTACTTGCTATTTGCAAATAATCAGAAGAGTATTGCATTATTATTATTATTAATATAATTATCACAACTGTTTCTTATCATCAGAGAAGTCAGTCAGTCTGTACACAAAGAAATACCTCCTTGAGATTGTAAGTGAATAATACAAAATTTTTAACTAAAAATTTCTTTTTTTTTTTTTTTTTTTTTGAGATGGAGTCTTGCTCTGTCGCCCAGGCTGGAGTGCAGTAGCACGATCTCAGTTCACTGTAACCTCCACCTCCCAGGTTCAAGCAATTCTCCTGCCTCAGCCTCCCAAGTAGCTGGGATTACAGGTGCATGCCACCGTGCCTGGCTAATTTTTGTATTTTTAGTAGAGAAAGGGTTTCTCCATGTTGGCCAGGCTGGTTTTGAACTCCTGACCTCAGGCGATCCACCCTCCTTGGCCTCCTAGAGTGCTGGGATTACAGGCATGAGCCACGGTGCCCAGTCTAAAAATTTGAATCTTCTTTTCTTGGCAGCACCCTTAAACTTTGTGTATTAGTCAGACTTCTGTGACACCATAATATTCTGGATGTATATGGATGTATATATACCCTGGGTTTAAAGAAACAGCCATTTTCCATAGTTGGTAATACTTTTAAATCTTAACTTATGTAATTATGCTGTTTGCAAATGTGACAGCTCTGGATACTAGCACAACTGCAATACCATGCTGTTACTTAAAATCATAATGGTCATAATTATTCTAATTAGTACTCTTATTTGTGGTTTGTTCCCACACAAACTTGCCCTGGGGGTAACATTAGTTACCACCCTTGACTCTTGTTCATGTTGACCAAGAGGTTGATTCATCACAGACTTGTAATCTATGAGCAATATGCAGAGCTTGGGGAGGGGGTGTGGTAATAATAGAATACAGAGCAGAAAAGTTGGAAGGAAGAGAGAAGTGAGAAGGAATAACAAAGGCTAATGCTGAGCATCTATAGCAGTTTTTTTTAAATAAATAATTTATATGCTCAGTCTACATTTAGAGATTTAAACAGTCACAAAGTAAAATATTTAATATCAACTACGAGTGGCCCAACATAATTCTCTCTAAGTGTCATTAGCATGACAATAAGACATCTCTAATTCTCTAGCAAGAGAGCCCGGCACATAAAAGGAAAAGAGTATTAGGTGCTATTGAAATGAGCAAACTGTACCAACTACACCATGAGTGTAGATTCCTCACCAAATGCATTGGAGTCATAAATAGTTTTTATGAAGCTACACAAGTTCTTTGGGTAAGCCTCTGAAGTTGGACAAAAATAGTGATTGCCAGAAAACTACATGGTCTTTCTTATATTTTGGTGCCATATATTTTGTTAAAATTCTTCAGTTACAAAAAGAAAAGGCAGCATCATCAATATGTAATTTTCACCTTGAAAAACAAATCAGTCTCAGTAGCTTCTGACCATCTGTCCACCATATGTGAAGACTTTCTAACAAAAGAAAGCCTCTCTTCTAAAAATTATTTTGTGTTAATTTATTTTCTTTTATGTAAAAGTAAGTTTTGTATAAATACAGATTTTATGGACATAGAATTAATGCATGTCTGAGGTAGAGAATTTAGAAACTATAAAAAATTAGAAAGATGAAAATAAAAACTAGCCACAATCCAACTACTCAGAAAACCACTTTAAATATTTGTATGTAACTTATCTTAGTATTAAAAAATTAGGAAACATTAATCATATATTCCCTCTTGATTAATGATAAAAGATAATTAAATCATTCCTGACTAAATCATGTCTAAAATGATAAAAATGAACTCTTATTCACTCTCTGAATCTCAATAGATCAACATAGTACTTACCCATTTAAAATATTTTTTATTGAAGCATAATAAAAACCTAGAAAAATGCACAAATCATAGGTGTACAGCTTAATGCATTTCAATGAAATGAACATACTAGTATATCCAGCATCCAGATTAAGAAGTAAAATATCACCAGCATCATACATGCCTCCTCTTTCGTCCCCATCCAGTCATTACACCCTCCCCACTATCCTGACTTCTAACACTACATATTACTTTTGCCTGTTTTTGAACATTATATCCATGGAATCATATGACATGTCTTTTTTGGGGTCTGGCTTTATTCTATCAACATTACAGTTATGAGATTTCCATTCGTTTGTAGTATGTATTTTCCTGTATATAAAAATATTATATGTGACTACAATTCCAATATGATTAATGTTTAAAATTCAAGGTTTTTAAAAATATATTGCAACAAGGCTGGGCACGGTGGCTCACGCCTGTAATCCTAGCACTCTGGGAGGCTGAGGCAGGTGGATTGCCTGAGTTCAGGAGTTTGAGACCAGCCTGGGCAACACGCTGAAACCCCATCTTAACTCCATCTTTACTAAAATACAAAAAAAATTAGCCGGGCATGGCAGCATGTGCCTGGAATCCCAGTTACTCAGGAGGCTGAGACAGGAGAATTGCTTGAACCCAGGAGGCAGAGGTTGCAGTGAGCCGAGATTGTGCCATTGCACTCCAGCCTGGGTGTCAGAGACAGACTCCATCTCAAAAAAAAAAAAATATATATATATATATATATATAAAATACTATATATATATAAAAATACTATATATATATATAATACTATATATATATGTATATATTGCAATTACTTGAACTGATACACAAGAAATAGTAAGCTGCTAATTCAGGGTTTTATGATCAATTACCTAGATTAGGGGTGTCCAAATTTTGACTTCCCTGGGCCACATTGGAAGAAGAGGAATTGTTTTGGGCCATACATAAAATACACTAACACTAATGATAACTGATGAACTAAAAAAAAAAAAAAATCACACAAAAAATCCCATAATGTTTAAGAAAGTTTATGAATTTGCGTTGGCCACATTCAAAGCTGTCCTGGGCCACATGTGGCCCACAGGCTGTGGGTTGAACAAACTTGTTCTAGATCTTCAAGAATGCACTTGCCTGATAAAGGCTGATATAATAAACTGAAATGCATGCTTTTTGATCTTCTTATGGTTTGTCTTTTATCATCAGACTTTGTTTTCCTCTTTAAATGGCAGTGGAGAGAAGTGTTACTTTGAACATTAATTCTTTGTTGAGAGTCTAGTGAAAACATGAGAGCTAGAAAGAAGTACATCCTACAGCATAATATTTCAGAGCTAGAAGAGACATTAGGTATTAAGTCTAAGCCCTCTGGACTTGGTGGCTAAGACAAGGTAAGTTTACTGATGTCACACAGTTGTTAGAGGCAATGGCCCTGCCTGATATTCTCTCTAACATGACTTGGTATCTCACAATTTTAGTGTGGATTGATTGGGAAACATTTGCTGAGAAAAATATAATAATCTTACATTTGGCAGCTTCTCTATACCTCTTGTTTAGTTTAATGGTCAGCTTTATTTCTCTATGTTTTAAAGAATGGTACCGGAAAGAATTAAATTGTGTAAAATCATGTCATATTTCACTGCAAGTTCACAGGTTTTATCTAACTCAACACTTATTTTACAGATGACAAAACTGAGACCATAGAGAGTAAATTTTGGTTGAGTCATCTTGACAGTATAAATCTGGTATCTTCTTTGTTTTTTCAGAATTTTTCTTTTTGTGCCAGTCGTTATTACTCTACTAGTGTTGGAAGCAAATTTCGGGTTTCCATTTCCTCTTTGCTACTATTCCCACCACCTGGTGAGCTATCTCCAGGAAGAAGATGGTGCTGTTTTTCTTACCAGGGCATCAGAACTCCAACCTTGAGTGCAAGCTGTATTTACCACCACTTTTGAGGCAAGACCAAACATGATTGATGAGCTCAGGTGGCAAACTTACCAAAAGCCTACTTATAGGGTTGGGGAAATTTGGGAAGATTAGAAGAATGCACACGTATCTAAGAGGGAAGACTATTTAGAGAACTGCGTAAGTTATGTCTAAGACTTTTTTTTTTTCCTTAAGAAATTAGGCTCCAAAAACTTAGTCTGCAACTTCTGGAGAGAAGGATTTCAGGCAGAAGCTCAAGGAACTCTTCTACAGAACTCTATGAGCTGGGCGATCCCAAGCCACACACATTCAAACCCATCCATCTTGCTTCCTAGCAAGATGGATTATTTGAAAATTTTCCGTTCCATTTGAAAATGACATTCCATTTCCATTTGAAAATGACAAATAATTTGGCACTCTCCCTTAAAGTTAGTGATGGCCATGTGAGCCAGGTCTGACCAATATTCCTTCATAAAAAGGGAAATGTCTATTCAGACTTTCTGCCTATTTTTAAATTCACATTATTTGGATGTTTTCTTTTTTCTATTAAGTTGCTTCAGTTCCTTATATATATTCTGGTCATTAATCCCTTGTTGGGTGAATAGTTTTCAAGTATTTTCTCCCACTCCGTAGTTTGTCTCTTCACTTTGTTGATTGTTTGCTGTGTAGAAGCATTTTAACTTGATGTCTTCCCATTTGTCAGTTTTTGCTTTGATTGCTGGGAAGCGTAGTGGGAAGGGGTGGATGAATAGGAATTGGTTAATGGGCACAAATACATTGTTAGGTAGAAGAAATAAGATCTAGTGTTTGATAGCACCATAGGGTGACTACAGTTAATAATGATTTATTGTGTACTTGGAAATAGCTAGAAGAGAAGATCTGGAATGTTCTCAACACAAAAAAATGATAAATGTTTGAGGTGATGGATATTTCAATTACCCAGATTTTATCATTATACGTTGTATTCTTGTATCAAAATATCACATGTACCTCATACATGTGTACAACTATTATGCTTCTATTGAATGAAAACTTAAAAAACAAAAGTTAAAAAGGAGGCTAGAGGAAAGTTTGTTGCATTAAGAAAATCAGAAAATATATTGGCCAATGGAAGTGAAAATATAGTATTAGTCAATATAATACTAATAATGTTTTTTTTAAAGAGAGAAATGTCTTCTAAGAATGGCTAGCCCTGTACTTCTTCCTTGCTTCCTGAGATGTGTTAGAATAAAAAAATAAAAAGGTAAAATCATAACTGTCATACAAACATAAAAAGAACACAAATGTCATTAATAAGGAAACAAATACAATGTTACAATTGATTTAACGGAAAATTTCAAAAGCAACCTCAGAAATGTTAAAATAAATTTACAAATTGTTGCAAAACCATTATATATAAAAGTTGACAAGTGCATTCCACTGGACACAATTCATTTGCATTTCTGTGGACAAAAATCATGTGTAATATTTTCAGTGTTTTATAATTTACAAAATTATAAGGTAGCTGAAAGACAATGAAAGCTAAAAGGGTACAGTAGACAGGAAATGCAGTATTCTTTTTTGCTCATTTCAAAGTTTATAATTATCCTTGATAGAGGTTGTTGTGTGATAATGTGAAGTGCTGTGCTCCTGCAGTTACTATGTGACCAAAATAGGTGACATTGCCTACTGGCTAAAGAAAAACGAAAGGATGGGATGAGCCAGGCTTCCTCCTAAGGAATGTATTAAATGTCTGCATTACTTATTATTAGGTGATTTTTCCGCTACTTCAGCTGATGAAGAGTACTGTTTATTTATTTATTTATTTAAGACAGAGTCTCGCTCTGTCTCCAGGCTGGAGTGCAGTGGCGCGATCTTAGCTCACTGCAACCTCTAACTCCTGGATTCAAGTGATTCTCCTGCCTCAGCCTTCCGAGTAGCTGGGATTATAGTCACCCACCACCACATCCAGCTAATTTATGTATTTTTAGTAGAGACGGGGTTTCACCATGTTGGCCAGGCTGGTCTTGAACTCCTGATCTCGTGATCCACCTGCCTCTGCCTCCCAACGTGCTGGGATTACAGGCGTGAGCCACCGCACCCGGCCCAGTACTGTTTTATTTTTAGTGACACATGTAAACAGAGTGAAGAGGAGATGCTCCATACCTCTCTGGGAATACAGTGTTGCTTCAGTGTTTGGAGGCCTGTGGGTGGCACTTCAATAGATTTTGGATTTGTGAGCTTGAGAAACAGCACCCTTAGGGCTAATGTAGCTCAGTCCTGATGCACAACGAATAAGCAGGAATGGGAGGCACTTTTAAGAGGCTTTAAAGGAGGAGATATCAACAAGGGATCACAGAGCAGAGCAAAATCCACACTGCATGTTTTTAGAATGGACTATTTAAGAACACATGTGATCTATTCTGAAGAACTTCCAGGAATAACAATGAAATTTAGAAGAGGACTGGATGTCCTGCTTTGGCAGGCAAAGCCTAGAGCTATCAAAATATAAGACCTAAGAAAATCCAGGTTGTACAATTATTTTCAATCAAGATTTATTTCTTATATCATTAACAAAAGTTAAGATAATCACCTGTTGGAATTTTTTTTCTTTTTTGATATTTGAAGGTTTTAATACATTATTTTTATAATATTTGTATTTAAAATTCCCATTTTAGAAATGACAAAAGCAAAGCTTAGAAAATAGGATTGGTCAGTCTCTAAATTTCTTCTAGATGTGACATTCTCCATTTATGCAGTTCTACCCAGGTATAAATGCATTATCCTCATATCTGCACCACCCGTGGGAGGACTGAGACATCACCAACAGCAAGAGAGAAGACTTGACAGTTTAGCTTAGATTCATCTTGGCAAAGCAAGCCCACATTTGAACACAACTTTAGAATTGATCTGAGACTTTCTTTTCCCCAAATACTCATTGAAATATCTAATCAGCAAAATAAACGGGTTTTACCAAATGTTCAGAGATTACAAATTGTATTTAGCACTCATCAACAAATTAAAACATTTCTGTGGGATCTCTCCCTCTCAGTACCTTTACCAAAGATATATTCTTGAATTGAGATTTGTCTGATACTTTGCATTCATTATGTGTTTTTCAACTTAGAAGTTAATTTCAGGGAGTTGATGTTGAGGTCATTATTTATAATATGGTGACTCAAATTCCCATGGAGGCAGCTGTAGGAAATTTGGCTAAAGGTAGACTAGCACAGGTTAAAACTGTTAAAATCCCATTTTTTCATTTGAAATTAAAAAAGCCATGTCCCATCCATACCTAATCTACTTGTCAAATATGCACATATATGGAGATGTACAGGTAAGACATAACATACAATTCAGTTCAATTCATAAATGTATTCAGAGATTTCTAAAAAAGAAAGATGCTATCCTAATGTCTGTAGGGACTGCTGAGGCTGAGGTAGACATTCTTTAGGCTTCTAAGAAATATATAATGTGAAGGTGGTATGTGTGTGAGAGAGGTGTAGAAAATATAGTTATACAAAATTATGTTATTAGATAGAGATGAATAAATGTCATCAAAGAAACAGGCTCTCCTGAAATGGATAAACCAGAAAATTTATAAACAATTGAGGAAATCCAAAAGACTTCATGGAGTATTTATTATTACTGTGATGAAGTCCTAAATCATTTGTAATATTTGAATCATCAGAAATTTTGGAAAAACACAGGACTGTAATTCTTAATAGTATTAGCTAAGGCATAAATACAAGAATGTGTGGACAAGTTCAGGGGAAGCATTTAGATCAATTTGAACATCACCTGGAAAATAAGTTGGGGGCATAACGTTGATTATTATGGTGAGTGACATGAGATAAATTCCGACTACACATAGGAACCAATGAAGAGCTTTGGCACCAGATGATCTGCATCTGAGAAAGATGATGCTGGCTATGGTGTAATTCTGTTAGATGAGATGGAAATACAAGGAGATTAACTGAGAAATGTTTTTACAAATATCATTTCATTGACACTAGAATTTATCACCATCAGTGTTTCTCTTGTTCCTACATGGTTTCACATCTTCCTAGATTGCTCATAATAAGGAAAATAAATGAATATTAAGTATTAGGCCTTTGGTAATAAGAAATTAAACTAAATTTGGCTATAGCCATTTCTATGACTTGGTGAATTCTTAAGTAGTCATAAAATATAGTGTTTTATGTTTCTAATCTGATAGTACCATTAGCATTCAGAAAACACAGTAGCAAAATTTTTGAAATAGATTTGGTAGCTCATGAACTAGAAGAGATACATTTATAATTGGGATTTTCTAGACACTGATCAATAGCCTTGAAATCTTTTCATCATTTGTCACCAAATACTCTTAAAATTGTCTTAGATATAATTATGATTTCAAAATGGATCAGAAAAAACATAAAACAGTTGTCCCTCCTGTCAAATATTTCAAATTATGGTAAAAATGTTAAGGGAATACATAATCATGCTCAGAAATAGAAGGGAAAATTTCAGGGCAAAAGAAACTGTGAGATAGCCCTGGCCCTGGGTGATTAAATAGCGATGGGACTGGATTGAAGAAGAATTGGCAATTCATAAGCATGAGGGTGTCTTTCAGGAGTTTCATTTTTAAATGTTGACAGTAGTGTAATCTAATAAAAAGAAAAATTATTCCAAGTGGATAGTGAGATATATAGAAAGCAGTAGTAAAAATACAGATTAGTAAATTTTACCAACTTAATAAAGCATTACTTGTTTAGAGAAAGGATTTGTTCTTGACATCTAAGACAAAAAAATATTATTGCGTGAACATGGGAGGGGAGGTGAAGACTAAGGTAGAAGTATAGCGATATTGACTAAAACAAATTTTATTGGAAAATATTAACTTCAGTACAAGTGCAACGTTAAAATACTTGCAAGAATAGAAATCAACCAGTGTTTAAACCAATATAGAAGAATAGAATAAAGAAATTTAATACATTCAAGCAAAGGCAGAAAAATGGACAAAGATAGAGAAGGCATGGTAAATGAAAATACTAAGAAAAAAAAGAATAAGTCCAAAAATGTTAGTAATTATAATAACTGTGACTAGGCTAAATGAATCTACTAAAATTTTCGGAGTCATAAAGCAAACCAAATTTTGCCACTTTTTGTTTACAAAAGACATTGTTCAAATAATTTAAAAAAAACCTGTAAATACTCATATAGTTCTCACCACATGCCAGGTACAATTCCAGGAAGTAGACATTATTATTTCTGTCATAGACAAGGTAACTGGAGCACAGAGAGGTTAGTCACCTTGCTCTAACTCACACAGGTAGTAAGTAGCAGAGCCAGGATTAGAACCAAGGTAGTTTGGCTTTAGAATCTTGTCTTAAGGAGTGGAGACTGGGAAATATTCATGAGAATATAAATACCAATGCATTGCTCACCAAACTCAACAAGAACAGAATACATATTTTCAAATTCACATGAAACATTTGAGAAATTTGAACACATAGCATGAAGAAAAAGAACCTCAACAAATTCCAAAATATTGATATCATATAAACCAAACATCAGACATGTCTGATGAAACATAATTAGAAATCACTCCATGAAAGATAGCTTAAAAATATCATATTTTAAAACTCTGTTTTGTATAGTTAAAACATTGAAGAATAAAGTTAAGATGAAAGTTAAATACTGAGAAAAGTGAACAAGGGATATAATACACATAAAATATGTAGAATAGAAACAAAGATGAAAATTAACAAATACCTAGAAAAGTAAACAAGGGATGTAATATACATTAAATTTATAGAATACAAACAATGCAATACTCAGGAAAAACTGTGCCATATTAAATCAGTTTTTAAATAACTGGAAAACAAATGATAATCTTTTAATTTAAAGAATATATTAAAACAAACTAAAAGAAGAAAATTACAAAGAAAAATTAAAAATTAAGCAAATGGACATAAGAGTATATAAACAGAATCGACTTTTTAAAAGATTAATAAATTCTTGAGAAGTATGCTGAAGGAAAACAAAAATAAAAACACATGTAAACAGTAGCAAAAATGGAAATGTGATTTAAGAAGAGACAGCAGGCTGGGCACAGTGACTCATGCCTGAAATCTCAGCACTTTGGGAGGCCAAGGCAGGAGGATCACTTAAGGCCAGGATTTTGAGAACAGCCTGGGCAACATAGCAAGGCCCTATCTCTATTTATTTTTAATGGTATAATCAATCTTTTTATTCTCCTTGGATCATTTCTTTAACAAGAATGTATGTGATACTCAAAGATTTACCATTCGAAACACACCACTCATAATTTATGGATGAATTCTGTATAATGACATCAAAAAAGAAAGAATAGATAATTCAATTTTTTTACAGTTCTAGAAAATTTACAAAGATGTATAAAAAGATAAATGGCTACCCAACTCACTTTACAAGCTAGCATAACCTTGATATGGAAACAAAAATAAAAATTAAAATACAGGACAAAATAGCTTAAAATTTATTGCAGACAACATAATCATCTGCCTTGAAACTTCAACAGAATCAATTGAAAAAGAAAAAAACTATATTGGAACTAAGACATGGCCTGATGCATAATCAGTACATACAAACCATTACCTTTGCATACTCCTGAAAGAACACATTCAAAATTGTAGCAAGGGCCGGGCGCAGTGGCTCACGCTTGTAATCCCAGCACTTTGGGAGGCCGAGGCGGCTGGATCACGAGGTCAGGAGATCGAGACCACGGTGAAACCCCGTCTCTACTAAAAATACAAAAAAAATTTGCCGGGTGTGGTGGCGGGCACCTGTAGTCCCAGCCACTCGGAGAGGCTGAGGCAGGAGAATGGCGTGAACCCGGGAGGCGGAGCTTGCAGTGAGCCGAGATTGCGCCACTGCACTCCAGCCTGGGCGACAGAGCGAGACTCTGTCTCAAACAAAACAAGACAAAACAAAACAAAACAAAACAAAAACCAAAAAAAAAAAAAAAACAAAATTGTAGCAAGGAAAAAAAGATTCTATTTACTGAAGCTACAAAAATGTCAAAATATCTTGAAATTAACTTAACAAAAATGTATTAGGCCTTTATTCCATATGGAGACAATATTAAATTTATTGAAGGAATTAAGATATCTTAATAAAAGGAAAAAACCCAGAGTTCAATATTCAATATTATGATAGAAGCAGCACTTCAAATTAGTAGGGAGACAAATTATTCAATAAATGTTCCTAGGAAAATGTAAAATGTTATAAAAAGTAGATCCTCACATCACACCCTTCAAGACAATAAATTCCACAGGGAATAAAGACACAAACACACACACAAGTCTTTTAAACCTTCTGAAAGAAAATATTAAAAACAAGTCATAGAAAGCAAGAAACATAAAAAATAAAAAATGGTAATATTTTTATTCCGAGGAGGATTTACTTTAAGACTGATGATGTTTAAGATTTAACAACGCCCTTCGGGGGCCACTAGGGGCCTTAAATGTTCCCCAGGAGTCAGATATTTATGTGAGATGGTTACAATCAGCATTGGGCAAATCCAGTCCACTGTTTTTCTAAATAAAGTTTTATTAGAACACAACACACTTATTCATTTTCATATTATCTGTGATGCTTTGGTGCTACAATGACAGAGTTGAATAGCTCTTACAAAGGACTTAGGTTCCCCAAATTTAAAATACTTACTATCTGGCCCTTTACAGAAAAAGTTTGCGAACCCCTCATTTACATCCCCCCTCCTTGCACTCAAACTTTCCTTTTGTCACATTTGCTTCCATATCAGGAGACACTGGATTGGCCAGAACACTTTTTGGGGTTTGGCTAAAGTAGTGTTGAGAGGAGGATGTAGTTAGGAGTTAGGTTAGAGTTAATTGGCATTTATTTAGAGGATTTGCAATAACTTGTGTGCATGGAAACAAAGCATTATGGAAATTACAGAGCCAGACTTAGCTTATGGAAAATTATTGCACGTATCAGAGACATAAAATTTACAGAGGATCTGGTTTTCACCAATGCACCAATGCCTAGTCAAAATAGAAGTTGTCTCCTGTTGGAAATATACTTATTAATGTATATTAATAAGTATGTATAATTAAAAACTCACCATGCTTTTTTTCCCTTCTTAGGAATTGGATAAAATAAAATTTATCAGGATTCCTGTGCTTACAGAGTCCAAGTTCATAACAGTTCTATAATCAGTGAGTTTATTTGTGATTAAAATCTCTGGTTTTATGAATCTCAACTTTCAGTTATACAATACAAATTTTAACTAATAAAGCTATAGAAAAGACTAAATTATCTTTCTATCTTCTTGCTATAAAATGTTATAAAATATTTGATATATGAAAAAATAAGAGTTTGTGATATTTTTATTTGTAATCTATTTTATATTTTTAGTTTTTCCTCATTAAAAATTTTACATTTTATCTAAAATTCCTTTTATAGTTATGTATTTTTTCCTAAAGATGGCCCTGGAAATTGCATAACATTTATGCTCTAACAAATCCTGGTTCTAACCTTCTATGTGGCAAAAAAATTATTCTATAAACTAGGTTAAAAGACAAATGGTAAACTTTGAAAACATATTTGTACATGCACAGCAGGTTTAGTATCAAAGTATCCAGACTAATTTATAAAAACAAAACCAACAGATTTTTAAAAAACCCTCCAAATGATTAGATTTAAAAAATTATTTCATAACTTTTATCATCATAGGCAGGAAAAAAAAAAACAGGGAAACCTTACCCAAACTGGCTTAAACAATAAGAAATTCAACATACATTGACTTCCAATATACTTTTATTAGACTCTGGCTATTACTATTCTCATTTCCTGCAATTTCCAACACTCAAGTTTGCTTTCTTCATGGGTTCAAATGACAGCCAAGATTACCTGGCGTTACATGAATCCTTATTAACATCTCATCACATAAATATTCTGAACTTTGCACTAACTGGGACACCCATGAATCAATTATTCCTGTGCATAGGAAACTGACAGGTAGTCATTGGTTTAAATCTGTGTTACTTGGACCAATTACTGTAGGAAGGAGGATGGGACTACCCTAATTGTCTTATGCTAATCACCTTGAATAGGTGCTTTACTGGGTATTGTGGAGATCATAAAAACAAATGAGATAATTGACAAAGGATATAGACAGATAATTCCCCAGAAAGAAATACAGTCTGTAAACTTCAACAGAAAGCTTGGAGATAGGCACATAGTGGTTTATAATACTATTCTGTCCAGCTTAGGAAATATTAAAACATTTCCACAATGAAATATTATTTTAAAATTTCCCACCATGCTTGTGAATTTGTCTACTTTTTTATCAATTTTTTGTTTTATGTATTTTGAAGCTATGGTATTAAATACATACAAATTTAGATCTGTAATGTCCTTATGATGAATTGACCCTTTTATTATATTATGACTTGCTTTTCTCTAGTAATGGTTTTGGGCTTGAAGTTTATTTCATCAAACATTAATGTAATTTCACAACACTTTTTTTTGGCCAGAATTTTTCTGGTATTTCTTTTCCATCATTTGACTTAATTCTTCTGTGTCTATATGTTTTTTTATTCTCTTATAAACAACACAGAATTATATTACTTTCAGATAGTTAAATAATCTCCATCTTTTATCTTCCAAGTTTAGTCCATTTACAATTATGTTGAAACAAAGATAAAAGCAGTCCCTCATACCCACAAGGTGACTTGGCAGTAAGAGCTAAGCCTGGATGTTTCTAGGAGCTGTCTAGGCACTCAAAACTGGGTTGTGGTGTTATTCTGTTGAACATGAACCATTTCACAGAGAATTAACATCAGACAAGCCCCCTCTGTGAGCATGAAACAAACCAGAATTTTCCATAAGTGTGTCTCAGCAGGAACAAAAACATTGTCCAAACGAAAAAATGGTCAAAAAGTCCCCTTGTCTGATTAAACTAGTAACTGTTGCTTCTGTATTAATTATGGATTTAGCTCTGCTTTATTTCTCCTACCTCTTAAATAAAATTCATTAAAATACTTATTTATAGAATTTCTCCTGTGTCCTAACCATGTGCCATCTGAAGCAAACCAATATTTAAGTCTTCTCTCACGTCTCAACATAACTAAGCCTTATATTAATATAAGGCCCTTCTAAAATCTCCTTTCTGAGATGTCCTATGGCTTCTTAGTATGCTGTCTTCCTTGTGACAATGAGCCAATAAACCCAACATTCTTTGATTATTGGTGCGTCCCAGGTGGTCTTTGACAGATAGGCATCAATACCATAATTGCTGATATACTTCAATTTATTTCTACTAATCTTATTAAGCAGTTTCTATTTCTCCTGTTTTCTATATTTCTTTCCCTCTTTTATTGTCTTTTGGATTTATTTTCTCCTCATTCAATTTTCTCTTCATTTCTAGTCATTCTATGTCAATTATTGAATGTTTTCCCTATTTTAATGTTCATATTTAACATACAGGTGATTACTGTCCAGTCATATTTATAGCCACTTTTCCTCCCACAAAATACACATTGCTGTTATTGTGCAATCCATATTTGTTAAGTTGTGCCTAAATGTTTGTCATTACCTTTGCCTGTCATTCAGTTACTCAGCACGACCTTACCTCTGGGTTCACCTGTTTAACGTATACCCTTTAAATTGTTTATACAAAATGTCTTTGGTAGCAATATTTTCATATTTTTTAATCTATTATTTCATGCTTACTCTTGAAAGATATTTTACTTGGTAAAAAATTCAAGATTAACTTGCATATCTTTCAACACATTGAAGATACTCTTGGACTATTTTCCAGCATCCTTTCTTGTTAGTAAAAATTCAGGCTAAGAATGAATTGTCAGTTATTTGTAGATGATTGGCTTTTTCTTTCTGGCTGTTTTTTAAGGCTATCTATTCTTCTTTGGTGTTCTACAGTTTCACTTTGATGTGTTAAGGTATGAATTTCTTTTTATTCATCTTGTTTGGAATATACAGGACTTCCTAGATCTAAGTGCTGGTGTCTTTCAACATATCTGGAAAATTTCAGCCCCTTTGTCTTTGAATATTTCTTCTTCTCCATTCTATTATCCTCCTGTAAACTATGATGAAGTGTATTTTAGATGTTCTCATGCTTTCTCCTTGTCTCTCACCCTCCTTTTATATTTTCAATCTATTGATTGTGTTCTGAATAACTACCTCAGATGTTTTTTACAGGACATTTTGTCTTCAGCTGCATCAAATCTGCTGTTTAAACTATCCACTTAGGTTTAAGATACAATTATATTTTCCAATTATAGCAGTTTTATTTTTTCACATCTGTTTGTTCTCGAATTTCAAGCTCCTTTGCTATTCAAGCTCTCTTTAAAGATATTAAATATAGTTATTTTGAATTTTGTGTCTAAAGCTAACATCTGAACTATTTGTCATTCTGCCTCTACTCTCCCTTATTTCTGCTGGTTCCCATCATGCTGTCTTTTGCCCTGAGCTGTTTTATGATTTTTGACTGTAAAATGTCCTTTTACTGGGAACTTTATCTGTGGAATTCTTTGAAGCCTCAATTAAACTTGAATTCCTTCAGAGAGGATTTGCATTTGCTTCTACCAAACATACAGTTACTACCAACCTGAGACCACTTTAAACTAAAATCTGCACTGTAAGTTTTTCAAACCACAGTGGTAACATAAATTTAGACTATAATCCTGCATGAGGCCCAGCATATAAATATGAATTCTCAGGGCTTTTTATTCATCCCTATATATATCCAGCATCAGAGTCCAAATAGACAGTTGACCTTGCTGTAGCCTTCTGCATGGGAGGTTTATTTTTCTTTTATGCTTAATTTGATAGTAGAGCTTTTGGCTTTTCTAGTTTTATTCATGGATTTCCTACTGACTTCCCAGCCCTCATTGAGACCAAGGAAGTTATCAAAGGAAGCTTTACGATCTCTAGGGTTTTGATAGAAGCATTCGTATCAAAAGCCTACATTGTTACTGGCTTACCTCGTATAGAGGTATTCATAGAACCCATAAGGATTCTATGAATTTCTTATTTTGTGCCAACTCAACAATATGTTGTAAATTTCATTTATCCATAAGTTTCATTTTTTTTAAGGAGGCAGTTTTTCTCAGAAAATGTAATCTGTCATACTAGATGCTGCTAGATTTTGTCATTAGATTAAGTCTCTAAACTTAAATTTCCTCATTTAGTCCTTAAAGGGGATATGATATCATTTGATTGATATTACATCATAATATGTGTAAAATACTGCTACCCAGCATTACCCCCCAAAAGCAGTTGCAAACAAATTTTGATCCAATCTGACAACAGTTAGACAGGAGCCAGGAGACAATGCAATTATATCTTCAAGAGGCTAAGAATCCTATCAAGTGAGGACTTGAGGGTAAGGACCAGGGGAAGCCTTACTGATGGGTACAGGATGGCATCTCCCAAACTATATTCTTTGGATGTTAGTGCCTTTCACAATATTAATTGGTATTCTGCCAAAAATAATAAAGAATAAATAACATGTCCTACTGATAAAATGTTGGGAAAATTCTGCACATACTTTTACCCTCTTGGGGAAATATATGAATATTAACATAGGGAACACTCTGAGAAGCCTTATAATAAGAGCACCTGATGAAAAATTTTTTAACCAAATATTTTTAATCACACCTTATCAAAGAACCTATTTTTTTAAAGAACACTGATGTCCAGAGATCACAGTTTGGGAAACAATGGTGTCAGGGAATATAGTTAATCCGTCTCCTCTTGGAGGATTCAAAATACAACTTTTGCATACAAAGAGGCATCTCGTGTGGAAAAATAAAGGTAATAGGGGAAGGAGTGATAGGGTATGTGGGGAAGTTCTGTGGAGCAAGGGAGGCATTACTGTGGTGGACTATCAAGAGGTTAGGCCAGGTGTGGTGGCTCACATCTTTAATCTCAGCACTCTGGGAGGCCACAGGAGGAGAATCACTTGGGGTCAGGAGTTTGAGACCAGCCTGGACAACACGGCAAGACCCTGTCTCTACAAAAATTAGAAAAATTAGCCAGGCGTAATAATAATAATCACAATGCCTGACTGCAGGACTGCTAAGATCTTCTATTTAGATTAATCCATGTAAAGCCAATTTATCAGAAAATACTTGTGTTCTGTTATGTAAGACTGTAAAAGCATGAGTTGAGGGAGGGAAGAAGGAATATAGCTAACAAGTGTCAACATCTCCTTCCATGCCATTACTTTTAGAAAGCATAAGTCAATCTTAAGAGTTTTGTTGAGTGTACATTGGATAGGAACCACTGAGAGGTAAAAGGATTAAGGAGAAGTTGCAGAAACTAGGGGAAACAAAAAAGCAAGCCATGAAGAAATCCTCAGGGTTTGAGGCAGATCCCAAGAGCGGACAGGTCATTACTGCTCATCCTCACAGCACTAAAAGGCTCTTCACAGTGGAATGGTGCACAGATCACACAGGAAGAAAGACTAACACAGTAGCTATTATGCCAAATGTCTGTAAGCAACTACTAGGTTAGAAACTGCGTATATTCATGGTGACTGTTGTGGAACAAAGGCCAGGGAAGCCCAAAATAAGATCCTGTGTTCTAGGGTCTTTGAGAATCAAGAAAGTTTCAATCATGGAAATTGAGAATAGTAAATTTCTGGCTACAAGAAAAATTTGTTTTTTAATATTATTGAGGCTTTTTATAGCCTCACATGTTATTGTGGAGTATAATTTACCCCCCCAAAAGCAGTTGTAAACAAATTCTGATCCAATCTGACAACAGTTAGACAGGAGCCAGGAGACAATGCAATTATATCTTCAAGAGGCTAAGAACCATATCAAATTGCATTTCTCCCTGCCCATGTTCTTTCTCCTTCCTTTTTTTATGTTATCTGGAGCACGTGTGACCTTCTAACATTTTGTACATTAACAATAGTTTATAATTTGTCTTCTTCAACTAGAATGTAACTACAGTAGGGCAGGGATTTTTGTCCATTTTATCCATAAATTTATTCCCAATGCCCAGAAGATTGGTTAATATATAGTAGGTGCTCAGTAAATATTGGATGAATAAATAAATCATTTCACAGCAACATAGGGAGTATTTAGCTTTATTTTGCAGAAACAATAAAAGCCCTCAAGCTAGTATTAAGCACAAGCCACAGGATTTGCCCCTCTTATGTCGATTTATATGACATAAATCGACATAAATTGACATAAATTTTATACTCTCAAGGGTATAAAAACTCAGACAAAACTGTCTTCTCATTTCTCTCCTTCACACTGTTAACACAGTAAATTTTCTGTAGTTGAGATTTTATGCAAAAGCAGAAAAGAAACAGCAAAAATCCCAACCCAAACAAGCAAATATAAGCAAATGAGCAAACTTATTTGCATCTACTGTGTGTCAAGCTAAATTGGACTCTGTGTATTACTTTAATTAAAAAAAATCCCCTTGAGTACAAATGAGAAAGAAAAAAATGTAATCATTGGCCAACCTGTAAATTACTTTAAATAGTGTTTCTGGAGCCTTAATGCAGATGGCATATTCTGGTTGTTAATAGTCCCTTATTTCAGGGAAAATTACTCTTTGCCATTTGCTTAATTTGCCACACAGAAACATGGGCTTATTTGGATCTAATGCTCTTGGATAGAATGTGAACTTTGAACTTCTGGTTATATTATCAATATTCCTTATGTGGCAAATTGTCTTCTTAAGAAAATACAGTCATTTTTCCCAAACATTTTTTGCTCTAAAACATACAGTATATGCTCACACACACATCAATTTGGATAAAGTCTGTTTTCTGACTAATTTTATATTCCCAGGTAATTAAAATCCTACATGATTTCAGTTCACTATTGTTCTAAGACATCTGCTAAAAACAACTATTTATAAAAAAAAGTATTGAAATTCTGTTAATTGGTCCTACTTTTATAAAAAAATTTTAAGTGCACAATTTTGAGTCATAGCATCTCTGAAACTCAAATATTTAAATGCTCTACTTATATGCTTTACTGAGCACTGGAGGAGGAAGAGGAGGCAATAATTGTTCATGAAAAACATACATATAAATTAAGAAAGATTGAAAATAAAATGATTACAAAATAACTTCCAAATGTCTGACAAGCTATAGCAGCCTTACAAAATTAAATAATTTTAAAGGTTTGTCTGCCAAGTGTGGTGAGTCATGCCTATAATCCCAGCACTTTGGGATTGCTTGAGCCTAGGAGTTTGAGACTAGCCTCAGCAACATGGTGAGACTCTGGCTCTGAAAAAAAAAAAAAAAAGATAAATATATTTTTTAAAAAATAAAATAAAATTTTCCTACCATCTGAGATTACTGTGTTCACCATATGATATGGTTTGGCTGTGTCCCCACAGAAATCTCATCTTGAATTGTAGCTTCCATAATTCCCATTTGTCATAGGAGAGTCCCAGTGGGAGATAATTGAATCATGGGGGCAGTTTCCCACATACTGTTCTCATGGTGATGAATACGTTTCAAGAGATCTGATGGTTTTATAAGGGATTTCCTTTTTTGCGTGGCTCTCATTATCTCTTGCCTGTCGCCATGTAAGACATGCCTTTGCTTCTCCTTTCCCTTCCACCAAGATTGTGAGACCTCCTCAGCCATGTGGAACTGTGAGTCCATTAAACCTCTTTCCTTTATAAATTACCCAGCCTCGGGTATGTCTTTATTAGCAGTGTGATAACAGACTAATACACCAGAGCTCTATAAAATAATATAGATGTCATGGAATAGCCAAATCCATATTTCCTGTTTAATCTTTGGCTGCAAGGTGATAGTTAATTAATCAATAGATAGGAATGAGCTTAGAAGACAGAAAACAGGCCTCGTTGAAAAGACCAAAGTGACAGAACCAAACATGTTTATTATGGCCTTATATATACACATTCTTTCTGAGGTTAGCTTTTTTCATCTTGTGATCATTGTTTCTCATTATTGTCTGGATTCAAAGTTGAATGTCTTGTATTTATAACTGAAAAATCTCTTTGTACTCAATTCAGTGAAGAAAAAGGAGAAAATGGAGGAGTGCTCCTCCTGTAGATATAGACTGAGGAACTCAGTGTTTTGCTCAAATATTGCTTGAAGAAATTAATTCCAATTTACAGCTAACAAAATCAGCCACACTTTACGTGAGAAATAGGTATAAAGACACTTGACTGAGAGATTATGAAATTCTGAGAGCTTAAATTTGATAGATTTCTTTGGAACAGAGAAATGATAATAAAATTAGTTTATACTGAATAAAGTAGATGAGAGTGATAGTGAACTGGAGGTATTAATTGAGGAGTTCTTATTGTGCAATTTCCTTCTTTAAGAGTTAGGAAATTTACTAGATTCAATCATTTTTGAAATCCACATTCTGTCTGTTTCGTAATAAAATAAGGCACACTGTATTGCTTTGTTAAAAGTGGTAGTGTTAGAATTGAGATGGCCCATTTCAATATTTTGCCTGGTTCTCACTGTAGCTAACATAGCATGCATGTAAGCAGATGTGTAGAGAGAAAACAAATGGAAATCTTCAGAAAAACAGTCTAAAATTTGATTTCTATTTTATATCTTTTTACCTCTCACCAATGATCTTGTCTCCAACCCTCTCTCATAAGCACCCTTGACCGATAACTAGACACCTCCACAATTTTAGTTTCAATCATTTATTCTTTGACCACTACCTCCTGTCTTTCCAGCTTACTGCCTTTCTTAACTCAACTCACAATGGTTTCTAAAATTCTAACTGTTCTGATCCATTGCTACCTTTTAGACACCATCTCTCTCTGCTGGGTTCCCCCTGAGGTCACTCCGTTTCAACTCTGAAAGATTTCCTCAGTTCCTCAAACACCCCCACGCTCCCTCCATGAGATGTTTGTACTTGGAATTTTTCTTCCTGAATTAGTCTTACTCCAGATATCCTCATGGCTCATGAATTAGTGATCTATTATCCCAAATTAGCAGCTTAATACAACTCGTATCTATTATCTTACTCAGTTTCATAAGGTCAAGAATCTGGGAGTAGCATAGACTCTAGGAAGCAGGAATCAGCCTCAGGGTCTCTTGTGAGGTTGCCAGGAAGATATTGGCCAGAGTTGCAGCCGACGTGCCTCAAGCTGAGGGGTCTGCTGCCAGATGTAGGCAGGAGGCATCAGGACCTCCCCAAATGACATGCTGCATTCTGTGAACCACTGAGTCCAGCCTATGCTCGAGAGAGAAATTAAGCTCCACTTCTTTAAGGAAGGAGTATCAAGAAATTTGTTGGCTTGCTAAACATGATTTATTGATTCATTTATTTATTTAGAGACAGGGCCTTACTCTGTCACCCAGGCTAGAGTGCAGTGGCCCAATCATAGCTCACTGTAGTCTTGAACTCCTTAGCTCAAGTGATCTACCTCAGCTACCGGAGTAGCTGGGACTACAGGCACAAGCCACCATGCCAGGCCTCCTAAAGCTTTGGAATTACACGCATGGGCTATCTTTCCCTACCCTGCTGGCATGCTTTAAAAGTCATCTCTCATGAACTCTGGGTCTCCACTCCAATGTCACCTTATCAGCGAAACTTTTCCTATTTGCCTTATATAAAATAATAAGCCTTCTCTCTAAGCATTTGCTGGCTCCATTCACTTCAGTAATGCCTATCACCATCTAAAATATTATATGCTTATTTCTTTCTTTATTATATATCTTCCCCATCCAACCCCTGGAATACAAGCTCTAACAGGAGAGGAAATGTATGTATGTTGTTTACTGCTATATCCTCAGCACTTGGAACAGTGCCTGGCATATAATGGGCAAAATCAATAAATAACTGCTGAATGATTAAATGAATGAATAAATAATATAAGAATAAATGCTCATTTTAGTTACCCTGAAGGCAATGTAGCCATTGAAAGATCCTGACTGGCTTATGGTTGAAGCTTCTCTTTGTGCTCATTATTTGGTGCAGGAAACCCCTACAAGGACATGAAATTTGCCTTTGTGTTATACAGGAGTATATACACTTATCAGATCAAGTCTTTCCTTTGGCCCACAAATAGAGACTTTCAAGTCCTTCATACAAATAAGCCTCAAAGGGGAGGGAACAGCTCCTGCCCAAGGATTCAGGGTCCCTTGGTAACCTGACTTTTGGGTTTTCCATCAGCACATTTGACTAGACAATTGAAATCTGCAGGCTTTTTTTTCTTTTCATTTCTCTTTTGTTTCAAATTGCTCCCTTAAATGAACGAATTTCTTGCCTGTTTATCCCTCATCAAACCCCTGACCTCATCTACCCTCCAGACTCAGTATCTCACCTGAGTAGCCTGCCATAGCTGTCTAATTCTTATCATTGCTAACTCCCTGTGAGGCGCGTGGCGTCTGAGAGACTTCTGAGACTGACTTCTCCTAGTTAGCCCTTTTTTTCTCTTTCCATGTCATGGCATGACACACACATTCAATGCCAAATAAACATCCTGCATATAAAATGCTTACAGGTTAACCATATCAATGTGAAATGATTATTTCAAAAAAAAGGATGGCAATATAGAATAGCAAGTATTAAAAACACATGTGCTATGTTGAAAGCTCAGCTCTCTCTCTAGCAAGTTGCTTAAATACTCTTAGATTAAGTCCTTGTCATTATTGGGGATTTGCACTGTCATGAGTGTTCAAAACCACTGGGATGCTAATTGGCCAAAAAGTCTCTCTACTATACCTGAATATGTACAGGAGACAGTGATTGGGGGAATAGCCCAACTACAGGAACTCAGAATCAAAAGTGACAGGGGTTTCATTTTGCTGAATGAGCAGGCTTGACATTTGCTTAACATCAAGGTGCTCATCAGGTTCAATTTTAATTTCAGTATCCATATATCAAAAGGGAAAAATACACAAACTTTTGAGAATTCAAAGCCACTAATTGAAATTTTTATTTGTTTTTCCTTTTCTTCCTTATTACATTTGAGGAACTAACAATGAAAAAGAAAAGAATCGTTTCATTTTTGCAAGGAGTCTGTCAGTACTGTTAGGTAACATGGGGTACCTTAAAATGGCGCCGTACCTTAAGATGGGGCTGGTTCTGGGTTCTTCTCCCCTCCTTGACCGGGCACTGTCTGAACCCACCAAAGGAGGGCCAATCAGAAAGAAGCATCTCCCGCCTTCCCTTGGGCCCGCCCCTAGCCCAATCCACGTAGGCCCAAGGGATATAAAACCCAGCACACCAGCAGCCTTATCTCTCTTCTCTTCCTTCTCCTTGCGTGGTGCCGCTCGATACCTCCAATAAAGATCTCTTGACCGCGACCGGTGTAGTTTGGTCTCCGCCCGGCCCCTTCCATTGGTGCCGTGACTTGGATCGGGACTCCCCACCCCCCTCGGTGGGATCCTGATCCCTTTCGGGCTCAGTCCAGAACCCGGCCGGTCTTCGCTCATTCTCCTGTTTGCCAAGCTGTTCGCCCAACACCGGCCTCGTCTCGGTAAGTCGTCCCCTCCGGGGTCTACCTCTCTAGGCAGGCAAGAGACCCCACGAAGTGCCTTGCCTCAAGCCCCTAAGGCCACGGTAGACCCCAAATAGCAAAACTGGCCCACATATCCCCTAGACAACCAAAGCAAATGGCCCACTTATGGGTCTCTCGATCCTAACATTCTCCAGGATCTCTACCATTATTGCGAGCGAACAGGAAAATGGGTAGCGATCCCATATATCCACAGCTTCTTTCTCCTACAGGATAGACCTAACCTTTGTCTCCCTTGCAAACCGCAGCAGCTCCTTGCCGCTCTTAAACCGCCAACCTCTCCCTCTGCCCCTGACTTCGACCCAGCCGACGAACACCCCCCCCCATACCACCACCCTCCGACGCACCCTCCGGCCGCCACCCAACCGGAAGTCGCCCAGCCTCCCGCTGCCCCCCCCTCCACACCCTCAACCACCTATCCCATCATCCCCGGCCTTCAGCCCCCCCACCACTCGCTCAAAGTCACACCCCCGCCTCCTTGCCCCCCTTAGAGAGGTGGCAGGAGCTGAAGGTACTGTCCGAGTCCATGTCCCCTTTTCTATGGCTGACTTATCACAAATAGAAAAACGCCTAGGCTCCTACACTTCCAATTCTGCTTTATATATCAAAGAATTCCAATACCTCATCCAAGCTTATAGCATTACCTTCCATGACAACTATATGATTCTCTCTAACACCCTCCTCCCCGAGGAGCGTAGGCGAGTCTAGGAACAAGCTCGAACTTATGCAGATGAGGTTCATCAAACAACCTCAGCCCTACCGCTAGGAGTGCAGGCAGTACCTGAGCATGAGCCCAATTGGGATTATAACACCCAAAATGGAGTATCAGCCCGAGACCATTTCGCTACTTGCATCATAGCTGGTCTACGGAGGGCAGCTCAAAGGCAGTTAACTTTGAAAAACTTCATGAAGTCATACAGGATAAAAATGAAAACCCATCCGCTTTTCTAGACCGCCTTACACAGGCACTCCAACAATACACCAACATAGATCCCGAAACCCCAGATGGTAGGCAACTCCTCATGTCCCATTTTTTTGCTCAGTTTTCCTGATGTCAAAGGTAAACTAAAAAAACTGGACAAAGACCCCCTCACCCCTCAAACCGAGATCTTAGCGACGGCATTTAAGGTGTATCACAATCGAGATGAGAAGGCAAAGAGGCAAAAGTACCAGTTACTGGCACAAGCCCTTCAAGCCTCCCCTCGATCACATGGCCATAAGTTGTCATCTGCCAATCCATCCCAACATCAGCCCCCAGGACCCTGTTTCAAATGCAGAAAGGAAGGGCACTGGGTCCCAAACCCCAGGACCCCCAACCGGCCATGTCCTAAATGCCACCAATCTGGCCACTGGGGCATAGACTGCCCCGGCTCCCGAAGGGGGGCCAGGCCAGCCACCATCTCAACTCCCGATCTTCCAGGATTGGCCATTCAAGACTGATGGGGCCTTGGGACTTCCTTCCCGACACAAATCATCACCACACAGGAGCCCAGAGTCTCTTTAACAGTGGATGGACATCCCATCACCTTTACCTCCATCACCTTCAACCCAATCACCCTCCCGCAATCCACCTCACTCATTGCCTTGGTGGCGAGTTCCACAGATCAAACTCCTGCTCCTACTCTGCCTTCACTCCCAGCCAGCGTCAACCCCAAAGTGTGGGACACCACCACCCCCTCATTAGCACTCTGTCCTCCTGTACAAATATTCCTTAAAAACCCACACCACTTCCCCAGCCAACCCCAATATCCTCTCCCCATCTCCAGCCTGAAAGGATTACAACCAATTATTTTAGACCTCTTAAGAAAAGGGTTCCTCAGGCCAACCCATTCTCCATTTAACACCCCTATTTTAGCAGTAAAAAAACCCAATGGTACGTTCTGCCTCATCCAAGACCTCATCTCTTATCCTCTATTCCTCCTAGTGCCACACATTTCTCAGTCATAGATCTTAAAGATGCCTTTTTCACCATTCCCCTCTCCCCTCAGTCACAAGACCTGTTTGCCTTCACTTGGACTGACCCAGACACTAAACAGTCACAACAGCTCATGTCGACAGTGCTTGCCCAAGGGTTCAGAGATAGCCCCTATATCTTTGGTCAAACTCTTGCCTCAGACCTACAAAAATTACACTTTCCCCAGTCCACCCTCCTACAATACGTTAATGACCTCCTCCTATGCAGTCCCTCTCTAACTGTCTCACAAACTGACACCACCTCTCTTCTCAACTTCCTTGCTGACCAAGGCTACCAAGTATCCCCCCAAAAGGTCCCTCAATCAAGTCACCTATCTAGGAGTCCTCCTTGCCCATGACTCAAAGGCCATCACCCTAGACTGAAAGTGCTTCATTAGAAGTCTTCCTATCCCAAAAACCAAACAAGAGATAGTCTCCTTCTTAGGCCTATATGATCTCTCCCAAGGTACCCCATCTGAGACTGTAGAGGCCACAGTCAAGCAGCCCTTCCTGTCACTCCAACAGGCACTACTCAAAGCCCCAGCCCTACATCTTCCAGACTTACAACAACCTTTCATTCTATATGTACATGAGCACAATGGCTTGGCTCTTGGAGTCCTAGGTCAGATGCACGGACTCACCTTTGCGGCACTTGCATACCTATCCAAACAATTCTGAGAGCGAACTCTGCCTGCAGGGAACTGAGTTTTCTCCTTTCCCTCCTTACTCGTCCAGCCTGGGTTTCCTCCCTTCTCTCACTCAAAAAATCCTGATACCAGGTAACCCACGGCCCTCGGCCTTACAGAGGCCCATCAGTTCTTTCGTTTCGGTGATGACCGGCTCGAAGGTTCTGACTCGCAACACGGCCATCGGCTAATAGGGGACGCCCTGTTCAGCCAGCCACCGTATACATATACCCCTTCCTCTCGCACCATGGGAGGCTCTGCATCCCTGCCGGCCAACTAGACCCCACCGTGCGAGGGTGGGCCCCCTGCCTTCGGGCCCTGGCTGCAGCCTACCTACTACTTCAAGAGTCAAAGAAATTAACGTTTAGGGCAGCTGTTGTCATTACCTCCTCACATCAACACTAAGGAACTCCTGACCTACAAAAGTCTACAAACCCTTTCCCCTTGCCGCGTACTGTCTCTCCTAGTTTCCTTCCTGCACGATTCCACTGTAACTTTCCAAACATGTGCACCCCTCAATCCCACCACCCTCCTCCCTGTCTCTCCTTAAACATGAACCCACAAACCCCTCTAAAGCCAGGCACGCCCATACCCCACAACCCTCTCAAAGTTATAACCATCACCTGTACCCATGTCCCCCTCCTTGCCAACCTCAGTGTCCCTATTCCTACCTGTTACAACAGCAGCTACCACCCCCCATCGCCCCATGCAAACAAACTGTCACCCCCCCCCCCAACTTTCCAGCTCCAGATGGCCTTTTTTTTTTGGTGTAATGGCCACTAATTCCTCTATCCCTGGCCCCTGCATACCCACAACACTAGTCCTTCAACTCACATTGCTCTCCTTCCCTGAAGGCCTTCAAGCCTATCAGTTTAATCACCCTAAACCCAACTCTCCTGAGGCTCCCTAACAACCTCCCAATTTTCAGACAGCCATTGAGGAAATGGCTCAGTCTCTAGCCGCCCTCCAACGACAAATCACATCTCTAGCTGGTGTCACCCTTCAAAACCGCCGCGCCATCGACCTACTCACAGCTGAAAAAGACGGTACTTGCATCTTCTTACAGGAGAACTGTTGTTATTATATTAATGAGTCCCAAGTAATCGAAACTAGCATTAAAAACCTACATCAGATAAAATGTAAACTAATGAATGCTAGCACTACTCCCTCCCTTTGGGAAACTCTCAAAACCCCCCTCTTAGCTTGGCTCCTTCCCTTTTTAGGCCCCCTAATGGGTATCCTCGCTTTCTGCACACTACTCCCCTGCCTCATTAAGTTTCTCTTCCATATCTAACCAAACATTTAACCAGCTTCTCCTCAGAAACTACCAACTTTTAGCCACCAGCGAGGATGGGACAGATTCCACAGATGGGTTCACAATCTGCTAACCCAAGCCAGTCATGACAACTGTCAACCAATTCCACAAATTTCTCAACAATCTCCATGCCGACAGCTGGCTCATCGCCAACCCATCACTGCCCCTCAACTGGCTCACGGCACTGGAGGATCTATACCTACAAGGAACATTACCCCATGCACAACCCTGACAGTTCTCCCTGTGCCCCCTCCCCACAGCGCCCCCACTCAGCAGGAAGCAGCCAGATGAACCATGACACCCATTTTCCCCCATTTAATAAAACAAAAAGGGAGGAATGTTAGGTAACATGGGGTACCTTAAAATGGCACTGTACCTTAAGATGGGGCCGGTTCCAGGTTCTTCTCCCCTCCTTGACTGGGCACTGTCTGAACCTGCCAAAGGAGGGCCAATCAGAAAGAAGCATCTCCCGCCTTCCCTTGGGCCCACCCCTAGCCCAATCCACGTAGGCCCAAGGGATATAAAACCCAGCACACCAGCAGCCCTCTCTCTCTTCTCTTCCTTCTCCTTGCGTGGTGCCGCTCGATACCTCCAATAAAGATCTCTTGACCGCGACCGGTGTAGTTTGGTCTCCGCCCGGCCCCTTTCAAGTACAAAGGGTGAAAGAGTATCCAAATTTAAGAAGTCAATTTCTTAAAAAAAAACAACACTATTTTCTCTTGATTTTCTATCCACCTTTTTGTGATATATGCAACAATATAAATAATAGTTATATCTCCAAATATGAGTCACCAGTTCATGCCCCTGAGCTTTGATTTTACAGAAGCCTCATTTAGCCACCCTGTTTTCCTCTTTTTTCCACTCCTCCCAGGGAATTAGACATATGGTAAGTTGGAGTGAACGCAGCACAAATTAAGACCGAAGCAGAGCATATGTGAGCTATGGTGAGACTGGAAGGTCTTCATGCCACACATTTCCCCTCAACTCGTCTGTGAACTCATCTATTCTCCAAAACAGCTAACATAGGTCTTGATACCCGAAAAAATTAATGTGCAGTATACAACATGTAGAACTGACTTTCTTAGAGGGAACTGATCCTAGCAACAAACATCTCAAATAAAGTGCTTTTAAGGCATTTCCAGAACTCCATGGGTAAGATAGTAGAATAAAGCAGCCAAAAGGAGATATTCTAGTTATTGGCCAATCTTGAATTTTCCCTTATGATTGTAAGTAACAAAAAGGAAGTAAGGGTCATGAAGATCCATCTTGGGTGTAACTATACCAGTGAAACCAACAGTGGTATCACTACATTTAATTTCTTTTACATTTACATTGACCATTTCAGAATATTATACCCTTTATTATTATCGGTACCATATAATTCAGCAGAAACTTGTAATATCTGTCTCTTCTACATGAAGGCTTTAGAAATATTGTTTCTCTTCATACCCCAAATATGTTTTCCTTCAGTTTTTCCTACTGTTCTTCATATGACTTGGTTTTAGTCTCACGCGTGACCTCTGAATGAATGCCAGTTGAACATGCCAGAATTAGTTTCCTATTGCTGCTCTAAAAATTACCACAAACTTAGTGGTGTAAAACAACAGCAGTTTACTGTCTTAAATTCCTATAGTCCAGAAATCTGAAATGGGTCTCAGTGGGCTATCAAGATGCAGCAGGCATAAGTTCTTTTTGGAAGCTCTAAGGGAGAAGGTATTTCCTTACCTTGCCAACTGCTAGAGGCTGCTACATTCCTTGAATCAGGGCATTCTTCTTCCATTTTCAAAGCCAGCAATAGGGGTTTGAATTTTTCTGGAAAGAAAAAAAAGTCATTGGTTAGTCCGAAATCCACCCTTCCTATCCTGGAGACTCCTGGGGAAAGAGAAAACAAGAAACAGAGAGAAATAACTTGGTCAAATTTTATTAACATTGCTAATTTGACTTGTTGATAGTATCTACTTAAGAAATATTTTTATCCATGGGATGTCTTTAACAGGATATACCTGGTCTACTAGGATTGTTTATGGTAAATAAGCCTGGAATCTATGAATGTATGGGGAATGACACTCTAGAAAACATCAATTCTATAATTTTCTGAGACCAAAGTGGAAAGCTTGCATGTCTGAAACAGCTACCTTTGTGTGAGTGGTGTTCCACTCACATCACTAGGGTCCTCATGTGTTTATCTGGACCAGGAATCTCTTGGATCTTGCCAAAAATAAGATTCCAAATTTTATTCCAAATGCAGCATGGGAAGACCAGGGAGCTGTTGTGAGAGTCACAGATATGTCTTTGCTTTGCCTGTATCTCTTGATCACCTGTACCCTGGGAATTAGTAAAGTTTGATATTGGGTAAAAATATATGATTATTTTTGGTCTGACAATAGGACCATTGTGTTACCTCAAATATTTGGGCCAAAAGAAGAATGTCTAAAAAGGAAATATCAGCTATTATAATTCCTTCTCAGGACCAGGGAAACTGTGTTCTCTAATTAACTCATTTTTTTCCTATGTATGTAAAACTTGGTTCTAGTCAATAATAAGGCTAACAAATGGTTGTGGGAATTACTGAACATTACTAACTGTTCCACCGTGAGAAGCAAATAAAAGAAAAGGGAAAAAAAAGGTGAAGGAAACAATTAGAATAAAAAAAGGAAAAAGGAAAAGAATAAAAAGAGGAAAAAAAGAATACAAAGAGTTGCCTATACTGGGAAATTGTAGGGCTTTCTCAGGAAGTGCCTCATATTCTGCTGGACTCTGGCTCACGTGTAGCACACAGCTGAGTTAGAGCAGATGCACCCTATGACAATTCGCCTAGTTTCCCCTGTGCCCTCAAGTTGAAGAAAATTTAACTTAAGGAAAATAGGTTACTTAAGGAGAACACGTGAAACTATTCTGAATGTAGGAAAATTAACTGCCTGAACTAATGTGAATCATAGCAATTAACAGAGATGAAGATAAATAAATAATGTGCTTAGTACTGGTCATCAGATTTATACAGGGCTAAAATTTATAGAGGGTTAAGCCTCTAAAGATGGACCTGAGAAAAATTACCAGAAAGATTCAATTCTGTATCAGATTAAGACAGGATGAATTATTTTAGAGATAAATCAGAGGCGAAATATACAAATGGCTTTCATTTGGAAGAAATCTTGTCCTGTGAATACAATTAGAACATAATGGCAAAAAATGCAGGACCACAGATTCTCTTTCCAGATGGAGAAAAAATATTTAGACAAAAATATATATTTTTTAACTGACAAGATTTGGATGGGATATCTCAGAGGGGTGATTTATTTGGCATTTGATGACTCTTAGGAGGAATGTTGTAGATTAGGTAACAGGAGAGTGTTTGAAAATAAGACACATTATTTATTTCTAATTAGAATATCTATTATTTCCTTGCACAATAATGGATAATACGTTATGGTTTCTGATGACTCTCATTTAAGTCAGCATAACGTCTAACCCTCTTAACACAGTTGACATCGCCCTCTAAGATCTGGCTCTTCACTATGTTTTAACTTCATTATCTGCTACACAATCTCATTCTCTTTGTTCTAGTCACATAGGAATTTTTGTAGTTTCTTGACTATGTCTGTTTTTTCACTTTCTGTTCTATTTTCCTATGGTTTCCCTTCAGCTATCTATATCCATATAGATCACTTCCTCCCTTCAGTGATGTCTCTGCTCAAATGTCCCTTGACCAGAAAGACTTCTATGATCATGGCGTCTAAAATATTGCTCCCTCATTCTCTACTTTTTTGTTCTTCTTTAAGCATTTTTTTCTCTTTTCTTACTATATTTGAGGAACTAACAGTTAAAAAATAATAATTCTATTTTTGCAAAGAGGCTATCAACACAAAGGGTGAAAGCGTCTCCAAATGGAAGAAGTGAATTTCTTAGAAACAAAGAAAATCAATTTTTCCCTGATTTTTAACCTACTTTTCTTGTGCTACATGCAATAATATAACTAATTATTTATATTATATTTATTTACTTATTGTCTGTCTCCCCCAACTAGAATGTAAGCTGCATAACAGCAGTGACGATGATTTCATTACTACTAAATCTTCAGAGTTTCGAATAACCTGATACATACTACCAGATCAATAAACATACCCAATCATGTTTGTTACTTTCAAAAAGACATTTAAGAATAATTTGGTAATTCTAATATTTTTTGATATTAAAGAGTAAGTACATGTATGTGTTTGTGTGTGTGTGTGTATGTGTATGTGTGTATGTGCATTGCATATTTACATGTTTAAATTTCCAGCATCCTCTTCACATTTGGCTAATTTGACCACCAGGGCTACACATATAGGACCTGGCTAGGGACAGAGGGAACTGAACACAGTAGCACAGACATCGTTTCCCTTCTGAAACTCACATCCAGGATATCTCAAAGACTAGGCTGGAACGAAACACATTTGAAAGACCCATTATATATCACATTGAAAATCTCTGCTCCCAGGGCAGCCACGTTTTATCTAGTATGTCCTTTCACTACTTAGAAAATAATGAGATGACCTGCTACTACAAGTTTCCATTCTATATACAGGGAAATATAGGTTAAGTGGATTGCTCATCTTCAAATAGCAGGGTAAACCAGAGCTTGGTCACCACACTCCATTCCCCCCATCACCTTTTTTTTTTTTTTTTTTTTTTTTGTCAATTTTTCATGTACACGTCTGCACTCAAAATTTCAGGAAATCAAATATAGTTTAGAACATTTCCATATGAATGCCTCCCTTTCCATTCCTTGTATTCTCAAACCGGATGCTTCATAACCCACAAGCCTTGGAAATCACAAGCTTCAGAACAAGCTGTTATCACTCTGATAGCAGCTGGTGACTTAGTGTGCCAGTCCCCTCTGAGGAGAAGTGCTTGTCAAGACAGTTCAGAGAACACAAAGCCTGTAGGAGCTCACTCCAGAAATAGAGGAGGAGTTCTCAGGACTGTGTCAAAGGACAACTCACTTTCAAGAAATACAACTGAAAATCAAGACAGTGGAATCACAAATAGAATACAGCATATTAAAGCTGAAAGTGGCTTAGAGTCTATGTGGTCTAATCTTTTCATTTCACAGATCAAGAATGGATGCCCCAGAGTAAAAATAATTTGCCCAAATTAAGAGGCAGATTAGGCTGTTAGATACAGTCCTCAACACCTATTTTCTCACTTTGATCACAATTAAAAGTCACCACAAAAATGCAAAGAAGAAATAAAACTGTCTTTGTTTACAGATGACATGATTGTCTATGTACAAAATCCAAAAGAATGCACAAGAAACTCCTACAATTAATAAGCAGTAATAGAAAGAGTACAGAATACAAGGTTAATATACAAAAGTCAGTTGCATTTCCCTATACCAGTAGTGAACAAAAGAAATTTGAAATTAAAACATGGTATTACTTATATAAGCACACCCCAAAATGAAATACTTCAGCACCGTTTTATTCCATTTTTTGTTGCTTAAACAGAATACCTGAAACTGGGAAATTTATAAAATGAAATTTAATTTTCACAGTTCTGGAGACTGGGAAATCCATTATCAACGGGGACCTTCTTGCTGGTGAGGACTCTCTGCAGAATACTGAGGTGGGCATCCCACAGTGACGGGATGAGTGTGCTAGCTGAGGTCTCTCTTCTTCTTATGCAGCCACTAGTCCCTCTCCCATGACAACCTATGATTCCATTAACTCACTAATCCATTTATGAGGGCAGAGCCCTCATCACTCAGTCACCTCTTAAAGGCTCCACCTTTCAATACTGCAACATTGGAGATTAAGTTTCAACATGAATTTCATAAGAGACAAACAGTCAAAGTGTATAAATCTAACAAAGTATGTACAAGATCTCCCTAAGTGAAACTATGAAGCTGTGGTGAAAGCAACTGAATAAGAACTAAATAGATATTTCATGTTCATTGATAGGAAGACTCAATATTGCTAAGACATCC
Source organism: Symphalangus syndactylus (assembly GCF_028878055.3). Taxonomy (NCBI): domain Eukaryota; kingdom Metazoa; phylum Chordata; class Mammalia; order Primates; family Hylobatidae; genus Symphalangus; species Symphalangus syndactylus. Next base: position 129,498,994 of record NC_072432.2, read on the forward strand.
GTTCTTCCCAATTTGGTTTAGAGAGTCAATACAGTCCCAATTAAAGTCCCAGCAAATTATTTTGTAGTTATTTACATACTGATTACGAAGTTTGTATACAGAGGCAAAAGACCCAGAATAGCCAACGCAATATTGAAGGAGAAGAACAAAGTTAGAAGACTGACACTATTCAACTTTAAGAATTATTATAAAAACATAGTAATCAAGACAGCATGCTATTGGCAAAAGAACAGACAAAAAGATCAATAGAACAGAATAGAGATCCCAACGTAGACCCACATAAATAGAGTCAAGTGATCTTTGAGAAAGGAACAAGGGCAATACAATGGAAAAAAAGATAGTCACTTCAGCAAATGGTGCTAGAACAACTAGACATCTACATGCAAAAAATAAAAATAAAATCTAGACACAGACCTTACACTCTCCACAAATAACTCAAATAGCATCATAGGTCTAAATGTGAAACACAAACTATAAACTTCTGGAAGGTAACAAAAGACAAAACCTAATTGACTTGGGTATGGTGATGAGTTTTTAGATACAATGCCAAAGGCACATAATTCATTTTAAAAAAAGGATTGAAAAGCCAGACTTTATTGAAAATAAAACCTTCTGTTCTATGAAAGATACTGCTAAAAGACGAGAAGAGAAGCCAAAGACTAGAAGACAATATTCACAAAAGATATATCTGATAAAAGACTGTTATTCATAATGCCCAAAAACCTATTAAAACTCAACAAGAAGAAAACAAGAACTCAATTTAAGAATCTGCAAAAGCTATTCATGATGGGAAAGGCATGGAATCAACCTAGGTGCTCATCAGTGTAGAATGGATAAAGAAAATATGGTACATATACACTGTCGAATACTATGCAGCCATATGAAAGAATGAAATCATGTTCTTTGCAGCAACATGGAGGCAGCTGGAGGCCATTATTCTAAGTGAATTAACACAGAAACAGAAAATAAAATACTGCACGTTCTCATGTACAAGTGGGAGCTAAGCCTTGGATTCACATGAATGTAAAGATGGGAACGATAGGCACTGGAGACTCCAAGAGCAGGGAAGGGGGAGTGGGGAAGGCTTGAAAAATGACCTGTTGGGTATGTTCACTATTTGGGTGATAGGATTAACAGGAGCTCAGCATCATGCAATATACCTGTGTAACAAACCTGCACATGTACTCCCGAATCTAAAATTTAAAACTTAAAAAAATGTGCAAAAGACCTGAATAGACACCTCACCAAAGAAGATATACACATGGAAAAGAAGCAATGAAAAGATGTTCAACATCACGTCACTAGAAAATTCCAAATTAAAACCGCACTCCTATTAAAATGGTTAAAATCAAAAACATTGATGACACCAAATGCTGGCAAGGATGTGGAGCCACAGGAACTCTCATTCATTGCTGGTGGAAGTGCAAAATGTTGCAGTCAGTTTGGAAGACAGTTTGGTACTTTCTCATATAAGTAAACATACTCTTATGATCCTGTAATTACATTTTTTGCTATTCACTCAAATGAGTAGAAAACTTATGTCTACACAAAAAATCTGCACAGGAATATTTATAGCAGTATTATTTATAATTGCCCAAGCTTGGAAGAAACTAAGATGTTCTTCCCTAGGTGAATGAACAAATTAACTGTGGTACATCCAGACAGTGGAATATTATTCAGTGCCAAAAAGAAATGAGTTATTAAGCCATGAAAAGACATAGAGGTATCTTAAACGCATATTACTATGTGAAAAAAGCCAATCCCAAAGGGCTATATACTGTATGATTCCAACTACATGACATTGTAGAAAAGGCAAATCCATGGAAACAGTAAAAGGATTAGTGGTTGCCAGGCGATAGAGGGGAGTAAGGTGTCTTAGTTTAGGCTGCTATAACATAATACCATAGGCTTAAACAAGAAACATTTTTTTCTCAGAGTTCTGGGAGTTAATAAATCCAAGATAAAGGCTAGAGGAGATCTGGTATCTGGTGACGGTTCTCTTTCTGATTTGCAGGTGGCCATATTCTCCTTGTGTCCTCACATGGCAGACAGAAGAGAGAGAGAGAAAGAGAGAGAGAGAGAGAGAAAGAGAGAGGGAGGGAGCACTTGCTGATCTTATAATAGCATTAATGCCCTTCATAATGATACCACACTCATTACCTAAATATGTCCTAAAGCAGGGGATAAATAACTTGATTTTTAAAATCACTATAGGTTTATAATATGTCAGAATAGTGAACAGCTGGTAGGTTATTTTCATATTTTTAGTTATTTTACCTAATCCTCATTTCTTCCAAAAAATCTTTTTCTTTTTCTTTTCTTTCTTACTTACTTTCTTTCTTTTTTTTATTTTTTATTTTTTTGTTAGACAGGATCTCACTCTGTCACCCAAGGTAGAGTATAGTTACATGATCATAGCTCACTGTAACCTCAAACTCCTGAGCTCGAGTGATACTCTCACCTCAGCCTCCCAAATAGCTAGGACTACAGGCATGCACTCCTCGCCCAGCTAATTTTTTATTTTTTATTTTTTGTAAAGATGGAGTCTCTCTGTGTTGCCCAAGTTGGTCTTGAACTCCTGGCCTCAAGCATCCTCCTGCCTCAGCCTCCCAAAGTGCTGGGATTACAGGAATGAGCCACTGCACATGGTCTCAAATGAGTGATTTTCTAATGAAGTCAGTTGGTGTAATTAAAACAATTTGCTACTAATTTTAGTGGAAAGTGGTTAAACTCTCAGATAATTCTAAAAATAATTGAAATAATTATGATGTTGAAAATAGTATTATGTTTATATGTAACAACCTTCACTGTTATCTATTGATAAGATTTTAATTAATATTACAGGAATTTTGTATATGTAGTGAATTGAATTTGGAGAACACATATAAATGCAGAAAGAATAAGCAATTAAGTATAGGTCAGGACAGTCATAAACGGTAGTGGCCAAGAAGTTCATTGTTTGGATTTAAAACATCTGAGCCATTTGCTGGCTATGTGAGTATTAGTGGTGTTTTTCCTCAGCTTAATTTTCGATGTTCCTGAGACTAAAACCTCAGCTTAATTTTTGATGTTCCTGAGACTAAAACGGAGGAAACAATAGTATCTACTTCAAAGTGTTGCATTGAGATTTAAATAAAATAAAGCACAGCTCCCAGAATATAGTATGTCCTCAACAAATGGTAGTTGAAAAAGGAGGAAGAAAGGGAAGGTGGAAAGAAAAAATAACATTTTTTTTTTTTAAAGAAAGAGTAAAACTAGCCATCTTGTAGCAATCTCCTTCCAGCCCAGTCTATTCTCTATAATACCTCTATGGTTTTCTTTGTAAAACATAAATGGGTTAAACTGCTCCCCTGCTTTAAAAGGGGAGGAACAAAACAAACAAGAAAAACACTCCCACTTCTGCCTATTAAAAAACTGCCACTTGTTAGTTGTGATGGTTTATTTTATTTTATTTTATTTTGAGATGGAATTTCACTCTTGTCACCCAGGCTGGAGTGCAGTGGTGCCATCTCAGCTCACTACAATGTCCACCTCCCAGGTTCAAGCAATTCTCCTGCCTCAGCCTCACGTGTAGCTGGGATTACAGATGTCAGCAACCACGTCCAGCTAATTTTTGTATTTTTAGTAGAGACGGGGTTTCACCATATTGGCCAGGCTGGTCTCAAACTCCTGACCTCAGGTGATCCACCCGCTTCAGTCTCCCAAAGTGCTGGGATTACAGATGTGAGCCAGCATGCCCAGCCAATTTTAGATGTCAATTTGACTGAATTAAGGAATACCTAGAGAACTGTTAAAGCATTAGTTTTGGGTGTGTCTGTGCATGTGTTTCCAGAGGAGATTGGCATATGAATCTGAGTGGATGAACTAGGGAAGATCTGCTCTCAATGGCGGCAGGCCCCATCTAATCAGCTGGAGGCCACAGATAGAACACAGACAAAAGGCAAATTGGTGTCTCTCTGTCCTGGAGTCCTTACTCCTCATCTTATGCTTAGACATCAAATTACACATCTCCAGCCTTGTGATTCCAGGACTTACACTAGTAGCATGCCTATGTTCTAAGGCCTTTGGCCTGGGACTGAGAATTACACCATCAGCTTTTCTGGTTCTAAGGCTTTTGGACCTGAACTGAGCCATGCTACCAGTATTTCAGGATGTGCAGCTTGCAGATAGCCTGTCACAGAACTTCTCAGCCTCTAGAATCATGTGAGTCAATTCCCCTAATAAATCTCCTTTTATCTATCTAAACATCTCTCTTCATCTCTCCATCCATCCACTCATGCGTCCATCCATCCATCCATCCATCCATCTATGCATCTATTGCTATCTATCCATCCACGCATCCATCCATTCAACCATCCATCCATCCATCCATCCCTCTGCCATCTCTATCTATCTATCTATCTATCTATCTATCTATCTATCTATCTACCTATCCATCTATCCATGGATCACTATCTATCCACGCATCCACTCATCCATCCATCCATCCATCCATCCATCCATCCATCACTATCTATCCATCCATGTATCCATCAATCCATCTGTTCATCTATCACTGTCTATATATCTATGTATCTATGTATCTATCTATCCATCCATCCATGCATCCATGCATCTATCTATCACTATCTATCCATCCATCCATCCATTCATCCATCTATCTGTCTTCTACCTACCTACCTATCTAACTCTCTGGAGAACTCTGACTAATAAACTAGCTTTATAAACACGTTATTCTCTGTCTGCAATGTCTATTGCCTTATCTTCAGGAACATTCCACACATCCTGTAAGACTTCATTTAAATTATCTCTCTGATTCTTCTCCAATCATCCTCTGCCTTCCCTACTCTCCCAAAGTACTTTGTACATCTGTCACAAACCTCTCATCATATTTACTGTAATTTTTTCCTACAGATTTGGATAGGAATTGAGCCATCTTTTTTATTTAACTTTTATGGTTGTTATTAATAAAAGAGCAAGCAGGCCCCTCACTGTAACTCACCTGTATTTTCATTTAACTTATTAACCAAGGCATACTATTTCAAATAATCTAATATAGTATTTCCTATTTAATAACCAAACACACAGAACAGTTCCAAGCACATGTAACCATGTGATACATTTTCCTCTATGAATAATAAATATATTTCTTATAATTAATATGTGACTTATAAAATTGCAACATTTTTCATCTCCTACGTCCTTCTCTTTTAATCAGGTTTCCTTATCAACTGGTTCCTATCTCATGGGGTTGTTGCAGAGATGAGGAAAAAAAATATGCTATTGGTTCATGCGTCCCAAAATAGACAGATTCTTGTCTCTGCTTCTTCCTTCATTGGCTCAGGGGTGGAGTGCTTCTCCCAATTACATGTGCCAGACTTGGTATGTTCTCATTGCTGTACCACATTGCCTGAGACATCCAAGGCCACATCTTCCTTTGGGGGCTCACTGGACCTTTGTCATTGGCACTGGCAGTGAAGCTTTTACTGCACCAGGTCTAAGGCAATTATTCCAAAAAAGTCCCAAACAGTGAAAGAATTGATTTATTCTTCTAGCGTTTAAGCAAATGTAAAAAAAAAAAAAAGTTAAATCAGTTATGTTTTTTCAGATTTTGGATCAATGAGACTTCATTAAAACACTTTGAGGTTACAAAGCAAGTAATTTTTGTTTCCAGAAAAGTTAGTTTCCTTTGGCTGAAGGGACATCTCTATGCAGGCCATCAAGACAAAAATAACTTTTAAGAAGGGAAATGAGGGAATGGAGTTTGGAAAACATAAATCCCATAGCAAAGTACGTCACCAATAATAAGAGTCATCTCTTTCACAGAGGCCTTTCCTAGAAAAGCCCTGTCAGACTAGGAGTCCAATCTTCGGCTCCCACAGCACCCGTGCCTGCTTCCACTCTGGAGCTTACTACTTTGCGTTGAAATTAATTTTTACACGTCTATGGCTTCTATTACAAATGGCTTATTGAAAAGAGAACCATGTACATTACAAATACTTGTTTAGTAGTTGCTGAACTGAACAAATCAGTACCTACGGGGTTAGTATGCTGGCTTCTATTCCAGAAGGGTTTTGATCCATGAGATTTTGAATGCTCCCGACATTGTTAGTTCAGGATGATTAAAAATATAAATACATAAGGATAAATAGTGCATTGAAAGGGTACCTAAAGAACACTACCCTATTAGGCTGAGATCTTTATGTCTAATTGTTCAATGCAGATACCATTATAGGAAGAGGGAGAGCTATTAGAAGTCCCTCAAGTCACAGTACTTGATCAGTTCCAAACTCTGTCTCTCATAATGTTGGACAAGACATCAGAGACAACATGACAGAATAACTTTCATGGTCAATGTAATGAGATCAGTCTGCTGGAATTCTACCTCTGCAATACACTGAAGCTTAAAACCTTAGGGAAGTGTGTAACCCTCCAATCCAAGTCAGTCTTCCATACATTGGTAAATGAATATGACATTGCAATACCACACAAGAGTAAGAGTAATCATGTGAGGATCAAATGGGATAAATATATAAGTCATATGACAGAGTTAACAACTGCTTTTGACTAAAAGTGATACATTTATTTACATTTATTCTCTTTATAACATTATTCTTTAAACCTTTTTCTAAATGTACAAACAGTCTAGAGGTTGGTAATTTTTTCAGTCTATAGAAGAAATTCAGCATTGCCAGAACCATCTGCCTTCCCTTAGTCTGCTAGCCTTAGGTTTTACTTGTTGCTACATCATCACGAGATCACTAATCCACTTTTAGAATCCTATTCACCCTTCCTAGACAAATGGAGAGGGAGGGAGGAGGGAGAGAGGAAGGGAGGGAGGGAAGGAGGAAAGAGGGAGGGAGGGAGGGAGGAAAGAAAAGAAGCAAAGAAGGAAGGCAAAGAAGGAAGGCAGGCAAAGAGAGAGGGAGAGAGAGTGCAAAAGGAGTTCATGCCAACTGAGTCAGTCTCCTGTAAAGAGCTTCAGTAGCAGTACCTCTCAACGACTTCCATGTACATCTCACAGGTCATGATCTTGTCACTTGAGCACTTCTTGTTTCAAGGGAGACTAGCTTTTTGTTTGTATGCATGTTGATTTTTTCTTTGTTTGTAAGCTGACACACTGCCATCGTAAATAAGAGGCGGGCAGATCACGAGGTCAGGAGGTGGAGATCATCTTGGCTCACATGGTGAAACCCTGTCTCTACTAAAAATACAAAAAATTAACTGGGCATGGTGGCGGGCACCTGTAGTCCCAGCTACTCGGGAGGCTGAGGCAGGAAAATGATGTGAACCCGGGAGGAGGAGCTTGCAGTGAGCTGAGATTGCGCTACTGCAGTCTGGGTGACAGAGCAAGACTCTGTCTCAAAAAAAAAAAAAAAAAGTTAGTAGGGAACAAGAGGAAAACAGATATCAGTAGTACTGCTAGCATTAGTTGGAATAAGGTATCCCAATTCTCACAAGAAAAAGTCTGGTTTCCAGGTTATAGTAGAAAAAAGAAAATGCAAAGGAGGGGGAGTTTTCTCCTCTTTTTTTTTTTAAGATAAATATTCCAGGCAATTATGTGCATTTGTGAATCACTCTAATTTCAGCTTCAGTATTCAGTTGAGTGGCAGGACAATCTATGTTGCTCTTGATTCCCTTCCCCAATAAAACATCTGGCTACATACTAGAATTTTCATTAAAGGATCACAGGGAGCTTCAACATAATTCATTTCTAAGTCTTTTTCTGGCAAGTCCTTGTATAAAACAATCTTCCCTTTAATATGAATCTGATAATCTTTTCCTGGCATGAGAATTACTTTCAACTGTTATGATGAAGATTTGTTTTTGAATAAAGGGAACTTTTGCCAACATGATGAGAGAGAATATGGGGGAGGATGGATGTTATATTGTTATAGGATGATATATTATTATTTTCAAAGCTCTGAGGAGAGAGACTCAACCTTGTCAGCCTTGATTTATGCTTGTTCATTCTGTGATTCAATAGGAAGGGCAGGTGAGCGTTACTAAAATGTTTTGTTATATATTTTTCTACTGAGTGGGTTGAAAAGCATCTCGCACACCTTGTCTCACTTTCTCTCATTAGCACTGTGAAGGGTTGAGCTTTCACTGAGTGGAGGTTGCATATCATTATGACCACAAAGCCATTCACATACCTATGTGTATGTACCTGAACTCAAAATGACTTCAAATAAGCATAAGGTTCCTTGAGATCAGATTACTAATGGAGAAATTAGGATATATACTTGGAAACTTTTAAAACTCATTTATAGGGGGCCAAGTGCAGTGGCTTATGCTTGTAATCCCAGCACTTTGGGAGGCCGAGGCAGGTGGATCGCTTGAGGTCAGCACTTGGACACCAGCCTGGACAACACGGGGAAACCCCATCTCTACTAAAAATACAAAAATTAACTGGGTGTGGTGGCGTGTGCCTGTAATCCCAGCTACTAGGGAGGCTGAGGCAGAAAAATTACTTGAATCCAGGAGGCTGAGGTTGCAGTGAGCTGAGATCACACCACTGCACTCCAGCTTGGGTGGCAGAGCGAGATTCCATCTCAAAAACAAACAAACAAACAAAGAAAAATACAAAAATTCATTTATAGGGCAGCTAAATTTTGAGCAAAATTTCAAAATATTTTACTACTTATAAAGGTTTTCCTAAAAATACATAAATCATAAAATCTTCTACTTAAAAGCAAATACAGAGACATATCCATATCCTACCTGAGAATGCAAAAGTAACACCTGAAGTATATCTGGATTACTTCAGTGTAAAGTTGTTTTCTTTTTAATCTGCTTCATGATTTATGGTTTTATGGTAACTCATTATGTCATTAGATTTATTAATTTCACCCTGTATGATGCTTAGGTTGCATGTTCTGATTATGAATATCCTACTTCCTTGAACATTGTCAAGCACATGACCCATGTTTATGAAACTAACTTTTATATAATGAATAACTTAAATATCTAACTTTATTTTATCTTATTGCTAAACTACTGTTCCAATGCTATTTTTGAACAATTTTATCCTGTTTTCCTATATTTTGAAATATCATGTTATCATATATTCTCTTCCTATTTGCATTGGAGGCTACTTATGGACTTCTGATAACTAAATGTCTTTTCCTTTCTGCTTCATAATTTTTATGTCATGTTTATATTAAGGGTCTGAAACTTTTTTTTTTTTTTTTTTGAGATGGAGTCTCACTTTGTCACCCAGACTGGAGTGCGGTGGCGCAATCTCAGCTCAATGCAACCTCCAACTCCTGGGTTCAAGAAATTCTCCTCCCTCAGCCTCCCAAGCAGCTGGGATTACAGGCATCCACCACTATGCCTGGCTAATTTTTTTGTGTTTTTGGTAGAGACAGGGTTTCACCATGTTGGCCAGGCTGGTTTCAAACTCCTGACCTCAAATGATCTGCCCATCTTGGCCTCCCAAAGTGCTGCAATTACAGGCATGAGCCACTGTGCCTGGCCACACATTTTTATTATATTCATCTCTAAGTAGTTTTAAAAGATTTACTATTTCAAACATTTCCAAGAATTCAGGAGTGAAGCTGTCTAGGCCTGAAATTTTCCATGTAGGAGATTGCAGTGTTTTTCATAGAGTTCAGATATTTTTGATGTTCTTTGTTATTTTGTAGCATTTGTTAAGTTTTCATTTTGTAGGGATTTTTCCAATGTATCTAAATTTTCAAATTCATCTTGGCATTCATAATATTACTTCTATTTGTGGCATAATGTCTATGTTGTTTAAGCTCATTCTATATTTTCTATATATTTTTTCTTCTTGCTGCAGTCTGGTTATCTTATATTGGCCTATGTTTCACTCTACTTTTTTTTCCAATACGCATTTTTAAAATTTCAGCTATTACATGTCAGTTTTAAAAAACTCCAGTTCGAGGCCGGGCGCAGTGGCTAATGCCTATAATCCCAGCACTTTGGGAAGCCAAGACAGGTGGATCGTTTGAGCTCAGGAGTTTGAGACCAGCCTGGGCAACATGGCAAAACCCCATCTCTACCCAAAATACAAAAATTAGCTGGGTGTGGTGGCACATGCCTGTGGTCCCAGCAACTTAGGAGGCTGAGGTGGGAGAATCAGTTGAGCGTGGGAAGACAAGGCTGCAGTGAACTGTCATTGTACCACCACACTCCAGCCTGGGCGGCAGAGTGAGACCCTGTCTCAAAAAATAAATAAAATAAAATAAAATAAAATAAAATAAAATAAAATAAAATAAATAAAATAAAAATAGAATACTCCTGTTTACTTGTGAAAGCATTGTCATGTAAATTATTTTCTTAAATATATGCATGAGTTGTTTTTAAATCCATGTTTGATAAATACAATATAGAAATCACTAGTGGGCTTGTTCCTATTGTCTATTTTTGGAGTTGTGGCTTGTTATTTACATATTACATATATGTAATGTTATTTATATTTTTTGTAATATGTCTGTGTTTGCTCTAAGTTTTACAAAATGTTTATTACATCACGGTTTACCTTCAAACACTATCACGCCTCTTCATATAAGATGTAAAAATCTTACAAGAATATACTTCTGCTGTCCTCTGTACTATTGTCAAACACCGTACATCTATATACGTTAAATATCCTATAATACATTACTAATATTTTTATTTCAGACAGTTAATTACCTTTTAGTGAAATTTTTAAATGAAAGCAAAAATTATATTGCATATTCTCTCTCAAAATTACCACTTTTGGCCTTCATTAATATGGGTAAATCAGTGGTTAGCATGATGAGCGGTGGGATTTTGACTCCCAGGTGATTTGGGAATATCTGTAGATATTTTTAGTAGCTGCAGCTAGGCTAGGGTGGGGGAGCGATTGCCACTGGCATGTAGTGGGTAGAGGCCAGAAATGGTGATAGCACCCTAGAGTGAACATGACAGCCTCTTCCACAAAGAATTATTTGTTTCTCTACACTCTCTATGCTCTGGTATTTGTGCCAACAGTCCTGAGTTTGAGACACTCTAGTATAAATTCAAGTTTCTACACTATATATAGAACGTCTATAGTGTAGGCCAACTGGCATGGAATAACCTCAGCTCTTATTGTCTATCAAAGTCTTCATTTCACCTTCATTTTTAAAATACACTTTCACTAGGTATAGAGTTCTGTATTGAGAGTATTTAATTTCAGCACTTTAAAGAAATCATCCATTGTTTTCTGGTTTGCATAGCTTCTTTCAACTCATACGTCGTTCCATGGTGGGTAGCACAGGCTTTCTCTCTGGCTGATTTTAACATTTTCTGCTTATCTCTTAGTTTCAGTAATTTGAATATGGTTTCTCTTGAAGTTATTGTGTTTATCCTGCTTGGGATATACTGGAATTTTTGAATCTGTATAGATATTAACAACCTAAAAAAATCTTAGCCATTATTTCTTCCAGTTTTTTTTCTGTTCCCTTCACTTCTGGGACTCTAACTCCCCATGTGTTTGACTGCATTCTGTGCTCCTAGTCTTCACTGAGACTCTGCTTATTCATCTATTTTGCCTTTGTGCTTCACATTGGATAGCTATTGCCATACCTTCAAGTTTACTGATATTTTCTTCAGCAGTGTCTAATTTCCTTTAATCACGTTCATTACATTAATTTTTTCCCTATATTGAACTTTATGCTCTAGGAGTTCCATTTGTGCCTTGTTGCTTCTTCCATATCTCCCATAATTATTTTTGTTTTCTTTTAAACCCTTGAGTATATTTATAATGACTATCTTAAAGTCCTTGTCTGCTCTTGCAGCCATGAGACTGCCTCAGAAACCTACATGGAGGATAATAGACTGAGGACTCAAGCTGCTGCACTTTGAAATCTCTCACTGTATTTGCACCAAAGCCATATCTCCCATAGTCTTCTTTCTGTCAATTGCTGAGTATGATGGAACTGCTAAGGCTGGTCCACTTCAGGGACACAAAGGACTCCTTAGTTGGGAGACTTTGGTTCAAGGACAGAACAGTGATTTTGTCAAACCTTACTTACGCTGCATGGAGTGTAGGATTTTTCCACCCAATCTTCTCTTCCTTTTCTCGTCACTTGGGTCAGAGTTGAATTCTGGTTTGGTTGCCTTATCAGCTTTCCTCAGATCACTCTCTATTTCCTTTCACCAGCCTTAACCCTGTTGAAATCCTTTTTACCTTTAATCCCATTGTCGCATCTGCTTCTTGGAGGACCCAATAATGTGTTAATTTTGTCCTCTGTTTGACTTCTGTTCTCTTCTATTGACCAATTTTATCCTAATCCTGAATCAAATTTATCTGTTACTTCACATGTCTATTAACTTTTTTGATGGCTGGAGGGCAGTGGTACAACCACAGCCCACTGTAGCCTTGACCTCCTGGGATCAGGTGATCCTCCCACCTCAGCCTCCTGGGTAGCTGGGACTACAGGTGCTTGCCAACACACCTGGCGAATCTTTTATAGTTTTTTGCAGAGATGAGTTTTGCCATGTTGCCCAGGCTGGTCTTGAGTTCCTGGGCTCAAGTGATCTACCCACTTCAGCCTCCCAAAGCATGGGGATTACAGGCATGAGCCACAGCACCCAGCCGAATTTTACACCGTTGACTACTGAATTTTGTATTCCTAAAGAGTACTGACCTTCAATCAGTAAGCAATGAAATTACTTACACATAAGCTTGATCCTTTAAGACTTGGTTTTAATTCTTTTAGGGCAGTTTTAAGGAAACCTTGCCTCTAGATTTGGCTTAGTCTAGTGACTTATGTGTCAGTGTTCTAAAGTCCTTGCTGAATGCCTCATGTATCCAGCAGAGTTTTTTTTTTTTTTTTTCACTGTGACTGGAAGTCATTCAGGAGCTCCTCAGGTTTGCATGAGCTTTGGAATCTGTTTAGTTGGTAGGGTCCAGTAATCTTCTTTCCCTGTTGTTTTTATTAGACAGCATCATGGAGTTTTCACCTCCAAAAGTAAAGACTGACATTCAACAAAAGACTCAGTTGGCCTCTTATACAGATTTCAGGAGTTCTTTCTCTCCTTAGCTTTTTCCTCTCTGGCACCCTGAACTGCAGTTCTAGCCCCTTTCACCTCTTGAAATTCAGTACCTGTTTTATCTATTCAAAGAGGCCACTGAGCTCTGAGTTTTTCTGTCTTCACCACAGACAAGAGATTGCTATCAGTCAGAAAATGGGGCAATCAAAAGGCTTATTGTTGTTTTCATTGTTTTTCAACTCTGGCTTGTTTTGCTTTTATCTAGTCTCCGAAAAGTTTTTCCTTTTGTTTTCCAACTTTCTAGTGGTTTAAGACAAGAGAGACTATCCTGTGGGAGTTACCCCTTCACAAGCAGGAAGAGTCATCTATTGTCTGTATTTTTACCTTTGTTTTCAGGCATTTAGTCTTGTCTCCTTCCATGCTTGTTATCTTTTTATTTGTATGATCTATTTAAAAAAATGCTGAGGTTCTGGGTGACGTTTTCTTCCTCCAGAGAGAATTTGACTTCTGGTTATGAGAGGCAAATTATAACCTAAATTTCCACTAATAGATTAGTGTAAAGCCAATGGTATCATATCTGTAAATTAGAGTATTATACAACTGTCATAATATAATGTAGACCTATATGAGCTGATCTGCAGAAATACCTATGACATATTGTATTAGTTTGATAGGCCTGCCATAACAAAGTACCACAGACTGGGTGGGAGCTAAACAAGATAAATTTATTTTCTCCAAGCTCTGGAGACTAGCTATCTAAGATCAAAGTGTTGGCAGGGTTACTTTCTTCTAATGGCTCTCTCTTTGGCTTTTTAATGGCTGCCCTCTTCTAGTGTCTCATGTGGTCTTTTGTCTGTGCCAGCCTGTGTTCTAATCTCCTCTTCTTACAATGACATCATGTAATAGCCCAACAGGTTCTTCCTGTCTGCTGCACAGACAAAACCGATTCACTGAGACCGTGGTACTGCAGTAAAGAAGGAGTTTAATTAACACAAGGCTGGCCATGTGGGAGAATTGGAGTTATCACTTAAAATAGTCTGCCTGAGAACTCAGAGGTTAGAAATTTAGTGAATAATTTAATGGGCAGGGAGCTAGAGAATGGGTACTACTGACTGATTGGAGATGAAATCATAGGGGTGTGGGTCTGGGAGCAGTGGCTCATGCCTGTAATCCCAGCATTTTGGGAGGCCAAGGCAGGCAGATCACTTGAGGCCAGGAGTTTGAGACCAACTTGACCAAGATGATGAAATCTCATCTCTACTAAAAATATAAAAATTAGCCAGTTGTGGTGGTGCACACCTGTAATCCTAGCTACTCAGGAGGCTGAGGCAAGAGAACAGCTTGAATCTGGGAGGTGGAGGTGAGCCTAGATTGTGCCACTGCACCCCAGCCTTGGCCACAGAGTGAGACTTAGTCTCAAAAAAAAAAAAAAGAAAAGAAAAGAAAGGCACAGGGGTGTGGAAAACAGTCCTTGTGCAGGGAGTCCACCTCTGAGTGGGACCACGGGACTGGCTGAGTCATGAGTCATGGGTCCAGGTGCAGTCAGTTGGTTATCGGAATGCAAAAATCTGCAAAATATCTCAAAAGACCAATTTTAGGTTCTACAATAGTGATGTTATCTATAGGAACAATTGAGGAAGTCACAAATCTTGTGACCTCTGGCCACATGACTCCTGAGCAGTAAGAGATTACAGAAACTATGCTCACCTTCTAGCAGAATTCAGGCCCCTCCCATAATCCTAATCTTGTGGCTTTTCATTCTAATCTTATGGCCTTTCATTAGTTTTTGGTTCCTGAGCAAGGAGGGGGTTTGTTTTAGGGAAGGACTATTATCATCCTTGCTTTCAAGTTAGTCTACAAACTAAATTCCCCTTGTGGTTAGCTTGGCCTGTACTCAGTAATTGGTGAAGATAGCCAGCCTGTGAGGCTAGAAGCAAGATGCAGTCAGCCATGTTAGGTTTCTCTCACTGTCATAATCTTTGCAAAGGTGGTCATATGGGGATAGGGCTCACCATATGACATCATTTTATCTTGATTACCTCTTTAAAGGCCCTATATCTAAATACAGTCACATCCTGGGATACTGGGTATTAGGACTTTGACATATGAATTTTTTGAGGGAAAACACAATTCAACCCATAATATATATTTTAATGTAAATAAGACAATATGGCTTGGGCACAGTGGCTCATGCCTGTGATCCCAGCACTTTGGGTGGCCTAGGTGGGCAGATCACTTGAGGCCAAGAGTTTGAGTCCAGCCCGGCCAACATGGTGAAACCCCATCTCTACATAAAAATACAAAAATTAGCTGGGCATGGTGGCACACATCTGTAATCCCAGCTACTCAGGAGGCTGAGGCAGGAGAATTACTTGATCCCGGAAGGCGAGTTTGCAGTGAGCCAAGATGGCGCCACTGCATTCCAGCCTGGGCGACAGAGCAAGACTCTGTCTCAATAAATAAACAATATATGAATAGTACGTTTAATAAGATTTTACTTGCCTTTAAGGCATTTATAGATATGTATTTACATACATTTTTTTATTAGACTTCAAAGAAAGTATTAATAACATTTTTTTCTCTGAAAAATTGGACTGAGAGTTTATGGAGACAAGGAGAGAAAGGGTATAAATTCACTTTTAAGTCTTTTTTTTTTTTTTTACAGTTTGAGTCCTTTACCATACTTCTGTATTACTTTTATAATGAAGAGAGAAATAACTTTATCAACTTTTACATTTTAGTGATGAATAAATCATGGCTCACATTTACCTGGAGTCACTCAATTATTTCCTGAGAAAGCCAGGACTGCAATACAAGGTTTATGACAGCCCTACCAAATAGCCATTCTACCCTTACATAGTGATTGTATATGCAGATCTTAACTTTCCATTTCATTACTTGCATAGGTAATTTGAATCACATGATAATGTGTTAGTGTAAGCAAGTTATTCCAAGCACTTAGTGGAAGCCATTACGTTTAGATTCTCATTCTTCATCACCTTGGTTACTTCCTGTTGCCTGGTGTATATTTAATATGACTTTATCTGAAGATATTACTGTGTAATAGGTCATTCTGCTCTAAATTTTTAGCTCCTGTCCTTAAATATCCTATTACCATCTTTGTTACAGTAGAAACTCTGGCAACACCAGGCCTCCTTGATCTTTGGCTTTCTCTGTAAAGCCCGATGTTCACCCAACTTCCAACCCAATAGTAGGCCCAATTCTTACCACATTTCCTTTATTATCTGGTACTATTGTCATAGTTGCCCCTAATTGTCTTCAGTGATTGGACCTGGACTGACATCCTGGGATGGACTAAATTTAACTCTGTGCCACCTTGTGATTCCCAGAAATATATATAAGGCTGCCAGACCCCTCATGCAGTGTCCTCTCACTTGAACAGAGTTGAGAAAATGCAATCGTGAATGCTCCCCTCATGTGAGAGACTATATAATTCACTGTGAACAGTCAAATGTCACTTCATTACAGGGATCTTCACTTTAAACAGGACTTCTTTGGCTGAAATTAGAAAGGACCTGATGTGGCAGAAACAGCAGCAGGATTTCAAAGAATTCCACTTTTAGGTGGCTTGGACAATTTGTTCTGAAACCGCACATGGTTTTGAATTTATTTCCTTTTAAGTGACTCTCTCATCTGGTTCTGTGAAGATGGAAGACTCAATTAAGGAACCACTGTGTGGCAGTCACAACTGGGTCCTTTATCTTGCTCAGTATGGAGGGGGAGAAAAAGACTCTGGAACAAAATGTGCCGTAGCAGTTTCACTTGACCTTTCTTTACTGACTAGGCTCATTCAAAGTTGTATTTAAAAAAAAAAAAAAAGAAGCATAAAAGGCATCAAATGGCTTAGCTGTTTCCTTTAAGCACTGTGGCTGTAGCAGGAAGAGGTCTTTTTGCCATAGGTTGCAGAAAATGATTCATCCTGTCTTTTACTCCCTTAGGGGATTGCTGAAACTTCTCCTCCTTCACTATAGCATCCCATACACTCTCATCCAAATTCATTATTCTTATCTGCTTTTACCCACAGAGTTCAAAATAGGGAATTCAGGTTGACCTGGGTGATGTCAAGAGAAGAAAGAGAGAAGAATGTCACAGTTGATTCTAGGAACCCCACGAGGCTTCGTGGACAGAATAAAGTGAATTGGGATCAGCCCTGAGAAAATACGTATTTGCTAAACAGGTGAAATGAATCTTCAGTTTTGTAAGGGATTGACACAGAGGCATTTTAGCTAATAAGCATCCTTACGGAATTTTAATTGATCCTATTGACAAA